>NW_020954610.1:41603711-41618427 GCF_900497805.2 Vombatus ursinus
CTTTCTTTCTTTCTTTCTTTCTTTCTTTCTTTCTTTCTTTCTTTCTTCCCAGGGTTTCAAGACTAGTAGATAAGGAAAATGCTTTAAATAGAGTTAACCTGGATTTTAGCAAAGCATTTAACAGTCTGTCATTGTCTGCTTGTGGACAAGATGGAGAGAGAAGGGCAAGATTATTGTACAATCAGATTAGCTGAAAAACTGAACACAAAAAGTAATCATTCATAATAATAGCTAGCATTGTCATGCTTTAAGGTTTGCAATGTGCTTTACAAATATTTTCTCACCTAAGCCTCACAACAACCCTGGGACGTAGGTGCAATTACTATCTGCATTTTGCAGATGAGGAAACCGAGGCAGATAAAGGTCAAGTAACTTGCCCAGGGTTCAAATAGGAAGTATTTGAGGTCAGATTTGAATTTAATAATAACAATAATAGCTAACATTTAAATGTTATTGTTCTGTTGTTTTTCAGTTTTGTCCAACTCTTAGTGACCCCATTTGGGGTTTTCTTGGCAAAGATATTGGAGTGGTTTGTTTTTCTTCTCCAGCTCATTTTACAGATGAGGAACTGAGACAAATAGGGTTAAGTGACTTACCCAGGGTCATAGTCAGTAAGTGTCTGAGGCCAAATTTGGACTCAGGAAGATGACTCTTCCTGACTTTATGCCCAGCAAGCTATCCACTGTGCCACTTAGTTGCCCTAGCATCTATATATCACCTACCATGTGCCAGGCACTATGCTCAGGGCTTGATGGATAATATCTCATATGAGTTCTCACAACAAACTTTTTGAGGTACGCATTATTATTATCCCCATTTACATTTCAGGAAATTGAGGCAAACAGGAGCTAAGTGACTTGCCTCAAGGTCACACAGCTAGTAGGTGTCTGAAGCTGGATTTGATCCTGGCTCCAGTCCCAAATCTCTATCCACTGGGCCATCTAGCTGCCTCATTCATGGGTCAGTATAGAATTCCCTAAGGATCTGGGGAACTTGGTTCTGGGCTGTTTGGCATTTTAAAAATCTTGGATAAAATCATATGTAACATCCTTACTAAAATTTCAGATGACACAAATCTCAGAGGAATAGCTAAAATAATGAATGACAGAATCAGGTTTAAAAATCTGGACAGGTTAAAAAATTGGGATAACTCTAACAAGGTAAAATCAGAGATAAATGTAAAGTTTTTGTGAATTCAAAACCAATTTAGCAAAACACAAGATAGAGAAGACATGGAGAGATAGAAATACTTGTGGACTATATCTAGGGTTTTTAGTGTATAACAAGTTCAATATAACTCATAAGCACAATAAGCTAATGTTATTTTAGGCTATGTTGAAAGAGGCATAGCACATTGCCTGGCACATAACAAGCACTATTTTACAAATGCCTGTTTCCCTCTTTCCTTCCTTCCTTCTTCTCTCCCTCCCTCCTTTCCTTCCTCCCTCTGTTCCTTCTTTCCTCCCTTTGTTCTTTCCTCCCTCCCTCCCTCCTTTCCCTTCTAACAGATGAGGAAACTAAGTGACATTATTTCCTTTATTTTCCTCCCAAATTCCAGAGTGAATGACAGAGCCAGTTTAAAATGTAATTGGGTCATATTAAATAAAATAAATACAACTACATTACAAAGTGGATAATGTTAATTTATGGTTTTCTGAATCAATCGGACAACTCTTTCAGACTATAAATTGCAAAGCAAGCGCTGACTTGTATTGGTAGAGGAGTTTCCTCATCTGGGAATTCCTTTTACTAATAAAATCACAGGTCCAGTCCTTATTCCCTGTTCCTTTAATTGGTACCCATGATCAAAGGATTCATCACTAAACGGCCAGCAGATACTGATATGCCTGTCTTCGTTCTTACCTCTCAGTATAGTCAAATCATCTACAGAAGCTAAAAGAAGGGCCTCTCAAGATTAGACCAAGCATACACAGAGGAGCTCAGGGCTGGAAGGGACAGAAATTCTGGTGCTTTGAGAGATTAATTCTAAAGATCTGAAAGACGGGAAGGTATAAAAACTTGTCTAAAAATTACCAATATTATTGTAGCAATAACAATATCAGAGAAACAATCTATAACCACTGATCCATATTCCCACTTCCCCGTCTCTACAAAATCTTCGAGAATGACCTATGCATATGTCACGAGTTCATAAACGTAGTGCTGGAAGGGGTCTTAGACAAGTCTTGGAAGATGGAGCTCATGAGCCTTTGAAAGATTTCAGGGATGGGGGTGGGGATTGGCATGGAACAGGGAACGAGATATTTGCACAGAGAGAGGTCAGGATAACAATGTGGAGGGAGGATCATTGGGCTGTACCTAACGATGAATTGTTTCCCACAAAAGAATTAGCTGTAGGCAGCATCTTCTTTTTTTTTTTTTTTTTTTTTTTTTTGGTGCCAGTAGGCACGCTTGCTAATCCTTTTTAAAAGCTAAGGAAAGAGACAATGTCCAAAAGGATGTGATGGTCAGCAGTATCAAATGCTTAGGAGATGATAAGGAGGATGATGATAAAAACAAATCCCTCAAGCTTTGTGAAGGCAGTTTCAGCAACATGATAGTTATGGAAGCCAGATTATAACGAGCTGCACAAAAGAGCAACTGGTGGTTAAGTGGCATCAACTGAAATTCTTTCTTTAAAATTTTTGCTAACATTTTAAAAACATGTCTATTAAGAACAGTAGGGACAGGGGCAGCTAGGTGGTGCAGTGGATAGAGCACGGACCCTGGAGTGAGGAGGACCTGAGTTCAAATATGGCCTCAGACACATGACACTTACTAGCTGTGTGACACTGATCTAGTCACTTAACCCGGATTGCCTCACCAAAAACAAACAAATGAACAAAGAACGGTAGGGTCAGCTAGGTGGTGAAGTCAATAGAGTGCCCTGCCTGCAGTCAGGAAGCTTCATCTTCCTGAATTCAAATCTAGCTTCAGACACTCACTAGTTGCATGACTCTGGGCAAGTCATTTAACCCTGTTTGCCTCAGTTTCCTCATCTGTAAAATGAGTTAATCTGACTGTGACCCCATTAGGGTTTTTCTTGACAAAGATACTGGAGTGGTTTGCATTTCCTTTTCCAGCTCATTTTATAAGACTGAGTAACAACAATTAAAAACAGTGCTCCTAATAGAAGAATTTTAAGGTACAAATAACTCCCCTTTTTCTCTTTCCAATTTCTAACAAAGACAGCTAGATGGTACAGTGCAGGATTTGGAGTCAAGAAGACCTGAGTTCAAATGCTGTCTCAGATACCAGTTGTGTGACTGTGAGCAAGTCACTTCATCATCTCTCAGTCTCTGTTTGCTTATCTGTAAAATAGAGATACTAGTAACATCTATCTTACAGAGCTGTTATAAAGATCAAATGAGTTAACATACGTAAAGCATTTTTC
The DNA here is from genome assembly GCF_900497805.2 of Vombatus ursinus. Lineage (NCBI taxonomy): Eukaryota > Metazoa > Chordata > Mammalia > Diprotodontia > Vombatidae > Vombatus > Vombatus ursinus. The sequence continues at coordinate 41,607,106 of NW_020954610.1, forward strand.
AAACTTTAAAGTGCTATATAAATGCTAGCTATTATTATTATTTTCAAGGCAATGGTCAATATGTCAAAGTCCAGGGGTGGGATATCTGCAGCCTTGAGGCCACATGTGGCCCTCTAGGTCCTCAGGGGTGATCGTTTGACTGAGTCCAAGTTTTACAGAACAAATCCTTTTATTAAGGGGATTTGTTCTGTGAAGTTTGGATTCAGTCAAGGGGCAACACTTGAGGACCTAGAGGGCCACATGTGACCTCAAAGCCATAGGTTCCCCACCCCTGGGCTAAACCCTACTGAATGAACTGAGAGAGAGGAAAAAAAAAAGGACAGAGAGAGACAGAGACAGAGACAGAGACAGACAGACAGACAGATAGAGACAGAAGAAGGAGGAGGAGGAGGAGGGGGAGAAGGAGGAGAAAAAGCAGAAGAGGAGGAGGATGAAGAGGAAGAGGAAGAAAAAGAAGAAGAAGGAAGAGGGGGAGGAGGAGAAGCAATATTATTTGATTAGGACTATCACACAGGTATTCTTTCTAGGGAAATGTCTAGATCTGTACAAACATAAAAATCCATCAGAAATGCCTTCTATAAATTGAGAAAATTATTATTAACTATAACCCTAAAGATATAAGATCTACGAGCATTCCTGTAAATAGGATGGAATTAGATTGCCAATTGTTGGCTGACCTGTTCAGCTGCGCCTCTCATACAACCACCAGAGACAAGCTAAATAGAGAGGGAGCAGAGCCCTGCAAGAAGGGAACAAAGAGAGAGAGTGAAGAGCCAGAGAACTCAGAAGACCAGTATGTCTTCTGCCTCCAGAGCCCTAAGGGAAGTGGGAGTAGAGACCCACAAAACAGTCATGGAAATACAGTGACAGGCATGTCACTGTTTCTCATTGCCCTCCTCTGCACCAATAAGCAGTGAAGATTTCATAGGACATAGTTCACATTTGTAACTTGGATTACACCACCCTGCCTCCAGATTTATCATTGTCAATCAGACCAGTTAGTCCTCAGCCATCTGTCTCCACCTCTTGCTGGCCATGACCTCTACTTCTCTCAATGAAGGAGGTCTTCTTTTTTCCTACTTAATTGGAATCCATTAACCCAGGGTGAGGGGAAGAGGTGTTGGGGACTAGCTCAGTCACTCAATTCCCTCCTCCTAAGTCTCTTCAAGCATTGTCCCCTGTGGGAATGACCACTACACCAGGGAATCATTAAAGTGACAGAGAAGAGTGAAGAAGAAGATTTGGAAGGATAGGGAAGGGTCAGGCCACAGTGAAGGCAGAGAGCAACCCTCAAGTGATTAGAGATCAAAATAAAGGTAGTGAGCTCCCCCTCACTAGAAGTCTCCAAGAAAAGGCTGGCTAACCACTTTTCAAATATGTTGGAGACAGAAGCCTTGCTTAGGACTAGATTACACTAGAGATGGCTTCTAACGTCCCTTCCCATCTGAGATTCTGTGATTTTTGAGGAGGTTTAGTGTAGGAAAATATAGAATAGGTAGGATAGGTGGTAGTTGGAGAGTGAAAATTCAAAACTGAAGATCACAGGATCTCAATAGTCATACGTAGGATGTGGCCTGCCCGAGACCTATCTATAAGAATCATGTATTTATGAAAAGTTGGAAGGGACCTTGGCAGTCGTTGGTTGTCATTCTAAGGGCATTTAGAAAGAAGAATGCTTTGGAGTCCAATAGATCACCTAGTCAAATATCCTCTCTTTTTTCTTTTTTTTTCTTTTCAGTTCTAAATTTTCTCCCTGCCTCTACCTCTCTCCTACCCATTGAGAAGGCAAGAAATAAGATAACCAATATAACTATGAAGTCATGCAAAACATTTCCATACAAGCCATGCTGTGGGGAGGGTGAAAGCAAGAAAATAAATAAAGAAAAAATACTTTTAAATCTGCACTTAGAATACATCAGTTTTCTCTCTAGAGATGGACAGCATTTTTCATTATGAGTTCCTTGAATTTCCAAGGATCACTGTATAGTATTGATCAGAGTAGCTAAGTCTTTCATGATTGATTATCATTATGATATTGCTGTTACTAACGTTCTAGTTTTGTTTAATTCACTTAAATACTCTAAATTTTTTTTTAAATTTATTGATGGATTTTGTCTTTAAATCATTGTCCTTTTGGGAAATGCTCCCTACCCCTCTCAAAAAAATTTGAATCCTTACTTATAACAAAGAAAAACAGTTAAGCATAAGACCTAATACAATAACCTTGTCCAAGGTGAAACCAATAGAGGTGGAATGACTCATCCAAAGCCACACAGGGAATTAATAAGGGGAGCATGGCCAGGTTTCAAATACATAAGACCTCCCTCTGACTCCAAACTCAGCTTGACGTCCACCATACTGTGTAGCCCTCCATAGCGTAGAGGTGATGCAGGTCAAGGCCATGCCAAAGTGTGATTGAAATAAATGGAAAAGGAGGCCAATGGGGCTGTGGTCAGAATATTAGAGGGGTCAACTACAAAAATACTGATATCCCTAAAGATGCTAGTAGGAAGGTTCTAAGGGCACTTAGAAAGTTAGAAGAGTGACCTAGAGTCCAGTCAATGATGACAATCTTTAGCGTAATTACTTCTTTAAGGCTTAATTTCTAAGTGTCATTTTTATTACTTAAAAAAAAACCACAACTTTGTAGATTGCTCTGTACAAAAAGATTGCATCCAGGCAGACTGTATTGTGCACGTGAGAAATAACAATATCTGGGTGTGCCTGTTCCCCCACAGTTCTAGCAACACTGAATTTTATGACTTTTGTCAAATGGAATGGCAATAAGCTCTTAATTCAATCAATAAACATTTATTAAGTGCTTACTATGTGCCAGACATGCTAAAGCTGGGGATACAAACAGAGGCAAAATATAGTTTCTGTCCTCAAGGAGCTTATAATCAATCAATCAATCAGTAAACATTTATTAAGTACCTGTGATAGGTACTGTGCTAAGCTGGAAATACAAAAAGAGGCAAAAGACAGTTCCTCTTCTCAAAGAGCTTAACTGAGACAATATGTAAACAAAATGTATATTGGGGATAATTAACAGAGAGAAGGCACTGGAATTTAGAGTGGTTGGAGAAGGCTTCCTGTAGAAGGAATTTTATTTGGGACTTAATTATGCTTATATGTTAGCTGTGACTTTGGATGAGTCATTTAACTTGTCTGCCTCAGTTTTCTCATCTGTAAAATAGGATAGTAATAGCAACTGCCATCCAGGGTTATTGAGAAGATAAAATGAGGTAATATTTGTAAAACGCTTCGCAAACCTTGAAGTGCTATAATAGTTATAAGCTAATAATATTTAGTATGGTATAACATACTGCTTTAACCTAACTAAATTGAATACAATAGGTGGTAGGGGTAAGAAGTAGAAGAAAGGGAGGGAAGTCGTTTTTTTTTTTTGATCAGACAGCTCTTTTGGTGTGCTTTAAATCATAGCAATCAGCTCTTATCAGCATCTTATATAGATTATTAATTTATAATTTACATGAAAATAATTTTATCATAACACTGCATAAACAATAGTAATTAAAATATTTTTGGCATTTCATGGAACAGTTTATTTTATAATGATTTTAGTTAATAAGGTTGAAGTGAAAGAAAAATCGAGCAGATAATCACTGTCATCACATAACATGATCCATCTAATTTGTTCTGATGTACAATCACCATTTCCTTCATCTCAAATTAAATCAATCTATTATTTCACAAGCTTTTCCCAAGAGCTAATAAAGAGGAAAATCTGACAGGCCTTTCTTTTAAAACACAAAAAAAGCTTTGTAGAAAATACATAATAGCAGACATATGTGTCTATTTAAGGTTTCAATTTTCCCCTCTCTGAATCAGACACAAACTATTCATTATACTATTCCCAAGTCTTTCTATACCATGTAGAACATGTATGGAAAAAATTACGGACTGCAACCTTACTCACCTACAATGTTATTTCTTCAAGCAGTATCATTGCTAGGCAGAAGACCTATTCACAATCTCCTTTTTCTTTTATTTGCGATGACTTTGGAAAGAAGCTATGGAACTAAAGGCATAGTATGACCACTGTCAAATGTGCTTTTTATTTCCAATTAATCTTTGAACTCCTAAAAATCAGTTTCCTATTTACTTTTACTCTTTCCTTTTCTTTTAAAAATGCAACAAAACATGTAATGATGATGATGATGATGATGACGATAATAATAATAATAATGCTAACAAAAATAATGCTAATTTCACCAAAGGGCCCAATTAAGGAAGAAAATATTTGAGTAACTATATGACATGGATAAAATATAAATATACCTTTAATTTTCAAACATTTTCCCTAAATGAAAGAGATTTTTGTAAGTTACTAGATTAGTTGCCACATTTACTATAGGCAGATTTTGGTTGTTCTCAGGAAACAGCAGATTATTAGTAATAGATATAACTATAATATTTTCCGCAAAAATAAACTCTGTAACCTCCACTTCCATTCCCCACACCAAAAAAAGGAAAAAAGTTCAAAACAATTGATCTCCAGATAAGTGGAATATTACTTTAATGAAAACCTAACTTGGGCGACCTAGAAAACAGTCTAATTTCTACCCTTACACCATCTCTTCCATCTGACTCCCTTTCTCTACTCAGAATACATATTCAGGCTTTCATAACCTTTTCCCCAGATTATTGCAATAGTCTCCTAATTGGTCTCTTTGCCTCTTGCTTTTTACCATTCCAATGCATTCAAAATATAAAAGTAATTTCCCTTTATAACCACATGATCCCCCAACTCCAATGGCTTTTTATTGCCTTCAGGATCAAATGTGAACTACTCAGTTTAGCTTTTTTTGGAGGTAATTGGGGTTAAGTGACTTGCCCAGGATTACACAGCTAGTAAGTGTCTGAGGTCAAATTTGAACTCGGGTCCTCCTGACTCCAAGGCTGGTGCTCTATCTACTGCAAGACCTAACTGCCCCTCTGTTTAGCGTTTAAAAACAGATACAACCTGGCTCTAATCTATCTTTCCAGTTTTCTTGGACATATCTCCTCCTTCTGTATTCTTTGACCACGTTAATCCGGCATTCTCTTCACTCATTAAACTCCATATTCCACTTCTGTGCCCTTGGAATGGTTGCTCTTTCTCACTTCTACTTCACAGAATCTCTCTCCGTTTTCAAAATTCAGGCACCATCTTCTGCATGTAGCCTTTCCTGATCCCCCTAAGTGCTAGTACCCTCCTCCCTGGAGATAACCTGGATGCAGTGGGAGACCTTGGCCTTTTTAAGCTAAGGTCTTGAATAGCCCTCCCTCACTTAAATCCAATTCACTTGCATCACCTCCCTGATGTTCTGTCCTCTTCAAGAATAAAGGACAAACAACAACAATAACAACAAGTACCCACCCTTAGAAACTACCTTGTATTTAACTACTTTGTATATATTTGTATTTATTAACTTGATATTTATGATGTATGTATTTTACATGTACTTGTTGTATCCTTCATTATAATCCAAGATCCCTACATTCCTGACTCCAAGATTTTGTCCACACTGTTCCTCAATGTTGGATTTTGTTCTGTTCCTCTCTGCCTATTCAAATTTTATTTATCAAGTCTTCTGGGTCTATTTCCTTTCCAAATCCTTCCCCTGACATTTCATCCTCTAATGATTTCCTCCATCTATGATATATTAATTATTATTATTATTATTTGTTATTATATTTGTACATATATGTATAGATATGTCTGTATCACTTCTTTTGAAATGTAAAAGCAGATAATTAGACTCCAAGAAGAGAAAACATCAGAAATATATGGATGGAAGAGGAGTTGATCTGGTCATATATAGAGAATGATAGACAACAAATGGAAAACTTGGATGACTACATTGGTATCCTTGAGATACTGGAAAGAGCACTGTTTGGAGTCAGAAATCTTCATTTTTGAGTCTTGCCTTTGTATTTGAGTAGCTGTGTCTTTAAGAAAGTCACTTCACCTCTATAGCTTAATTTCCTTACGTTGGATTAGATCAGGTTTCGGGTTAGAGTAACCTGAGGACTGAGAACTTGTTTTTTAAAAAATTGAAATATTAATAATTATTTTAATTAATAATTAAACTATTAACAATTAAAATTAATATGAGATAAATTAAAATGGATACATTGATATATGTTTCAATATAATTGGTTTCCTTTGTCATCTTATGCTTTTAAATTGTATTTTATGCATTCTGGGTAGGGGTCCATGGGCTTCACCAGACTGCCAGAGGTTTCCATGACAACAAAAAGTTTTTGAACCCCTGAAGTAGATGTTTGCTAAGTCTTTTCCAGTTCTAAATCTCATTATATTCTGATCCTGTATTAAGTGGAGGAAGGCCTCTTTCAAATTGAATCGTTCCTGTGATGGATTTACAGAAAGACAGGCATGGGAATGTTACACAAACGCTTATTAAGCACCTCTACCATTGCTGAGCTTGGAATCCCCATCCCTGCTCCATTTCCATGTTCCCATGTTCCATTCCCACTTGCGAGGCTAATTTTAATGCTAACTCTTCCCTTCTCTGCTTCTTCTAGTTGAAAAGCATTCTTTCCCTCATCTCATCTGCAACATGCCTATTTCTCATCCTCCCTTACAGGAACATAGATTTGAATCTGGAAGGTGTCTTAGAGATCAGCTGGTACAACTCCCTCATATTAACAGAAGCCCAGAGGAGTTAAGTGATTTTCCCAAGGTCATGTAGATAGTCATATTCTAAATAGTTTTATTTATTTGCATGCCAATCTCTTTATTCCTACTAGACTAAAAGTCCCTTGAGTACAGAGGTTGGATTTTATTTCATAGTTTGCTCAATGCATTGCACATAGGGATAGGGACTAGACCTGATTTCATTGATATAGGGAACTCCCTCTATCGATGCAGGTTGGTAAATTCTTGCAGTTTATCATATTAGAGAATTGTGACTTATGAGAGATTATGACTTATCCGGGGCAACACGGATGGAAAATGTCAGAGGTGAGGCTTAAACTCAGTTATTCCTGACTCCAAGGTCAGTTATTTATCCATTAGGCCACACAGCCTCTCATTGCACATGGTGGGTTTTTAAGAAGTGGTGCCAAAGAAGCAGATTTTTTTGGTTGTTTTATGGATTTGTTTTAACATTGCAAAAATTTACAGATTCCCCCAACTCTGTGAAAATTCCCTTATAACAAAGTAGAAGTCAGGAAAAGAAGAAGGTTTGGGGAGAAAGATAATGGTTCGTTTTTGGACATGTTGAGTTTAAGGACTTGAAATGTTTTAATAGAAGAAAATTGGGGTGGGAGGAGCTCTCCTTAGCAAGTGGATATTGGCATTAGCACACAACTATGTGGAGAACCCCTGAAAAAGGATGTGAACCCTAACTGTACATAGAGGAATAAAACCTCCTTATCTTAATGGTATGAAATGAGAGGGTCTAATCGTGGGGAGTTAGGAAGGTGAGCTTTTTTTTTTAGAAAACAATGTTTCCAACAACAATAACAATAAGAAAGAGCTGATAGAGAGAATATAGTATGAGTTGCTTTGTAATGGAAAGGCTGCGGAAACAGCCTTCAAGAACATTCAGAAAAGGGCTAGAGAGAAGAGATAAGAGAAAACAGGATTCTTAGGAGATGAAGCCGGAGGAACATGAGCTGAGTTGATTGAGGGAACTGGCTGTGCAGGCAGAATTTTTGACCAGAAGCCAAACGGGGGTGGACTTGGGTTCCCAGCAGGAAAGAACTGTATTCTTCCATGGACCAAAAGGGGGCTAGAGGAGATGGCCTGACCTTGGACTGAAAGTGAAGGGGGGAGTCAGTGTGAACTAGTATGAAGAAGAATTCTAACTGCAAGGGTTGGTGCTGAGGAGAAAAGGTTTTAGGATTAAACTAAAGAAGGAATGATGATATGATTCATTTGGAAGCAGCCATTCAATACTGTAAACTTGTGTCAAGCTGGATAATGTAAGAGTATATGTGCTTTTTCTTATGTGGGTTTGAACCCCTCAATTCTCTTAGTAACTTGAATTGTATACCTAAATAAAACATAAGTATAGGACTGATATTGGATAGGAGAAAGACTATCTCCAGATACAAAGAAAAAATTAAGAAAGCTCTGCCCAGAGCAGAGGGATTTGAGAAATTCATTCATTAATTCACTCATTCAACAAACACTTTTTTTTTGGAGGGGGCAGCAATTGAGGTTAAGTGACTTGCCCAGGGTCACACAGCTAATAAGTATCTGAGGCCAGATTTGAGTTCAGGTCCTCATGACTCCAGGTCCTGCACTCTATCCATCTAGTTGCCCCCCCCCCTTTTTGTCAACAAACACTTCTTAAAAACCCACCAGGTGTAATGAGAGGCAGTGTGGCCTAGTGGATAAATAGCTGGCTTTGGAGTCAGGAATAACTGAGTTTAAGCCCCACCTCTGACATTTACCATCTGTTACCCTGGATAAGTCATAATCTGTCAGATAATTCTCCAAGATGATAAATTGCAAGAATCTGCAACCTGTATAGATAGAGAGAGTTCCCTATATCAATGAAATCAAGTCTAGTCCCTATCCCTATATGCAATGCATTGAGCAAACTATGAAATAAAACCCAACCTCTATACTCAAGGGGCTTTTAGTCTAGTAGGAATAAAGAGATTGGCATGCAAATAAATAAAACTCTTTAGAATATCTACATGACCTTGGGAAAATCACTTAACCCCTCTGGGCTTCTGTAACATAAGCCTTCTGGACTAGCTGACCCACCTTCCAAGTTTAAATCTATGTTCCTATAAGCGAGGATGAGAAATAGTAGTGTTGCAGATAAGATGAGGGAAAGAATGCTTTTCCACTAGGGGAAGCAGAGAACGGAAGAAGTAGCATTAAAATTAGCCTTACAAGTGGGAATGGAACATGGGAACATAGGAATGGAACAGGGATGGAGATTTCAAGCTCAGCAATGGTACAGAGGTGAAAAAATATGAGATGAATTTTTAGGAAAACCCTCTTACTTTTAAGCCTTGGTGTTGACATAGGAAAGGTTAAGATGTAAGATCAAGTAGCAGATATTTCTAAACAGTGATCATGGGGACCCATCAATCCGTCATCTCTGATGCAGACCACTTCCAAATAGGTATCTAAAGCCCTAACCTCTCCCTTTCTCTCTGCTGCTTCCTGGTTAGGGTATCTCTATGTGGGTGTCTTGTCACTATCTCACACTTAAAATGTTTAAAGATGAATTCCTTACCCTGCCCCCCTTTACATATGATTTTTCCTCTTATTTATTTATTTTTTATTTATTTATTTATTTTTATTCTTTCATATAGCACCACCATAGGATTTACAGGACCACAAGACTGAGAGCCGGCAAGGACCTTTGAGATTATTTAGCTCAACCCTTTCACTTTACAGTCACCCCGGCTTGAAACCTCTGAGTTATCTTTGGCTCTTCCCTCTCTGTCACACCCACCCCCTCTCCATCCAATCAGCTGCTAAGTCCCACTGATTCTGGTTCTCTAGTATCTCTCCCATCTGCCTCCTACTTCACATTCCCATGCTAACATCCCAGTTCAGGTCCTCATTACCTATCTCTTAGACTATTGTAAAAGTCTCTTAACTGGCCTCCCTGCCTCCAGCCTCTCTCCATCTCCATTCTATCCTTCATAGTGCTGGCAGAATTATATGTTCCTCCTCATTGCTTTTCATTCTGAAAAATACACAAACCCCATTAATCTAGCCTTTCCCACTCCAAAATCTACCTTTCCCCATTTGTTGTGCACCATTCTCCCTTCACACACTCTAGGTTCCAGTAAAACTAGACAATTTGCCGTTTCTGGTCTTGCCTTGCTCAAACCCACCTTCATGTTTTCATAAGGTTGTCCCTGACCTCTAATCTTTGCCCTTTTGAAAAATAGAATGAGCAGCTAGGTGGTGAAGTGGACAGAGCACTGGCCCTGGAGTCAGAAGGACTTGAGTTCAAATATGATCTCAGATATTTATTGTCTTTGTGACCCTGGGCAAGTCACTTAACCCAGATTGTCTCAAAAAACAAACAAACAAACAAAAAACAAAAACCACCAAAAAAAACCTGCTTATAGGATCATGTCTTTACATATGCTGTTCCAAAAAAACCAAACTCCTCATAAGGTCATATCTTTGCATATGTTGTTCTTGACTCTTAAACTCTTCGCTTTTGAAAAATCTTCATAGGATTATAGATTTAGAGCCAGAAGAGACCTCAGAGGTCCTTTAGTCCAACTCCTTCATTGCACAGATGAAGAAAATGAGTATAGTGAATCAAAGTGACTAGGTCACATCTATAGTAAATACCAGATTTCTATCTGAACCAAGATTCTCTGATTCAAGCAATAGTGCTAAAAATTTCTTCCATGTCATAAGGCTTCCCTTCTTCCTTTGAAGCCCAGTTTAGGTGTCCCTTTCTCCATGAAGCCTTCTTTGATTTTCCTAACTGTAAATGATTTTTGTCTTCTTAAATCTCTCCCACCACTCTTTGTTAAGACCTCTCCTATATACTTTTATATTATAACTTGCATCATGGCCATTTATGATTTATTATTATAATTATTTAATCATCTCTATTCAGAGGCTATCTGCAATCTCCTAATTTTACAGATGAGGAAACTGAGGGGTGAGATTTTAACCCACAGCCTCTGACTCCACAGCTTGTGTTCTTTCCACTGAACCATTCTAGACTGTAAACTTCTTGAAAGCAAATACTGCCTCAGGTTCCATTTTTTTATTCCCAACAATGAACTTCAGGGTTTGAGAGGAACTAGGCTTTTATTGCTATGGGTTCTGTCTTCACTAAAGCAGAGCACGAGTCTTCTGCACCTTAATAGGCAGTCTTTTCGAGTTGCTGTTGCTAAAACAAAAACCACAAAAACCCCTCCAGCATCTAGTGGCCCATTTGTTGGTGATGATGCTCTCTTAATCTAGCTAGCATTTCTGTTCAGATAACAGATACAGAGGCTGTTGCTGGGTTTTGCAGTCAAGTAGGATTTGTCATAGGTTCTTTTCTGTTGTTTGTAACTGTCAAGGTCATCACTTGGCCATGATTAAACCACAGGGTGAGGATTACTGTGGAGGGGCTGCAGAGTGCAGGCACTTAAAATTGTTGGTGATTTTGGAATTTGTTTGGGTACCATATTCCAGCCATAGTATATTTATGGACATATTAGGTACTCAATAACTTTGGAATAAAGAACTATTTAGTGAGAAGCAGGGTGATCAGCAAGAAAAAGAAAGACAGAGAGACACACAGAGAGACAGAGAAAGTCAGAGAGAGAGAGACAGTCAGAGAGACAGAGAGACAGGGGGGA
>NW_020954610.1:41618527-41758527 GCF_900497805.2 Vombatus ursinus
AGAGAGAGAGAGAGAGAGAGAGAGAGAGAGAGAGAGAGAGAGAGAGGAAGACAAGAGCCTGGACCTTCCTAATTGTGGACTTGATCATGTTGCTTCCCTGGATCTCAATTTCATTATACATCAGATTATGTTAGAGGCAGTATAAGGCACTGGAAAGAACATTGGATTTGGAGTCAGAAATTATAGGTCTGAATCTCAACCCTTTCACTTACTACCAGTATATTTCTGGGCAATTCACTTAATTTCTCTGACCTCAGTTTCCTTATCTGGAAAATGAGAGATTTCAGACTACATGAACTCTGGGGTCTCTCCTGACTCTATGATTTATTTTGCAGCATTGCTGGGATTAAATGGTTCAATTTATTTGATAAATTTTGAAAAAAAATTTAAAGTGCTGTGTAAATATGTATGGTCTTATTATTATCATTAGTAGAGTGTTAGGGTCACTGGAGATAAATGGAAATTTCCTTTTAAGTGAAGTGGTAGGTAACATTGCTTTGACTTGTTTAAGGTCAGTGGCTAAGAGTTTTTTCCTTATCGAAGAACCAGTGAATTGATAAGTCAACACCAGGAAAGCTAGGGGCTCTGGTGAGACAGAAAAGCAATAGAAGACACGATCCCTAACTTCAGAAATTCCTTTAACTAGCCAAAACCTGAAATGATCAGACATTTCACAAAGCAGTATATTTGTAAATGAAAAATAAACCAACACCCAAATGTTAAGGGGCAAACATTAAAGTTGTGTGGAGTTAATAAGACGGGTTTGGGAAAATGAAAGGAGAGTGCATTCCAGGTTGGTATGTGCAAACACCCTAAATGAGAACGTTTAAGGAACACAGGAGATACAGCAAACAGATGTTCCAAGCAGAGAAATAAGAGCAAATGGCATTGATAATAATACAAGAGGAATCGATATGGCAGAGCACTCTGACGGTCGGGCTATGGGAATTTGGATTTTCCATTAAAAACATTTTTTTTTTTTTAAAAAAAAAAGGCTGAGGATGCGTGTGACAGGATGAAGAAGGTAACTCTGGTAGATTACTTTCGCAACCATTCATCAAGTGGCCCCAGTCTATGGGGTTGAGGGTGTGAATTCGGTCCCCCCTCCCCACCCCCACTGCCCTTAATTCCTGAAACGGTCATGCAATGCCCACTCTCTTTACACCTCCTTTTCTCATATTTGCACTGGGAACCCCAGGCGAGAAAGGACGGCCGTGCATATCTGTGCTCCCGGGAAAAGAGGGAGGGAACTGTGGTCCTGGGCTAGGGAGGGAAAAGACGAGGTTGCAGAGACAGTAGCTTTTCTGCCCTCAGGGTCCTGAGCTGCCCAAGTTGCTGCGTGGGATAAGAGTTGGCGGGGCGGGGCTCCCGCGTGCCCTCTCGCCTCTAGCTGTCCCGGGAACGTTCTGAAAAAGTATCCAAAAGTTCCTGGCCAAGCGCGCCAAAGGAAAAAAAAAAAAGTGGTGGGGGAGAGGAAGGTGGGGGTGGGGAGAGAGAAAGGCTAGAAAAGCGCCAGAGGGCTCACACGCCCTCACACGCTCCCTGCTGCAGCTCGGGGTCGCATCGCATCGCGCTCGGCCGCTGCTCCTGCTGCTCCCACGCCTCGCCTCGGGGCTCAACCGAGGCCGCAGGTCTCCTGCGCTCCGCTTTGCGACGGAGCGTAAAGGAGATCTTGGGGTGACTTCTGATCCTCCTTCTGATTCAGGGGAGGGATCTCCCAATCGTGGAGACATGCCCAACGAGGATTCCTACAGCAAGCCCTCGACGTCGTCCGACGGGCACCCTGGGCCCGGGGGCAAGGCCGGGGGCTTCGGGAAGGGCGCAGGTGCCATGCTAGGGGTGGCCGGAGGCAGCGGCAGCAGCGGCGGCGGGGCCGGGGGCAGCGGCGGCGGCTCGGGCTCCGGCTCGGGCTCGGGCGGCTTAGGGCCGTCGGGGGCAGCGGGGAAGAAGTCCCCGCGCCTGCCCAAGTGCGCGCGATGCAGGAACCACGGCTACGCGTCCCCCCTGAAGGGGCACAAGCGCTTCTGCATGTGGCGGGACTGCCAGTGCAAGAAGTGCAACCTGATCGCCGAGAGGCAGCGGGTCATGGCGGCCCAGGTGAGCGGGCCGGGCGGGGCCGGGCGGGCGTCGGGGAGCCCGGGCGCGCGGCGGGGGGCCTCTCCGGGCGCGAGGGCCCGCCGCCGTCTCTGCTCTCCTCTTCTCCTCCTTTCTTTTACTTCTCTTCCCTTTTCCTTCTCTTTCTCTTCCCTTCTCCTTTTGCTTCTTTTCCTCTTCCTTTTCCCTTCTCTTCCCTTTCTCCTTTTTTTCTTCCCTTCTCTTCCCCCCTCCTCTTCCTCTTCCCTTCTCTTCCCTTTCTCCTTTTTTCTTCCCTTCCTCTTCCTTTTTCCTTCTCTTCCCTCTTTCTTTTCATTCTTCTCTTGATTCCTTTTTCTTCGCTTCCCTTCTCTTTCTCCCTTCTCCCCCTTTACTTTCTCCTCTTTCCTTTTTTCATCCTTCTCCTTTAATCAATTTCCTTCTCTCCCATTCTTTATTTCTATTTTTATTTTATCTTTGGGAGAAGACGTCAAACTCAGAGGCTACCTTTTGTTGCCCCTTCATTTCATTGGTTTGGGGAGAAACCTTATTTTTTGGGGGGGGTGTCTCTACTTGGGGGAGGAGCCAAAACTGGATTTTAATTAAAGCGCTCAGCAGCATGACTAATGTGAAAATATGTTTAATATCAATGTATATGTAGTGCCTCTATGGGATTGCGCGCCGTTCTGGGGGGAGGAGGGGGAGAAAATGGAAAACTGAAAAGCTTATGGAAGTGAATGTTGAAAACTAAAAATAAACTAATTTAAAAAAAATTAAAGCGCCTAGTATTAGTACATACCTGGTCCCCCTTCCCAGCATTGGTCAAGTCGGCAGCTGGACACACACGCGCACACTCCCAAGGGGGGGCTCCGCGGATCCCTTTGACTTCCCCAAATCCCGGGTGGATCACCTGGGAAAGGCTAAGAAACGCCGAAAACCGCTAAGGGAGAGACATGCTTGGCGCATGCATGTGCAAGGGGAGGTGGAGAACTAGGGAAGGGGGTGGAGGGGGGGGGGAATATGAGTAATTCTTAGTAAAAGCTAAAGTTGGTGGTGTATTCGTTTTTGCAATAGCCAGGAGAAGAGTGGGTTTTGCTTTTTTCTTTGTTTTTGTTTGGTCTTGGAATGAATGCAGTGCTTTCCCCCTCCAATATGCAATATGATTCACGTGGAAAGGTAGTTTTATTAGGCTTTCTTTGACATGCCAAAACTTTACTATTTTATTTTATTTTTTCCAATTATCAAGCTTTCATTCCCCCACCCCTCCCTATTTCCCTCCCTATTTTTCCACTGGGGGAAAAAAGAACCTCTGTATCACCTAAGTACAATTAAGCAAAATATAATAATTTATTTTTAAGTCCAATTTTTAAAAATAAATCCATATTTGCCTAAAGGATTTTTAGGTGTTTTAGGGAAAAAAGTTTTAAAATCTGCTTAGAAATTTAAAATCTGTTGAAAGACGTCTTCCTTGTCATCAGGAAAAGAGGCTGTATTTATATTTACTAAAGAAAAATACATTCTTTCCACCTGGTTTGTGTTTCACTTTTTAAAGGATATTTTTTTACTCTAAAGATTGAAAAGAAGTATTTACAAACATTGCTACTTTTGATTATAGACTTGTAAATATCCTTCATTGGAATTGGTTTTAAATGTTAATTTTTGAAATTTAGTAGTAAAAGAATAAAGTGATAAAAAGGTGACACACTTTTATGCCTTTGATTTTGTATTTTTATTTTATTTCAAAGGTAGTTACTACAGTTTTTTTGGTGCATTTTCATAGTATTTTTTTAAAAGATAACAGGACGCCACTCAAGTAATGGAAGTAGATTATGATTTTTTTTCCCTGATATCTCTTAGTTAACCTCAATTAATTGAAAAGAATATACTGAATATTCGAATATACCGAAATATATCGAAATGGTTCCCTTAAAGCATTTTTTAGGTTTTAAAGAGTTTTTTGTAGATAGAAACAATATTACAGATCTTTACTTATATATCTTAAAATATATATTGTGGGGAGCATAGCATTTAATCTATAGAGTTTATAATTTCTCAAAATAGGTCTCCAATATTGTTTATGAAGATTTAACATTTCATAATAAATTTGCTTAGTTTTAAATAAAATTAGCAAAATTGCATTGTAAGATGTTAGATAGTAGACTGTTAAACATCAAATGAAATAATATATAATTATATATAAATATTGGATATAATGTTAGATATAGTCAATGTAACATATATCTATATATTAGATATGCATATAATGTATAAATGCACAGTATAGAAATATATTGCATACATGCATACAGTATATAAATATATTATACATAATGTATATAATACATATATAAAGCAATACATTAATATAGCATGTACAATGTAGTTAATATAACAGCATGTAAATATAACTAATAAACATAGTATTAAACACATATTATGGATAATGTATATGATATATTCTTGTATAAAGCACTTCGCAAACCTTACAAGTTTAAACCATAATGTTTTGTATAAATATTGGCTACTGGTTGGCTATTTTTATTTTTGAAAGTTTATTTCCTAGATAAAAAAAAGGGTAAGTTATTCTTCTAAGGTTTACAATTCAGGATTTCTAGAACATTACACTACTTTTTTTTTTCCTGTTAGATTAATCCTTAAAAATCTGCTTAAGAATATACTACTACTATTAACCTAACAGCTCACATTTCTCTGTATTTTAAGGTTTAATAAAGTGTTTTCTGCACAATACCTCTGTGATGTTGGATAAATAATACATCTTTTTCCCAGAGGGGCAAAATGAGACTCCTGGTCACATAGCTAGGCTATGTTTGAGCAGGATTTGGATGGAGGTCTCCAATACATCATTACATTCTTAATACACTTTTACTTCTCTGTCAAAGTTTTTGCTGGTGAGAATTATTAAAAATTCCATTTAAAAATCTCTTGTGAAAGTGTACATTTCCTTACTACATCCACTTCAAAAAAGTTAGTTGCTCAATGGACTTTTTGCAATATTAGTTATTTTTTCATAAACAAAATTTCCTAGATCTTTTTTATTTTTTGTATAGAAACATTTCAAACTTTTGCCCCATTCTCCCTGTTAAGTTTAGTAGTCAGTTTGTAAACCAAAATTTAACATCTGTTCCTTAGCAGTATATTTAAGTAATTTTAAAGTAAATCATTTTCTTAATTAAATAATAGTTATAATCATTATAATTTATTAGACTTCTTAAACTGGCTTCCAAATTTTCTTTAGTGCCTTACTGATCATTTTGATTTTTCCTTTTTTTTGTTTTCTCTTTGTGCCTATTGCTCTCAGGTGGCTTAGTGAAATTTGGAGTCAAAAGAACTGAGTACAAATCCCAGCTCTGCTGCATACTTAACCTGTGTGACCATGGGAAAATCATAGTTTTTGGTAAAATGGGGACAATATATTTGTACTACCTGTATTTTGACGAAAGTGCTTTGTAAACTTAAAAAGTGAACACATTCTTAAAAGTTTAGAATAAATGTGTAGGGTACACATTTTTCATTTTAACCTGGGAAGCTCTGTTTAAGTTATAAGTATAAACATGGGCAAATCAATTAAAGCTTAATTTTTGAACTTTTTAAAAAATTCCATTAAGAAAATAACATACCAGTCGAACCAGTCCTCTTTCCTGCTTTTAAAGGTCAGTCTTTTTACTTAGATACATTCTCAAAAGGTTGAGAATAAAATGAGGCATTTTTTCAGATGCAAAGCATTATATTATTAAAATGTTTCTTTGCAATCAGATTCCTGGATTTCTATTGCTACTGACTTGTAAAGTATACCATAATTTTAAATTTGGAAGGATTTGGCATTAATTTAAAATCATATTTTCCATTTTCAAAGCAAGAATAGTGAAATTATTAATACACACATTTATTTTTTCCCCCCTGATAATTTTGCCCTGGTGTCTTACTTGTAGCATCCAGGGCTTTGGACTTGACCTGATACTAATTTTATGTTTTAGGAGCCTATTTTGATGATTTATTTTAGCCAAACATTTTTTTCACCTCTAGAGAGGACCACTAATAGAAAGTCAGCCCTATAGCTGGGATAGCAGTGACAAATAGTCTTTGTCAAGTCTTGCACTGATTGACTTGGATATCTCCAAAGACCTTTCTCCCAGTTTGGTTGAAAACCTTTTAACATTTTGATGCTGGTATTATAGAAGATTTTTTTCAATCAAGGAACTTTTTAGCACTTTTCATGTTTTCTATTGTAGTTTGGGGGATAACTAGGGCTTTTTTCTACTTTGCATCATGACTGCCTAAAGAGCTAATTCCTGAAGCCACAGTCCAAGAATTGAAATGGACCTCAAGGGATCAGCTAGTTGAATTTGTACTCAATAGCCTGGCAAGTGGTAATTACATTTTTTGGGATTCTGTACTTGTCCTTTTGCTCACTGGTCTGTTTTGGTTTATAGGTCTGGCCTTTGGAGGTCATTTGGTTACTGATAGGGAAATTTAGGTGTGGAGAGATGAAGACTTGCCTAAGCTCTCAGAGGTAGTAAGTAGCAGAGCTGGGAATCAAATCTAGGACCTCTGATTACAAATCCCTACCCCCCTCTGCCTTTCCTTACTTTAAGAGCGAAGAAAAAATGTTGTTATTAATAACTCAGGAAAGAAGATTCCAGAGCAACATTATTTTTTTTTCTTTCGGTTTTTTTTTTTTTGGAGGCAATCTGGATTAAGTGACTGTACCAGGGTCACACTGCTAGCGTCTGAGGCCAAGTTTGAACTCAGCTCCTTCTGAGTCTATCTGCTGTGCAACCTTGCTGCCCCTAGAGCAAAGTTATTTTCTAGAAATAATGAGACAAAAATGTTTTATATCTCTTTCCTTAGGTAATTTGTCATTTTTCAATTGTATCTGACTCTTTGTGACACTATTTAGGATTTTCTTAGCAAAGACACTGGAGTGGTTTGCCATTTAAAGCCTCTCCTCTATCCCTGATCCCATTCTCTCATTAGGTGATTTTGCATCCCAGTGACCACCCCCTTCTCTCCAGGCAAAACTGACGTAAAGAACTCTGCTTCCCAGTTGTATAGTCTCCTTCTTTCTTCCTTCCTCCTTTTTCTTCAGGCTGTGCCCTTCTATCCAAATCACCGCTGGAGAAAGGCTCTAATAGCATTCGTTTATATCCGTGTTTGAATTAGGATTGGTGCCATGTATTATTCTCCCAATGTATTTGCATTTTAAGCGTTACCTTTAACCAGTGAATATTACCTTCCATAGCAAGAAATTTCAAGTCAGTCCCCAAGTTACCCCAAGTAGCAGACATTGACCTTGTCTACACATCTCTATGCATATACACCTATCTCATCCTCCTATTCACAGGAAGACTGTTTTATTTTACCTTGTTATTTTACTACATTCTTTTACCTTATTATTAGCATCTAGGTGGCATAGAGGATAGAGTGCTGACTTGGCATGAGGAGACCTCAGTTTGAATCCTTCCTTAGATACTAGCTGTATGATTAGAGACAATCAGTTTCCTCATCTGTAAAATGGGGATAATAATAGCACCTCCCAGGGTGTTTGAGAGCACATCTATGAGGTTATATATCTAAAGGGCTTTGCAAACTTTTAAGTGCTGTGTAAAGGCTGGTTTTTTCTTCTATCTATACCCTTGATCTCATCTTTTCTTTACTCTAAGAGGGCCCTGCTCCCATATTTATTCTTTCCTTTTCTAGTAGATCTTCAATTTATCCCACTCAACTGTCTTGTTTGCCTCAAAATTTGAAAAATTCTTAGCTTGCCCCTGACATGCACTTTAGCTACAACCCCATTTCTTTGATTTTTTTTTCATTTCATGCTTGCTTCATAACTCACTCCCCTCTTAATCTCTTGCACATGCTTCCATCCACATCACGCTATGGAAATTAACTTTCTTAGAGGTAGGTCATCAAGGACCACTTAAATGTCTAAACGAATTGTATTTTTCTTGGTCCTTATTCTTTTTGACTTCTCTGCAGTCTTGACACTGCATTTATTTCTTTTTATTACATTTATCACAGGCTTCCTTATATACTTATTTATGTACATGGATTCCCTACTATATTTTAGTTACCTCCTGAAGGAGGGCAGGGAGTTTAATTTATTCAATAAGCATTTATAAAGCTCCTATTGAGTGCCAGGTGCTGTTTTGGGTGCTAGGGATATACAAAGACAGAAATGAAAGTCCCTGCTGTGAAGGTGCTTACTATAGTTACAGATACCCAAAATTGTGGAAACTTGCCTCAGTTTCCTCCTCTGTAAAATGGGGATAACAATAGCAGCTTTCTCCCAGGATTGTTGTGAGGACTGATGAGATAAAGTGCTTAACATGGTGTCTGGCACATAGTAAGTGCTATATAATTGTTAGCTAATAGCTATTATTATTCCCCTTCCCTCACTTTGCCATCTAGCCATACTGGCCTTCTTACCATTCCTCATGTAGGGCATTTCGTTTCCTGCCCTTTTCCAGGCTGTGCCCCCCATCTGGAATCTTTGCTGCCTTCAAAACTCCCCTCAAATGTTTTCTTCTTTGTGAATCCTTTCCTGATCATCACAGCTGCTGTGGTCTCTAACCCCAGACTACCCTCATTTATCTTGAATTCACTTAAGTACATATGCGTTTTCTTCCCTCTGTTGAATCTAAGATCCATGAGAGCACAGATTGTTTTCCTTCACTGTATGCAGAGCCTAGCACTGTGTCTGAATTGTGCATGGTATTAGGCACTTAGTTGCAGATAGGCCAAATTAATCTTTTGTAAATAAATGTAAGGGAAAATGTCTGTAAAGGTAATTTCACCTAAAAATTAAAAAAAAGGAGGTACTTAGAAATTGCTTTCTTTTTTCCAAATTTTCAGGTGGCATTGAGAAGACAGCAGGCGCAGGAGGAGGAGCTCGGGATCAGCCATCCTATTCCCTTGCCCAGTGCTGCAGAACTGCTTGTTAAGAGAGAAAATAATGGGAGCAGCTCCTGCCTGATGTCTGAGAACGGCAGCCCAACCCAGGCCCCAAGCACTCCAACTACATCTTCAGGTAAATCTCTTTGTTGAGTCTCATCCTTGTAGGCGTTAGTTGGTGCTTAGAAGAGGGGAGCCAAGTTTGGATCTTTTTATTTTTAAGATACCAAGGAAGTGCTAAAATTGAATTATGGAAACTTTACATGCAACATTAAAAAGGATTAGTGTCCCCCCCCCCCCCCCCCCCCCGCCTCCAGCCCATTGGCTATATTTCTTTTAAAGGGCCTGCTTTTGGTAGCCTCTTTTAAAAGACATGATAATAGGTTCTGGCAATGGACCGAAAAAAAAAAAAAAAGAAAAAAGAAGTAATCCCTATTCTCAAGGAGTTTACATTCTGATGGCAGAGGCAAAGCATATACATGCAGAAAAAAAATGCAAGATGAAATTGTATAGGGGACCTGGTAGCCTCCATATGGAGGATTGCATTAAGCCAAGGAAACTGTGCCAGTTTCTACACACTGGCTCTCATTGCTTGGGGCCAAGTTGTAATGGGCTTTGAAGTCAAAATAGGATTTTATATTTTATCCTGGAAGTAATAAGGAGTCACTGGAGTTTTCTGAATAATATGGTCACATCTGCTAAAGAGAAATCCTTTGGGATTTGTGTGGAGGATGACTTGGGTGAGGAGAAACTTGAGGCATGAAGGAAGCAACCATCTGTACTATAGGTAAGTCTGTTCTTGTTATAGTCGCATTACTTCTTAGAGTAACTGCTTTAATATGTACAATGGTTTAAGGATATTCCAAATCCTAGGTTCCATTAAACTAGGTTTAGTTACTGGGTGAAAATTGAGAGAGGAAACAAAGGCTGTGGATAAATGTTGCCCTACAAAACCCCCCAAAATCATGATACAAGCCTTAAAATGAAGGACACCCCGAAGAAGAGATAGAAGAAGATAGCTGCCTCCCCGTCTTTACAGAAGTGAGGGGTCCATGGGTACAGGACACAATAGAATTTCATAGTTTTTTAAAATGTTGATTAGTTTTTTCTTCATTATAAGGGATGGCTCTTTGGGAAGGGGATAGAGAGGAATATAGGGGTAAATGTAAACAAAACCCCAAAAGAAATCAATAAAAATCTAAAAAAAAAGAATAAAAATCATTTATAAAATAACATTAAAGAACTTTTATTCCTCCAAAAACAAAAGTTCCCTAATAGGTATACCCCCCTGCCAAAGAAATAGGGACTATGTATATAGTTTTTAGTAATTTGAGAAAGGATAACTACTGAATATTATCAAATAATGTGCAAAGGCATGGAAATTTTCAAGTCTTCATAACATCAGACTTATCTCCAATCCTCAACATTTCATCTAAAGAACGCTTTCTCTGTCATTTGTTTCCCTCTTACTACTTAGACGGACCCACCACTTTTTGTTGGCGTTTAGTCATTTTCAGTCATGTCTGACCTTTGGTGACCCCTTCTGAGGTTTTCTCAGCAGAGCTACTTGAATGGTTTGCCATTTCCTTCTCTAGCTCACTGAGGTTGACAGGGTTAAAATGACTTGCCCAGGGTCATGCAGCTAGTAAGTGTCCGAGGAATCTTCCTGACTTGAGGCCCAGTGTTCTATACATTGTACCACTTAGCTGCCCCACTTTAGGGCCTCATCATCTCCCCACTCAACTTTGCATTGGCCTCCCAGTTGGTCTCCCTTCCTCAGGCTTTTCCTCACAACAATCCACCTTCTATATACCTGCCAGAGTAATTTTTTTAAATCACAGATCTGACCATGTTATTCCCCTGTACTCAGTCATCTCCAGTGGCTTCCTATTGATTGTTATAGGAGTTAACCAGTTTGCAATATTTAATCAACTTGTTGAAGACCCTTGATGCTCTTGATGGGGTCATGGAAATTAGGGTTTTGGGGTTTAGCCCAGGAAAAATGAAAGAGCCAAGGAGGAAGGTAGATGTGAAGGACAAATCCAGAGAGTTAGATAGAATTATTCTTTATCATCACAGCTCCATAATGTTGAGCGCAGAAGGCCTGGTTTAGTGTAAAGAACATCAGGTTTGTAATCAGAAGACTAGCCCAGGGTGTCCTACATAGCTGTATGGTCTTGGACAAGTCCTTTCCCATCTCTCAACCTTACAGTTGTAAAATGAGGGCCTTGAACTAGAAAAGATAATCTCTAAACTTCCTTTCTAATGTGTTCTGTGATTCTGAGGGTGGTAGTCACTGGTCTCCAGTGTTTACTTTGGTTTCCAGTGTAATCCAGTGGTCACTAGGTAGTCACATGGTCTCCAGTGACTCCAATAACAATAATTACGATATAAATTCTTTACAATATCTCATTTGATCCTCACAACAGCTTCGGGAGGTAGATAACATTATGATCCTCATTTTACAGTTGAGGAAACTGAGGTAAGCATCAGTTAAGTAACTTTCCCAAGATGACAGTGAGTGTTTCAGGCTGGATTTGAACTCAGATCTTCCTGACTCCAGATCCAGCACTTTTAATTCACAGTGCTACCTAGCTGTCTTGATTACTGTAGATTAAACTAATGATAAATAAAATTGCATCTTTGCAAAATATTTAGGTGAGGATGCATTCAGTTAGGTCAGGAATAGAAAGTGAGGGACCATCCTAATATACTTTAGGGTGGCTAGGAGGTACAGTGGATAGAATGCCCATCTTGGAGACTCATTTTCCTGAGTTCAAATTCGGCCTCAAACACTTACTAGCTGTGGGACCCTGAGCAAGTCACTACTTGCCTCAGTTTCCTCATCTGTAAAATGAGCTGGAGAAGGAAATGGCAAACCATTCTAGTAGCTTTGCCAAGAAAACCCCAGATGGGGTCGTGAAGAGTTGGATGTGACTGAAATGTCTGAACACCTAATGTACTCTGGATCTTGCTGGTGGAGGAAGAGAGTGTTGGGGTGGGTGACATCAGAGTTGCAAAGGGCATTTAGAAGAGCGTTTCTAGGGGAGATGAAATTCTCAAAGTAAACATGAATTCTGACAGAGCATTTCAGAGGCAGTGATAGGGAAAGTTACACACAGGAGGCGTGGGAGCAAGATAGAAAGTTCAAGGTCAAACGAGGGTGACCAGATTCTCTTCTTCCTTCAGGAGCCAAAGGACCTTGAGGGTTTTTAGGGCGATTATATCCTTTGGTTTCAGAAAGAGAGTTTTATAATAGCTAGCTCAGGTAGAGAAGGATCTCTATAAGGAAGTGATCTCCATTCTCTTCTGTTAGCCAGAGTGCAATCCACATGGAGGAGCCCCAAAGAGGGGACCTTAGGGTTATATATTTAGAGCTGGAAGGGACCCCACTGAGGATAACCCATTCATCTTACAGCTGAAACTGAGGCTCAGAAACGTTGTGACTTGTCCAAAGTCACACAACTAGTGCCTGAGACTGGATTTGAACTCAGTTCTTCCTTTAATTCCCAGCCCACCGCTCTATACACTGCATCACCTAGCTGCCCCTTTGTTGTTGTTTAGTCATTTCAGTCGTGTCTAACTCTTCATGACCCCATTTGGGATTTTCTTGGCAAAGATATTGGAGTGGTTTGCCGTGTCTTTCTCCAGCTCATTTTACAGATGATGAAACTGAGGCAAACAGGGTGAAATGACTTGCCCAGGGTCATGCAGCTAGTAAGTGTCTGAGGCTGGATTTGAACTTGACTTTAGGTTGGGCACTCCATCCACCGTGCCACCCAGCTGGTCCTATTTGCCACCATTTGCTACATCAGCCAGTTGTAGGAGATTGATAATTTTTAGGTTTTGTTAAGAGGTGAGCAAAGTTGAGACATGAACATCCACAATGGGAGCCAAAAAGTGAGATAAAATTTGTAGAGAGTTCATTTGGGAATGGAAACCATATGAGGGTTGATTCCCCCCCCCCATAGATATAGATAGTATTTTATTTTTTCCAATTACATGTAAAGACAATTTTAATATTAATTTTTATATAAAATTTTGAGTTCCAAATTTTCTTCCTCCCTTCCCTCCCTCTTTCCTTCCCCCCTTCCTAAAATGGCAAGTAGTTTGATATAGGTTATACATGTGCAGTCTTGTAAAACATTTCCATCTTAGTCATGTTGTGAAAGAAGAAACAGAACAAAAAGAAAACACCACGAAGAAAAATAAATTGAAAATAGTATGCTTTAATTGGATTGATGTTGTTAATGCAGCACCTTATTTAACATAGAAAAAATTCAGAGGTCACTTACTGATTGTCAAGTATCTCATCTCCTAGGTATGACTGTTTCTTTTAAAAAATTTTTTTTAACATTTTTATTTCGAGTTCCAAATTTATTTTATTTTGAATTCCAAATTCTCTCCCTCCCCTCCTCCCTCCCTGTGATTGTAAGTAATCAGATATAGGTTATACATGTGTAATTATGTAACACATTTCCATATTAGTCATTTTGTACAAGAAGACTTAAATACAAGAAGAAGATGAAAGAAAGTGAAAAATAGCATGTTTCAGTCTGTATTCAATCAATATTAAGCTGTTTCTCTGGAGGCAGATAGCATATTTCATCATTAGACTTTCGGGATTGTCTTGGATCATTGTATTTCTGGGAGTAGCTATGTCATTCACAGTTCTTCATCAAACAGTATTGCTGTTACTGTGTACAAAGTTCTCCTGGTTCTGTTCACTTCACTATGCATCAATTCATGTAAGTCCAGGTTTTTCTGAAATCATCCTACTTGTCATTTCTTATAGCATAATAATATTCCATCACAGTCACATACCACAGCTTGTTTAGCCATTCCCCAAATAATGGGCAGCCCTTTGACTTCCAATTCTCAGTCACCATAAAAAAAAACCTGCTATAAAAATTTTTGTACAAATAAGTCTTTCCCCCTTTTTTTGGCTCTTATTGGGATATAGATCGTGCTATGGTATTGCTGGATCAAAGGGGATGGCACAGTTTTATAGCCTTTTGGGCATAATGACTGGTTCTTTAAAACTGTGCATGGTATTGGTTTTAAAATATTCTTAATTCTTAGTAGGGAAATAATGAGGAGAACTTTTATGGGGAGAATTGTACAGGCCAGACAGTCCCTCACAGAGAATGGTTAAATAAATTTATCTAACACTTGGTTTTAGATGATATCTGGTAAATTTTATTAGATTAAGTAAATACGGATCAAGTGATTTCTATGTTCAAAGCAATTTTATTCCTCTTACCAGCTTAGATTGGAGCTGCACTGGGAAAGAAAATCACTTCTGTGTTCTTGAAGTCATTTGGGATAGAAGGCATCTCAAAGATTTCCTGCTCTAATTTCCTTATTGTACACATGATGGCATTAAGGGGCAAAGAGTTTGTGAGTTCCCTGGTGCCATACAGTGGTAGAGATGGGATTTGAACCCAGCCTCCTGAGTCTAAATCCAGTACTCTTTCTACCAGACCAGTTTCATTTTGGCTGTTAAGAGAATAACCATTCTTTGGCAAGTATGAAAAATACTTGAATAATTGTGGGTTATTTTTTTATTATCATATTGTCGGAGTTCTAAGGAGTAGGTAAATTAGATTTGCCTTCCTGTTGGTTCCCTTAGTAGAGACTAGAGACCTGATGTCTTTGAGTAGGTTTCTTTCCTACCTTTCTCTAACACTGGTCAAGAGTTCCAGAAGACTAGAGAAATGAGAGGGGGTGTGGGGGGTGTGTGTGTGTGTGCGTGTGTGTGTGTGTGTGTGTGTGTGTGTGTGTGTCGGTTAAAATTATTATCCAGCAAAGTACGGGAAAGATCTGTGATTTCCTGTGAGAAACTCTGAGGCACATAGAAAGGTTAAAAGATTTTCTCGTGATCATAGCAAGTAAGTGGCACAGAGCAAGATTTGAACATGGTTCTTCCTGCCACCAATCCCAGTGGTGTGTTCATTATTCTACATTGCCTCTGTGTTTGACATCTTTTAAAAGAAATTTCCACCCAAACTTAGCTGTGGAACATTTTCCATTCATTGGTGTTAGTTATGTTAGTAGAATTAGATGGT
This sequence comes from Vombatus ursinus, assembly GCF_900497805.2. NCBI lineage: Eukaryota > Metazoa > Chordata > Mammalia > Diprotodontia > Vombatidae > Vombatus > Vombatus ursinus. The sequence continues at coordinate 41,633,584 of NW_020954610.1, forward strand.
AGGTAAGAATATCCATCCATAAAGTGTTCTTTTTTTAAAGATATTGTAGGATATTCAGAAAGAAAGTAGAACTATAGAGAGGGACATAATAATTTTTATTCCAAATTATAACTTACCAGTAATTAGTTCTTTCCATATATATATATATACACATATATATATCTATATACACACACACACACAAGCTATATCTTGACATTTTAGTGTAATACTTAAACATTTTTTATTTTTAGGAAGGCTGTGATATTGCCATTTCTCTCAGTTATTTTTCTGGACAACTTTATGTACTACTGATACCCTCCTTTTCTGTTTCATCTTTTCCTCTTCCTCTCATCCCTATATCTGCAACTTCACCTGATTCTTCAGCAGAAAGGTAACTTGGTATCTGAGGACCCTAAAGGAGTTCACGGCTAGTTCATGGTTAGATTTCAGGGGAACTGTAAAGTTGGTTAGGAAAAAAAAATCACATCTTTATTTTTAATATTGCCGTTTCCCTTTTTAATCCTATGTATTTTTTTATGCATTTAAACACCTTATTCAGAGAAAGGGTCTACAGGTTTCACCAGATTACCAAAGGGTTAGGATCTCTGATACAAAAAAAAGGTTAAGAACCCCGTGTTAGCAGGTATGTATGTAATTCTTGGGCTGCCTGTTTTTCTTGGGAATGTCACCTGAGATTAACAATGTTGGTCATTTTATTTTGCACCCTGTCTTATGTAGTACTGTACCTCTTTTTAGGAAGAAGGAGGAATAACTTGTTGGTGTTTGTGGAAAGGGCTTAGAAATGTGCTGTTGTAAACTTTGTAGGTTTTCACCTAGGCCTGGTTGCTCCTGCTGTTGCCTGGTGGCATTTTTAGTCTTTCTGTGAAAATGAGCAAAATTCCTTCTTCTGAATGGTGGGACTCTCAGAGGGAAAGATAGGGATGAATCCTGAAGTTATGATGGGGTCACAAAGTAGTTGTTACAACTGTTCCCTTAATTTCTGGCATTTGTGGTAGCCAGTTACTTATCACAGTTTCTGGATGCCTGTAATGGTCCAAATTCTCTGACCTTAAGAAACATTTTTCCCCTTTTCTATTCATTGTAAGTGAAACCCTGAATGTTATCTCCGTGCCCTCCCTTTGGGAGCACTCTGGGCTTCTGGAGCTGCCACTCCCCTACTCCCCTTGATGAAACCACCTCCCACTGATCCTGGCCTGCCCTCTTGGCAGCTGGAGCCTCTCCCTAGTTCTGCTCCTCTTTGCTGCTTTGGCCGGATGAGCTTGGCCTCTAACATTTGATGGGGATTCTCTTCAGCTCCCCATTTGTCCTTACTGTACCCTTTTGGCACGTCGTAGGTGCTTAATAAATGCTTGCTTGATTGACTAATAAAAATGTTAGCTTCTCTGAAAATATTTTTTAAAGTCCTATTAATGAATTAAGCTTTTATCCAAAGTTAATATACCATTTCAGTTTTATGTAGGTGAAAATCATCTCTCTTTGTACATTCAAATGAAATTATTAAAGCATTTTCAACAAAACTGTCAAAAGTATTTTCAATAAGATTGATTGTGGAATTTGTTTCCTGGGACCCTGGCCACTAATACTTAATTGGTATTTTGATTTTATGAGAAGCTTCTGAATTTAGGCAGAAGAAAAAAAAATTTGTGGCCATGTGGTTTTAAAAAATTAAGTGCAAATCAGATCATTCCTATATTTTAGTTTTTGAAATGGAAATAATTTACAAAGGGTCACAGAAACATCAAAAGATAAATAATTAAAAATTTGAATGCAATAAAGGAGATGCAGATATTATTAATGCTCTCAAAGTATACTCCTTGAAAGTCTTTATAAATGGCCTTTTTAGGGCTTGAGAACCCAGACTGTGCCAGTGGTTTGAATGTGGAAATTGGTGATAGTCTGTGTCCTCTATCATCGGGTTGGTCATCAGGTGATGAAATTTTAAGATTTGTGAAACAGACAAAAATATAAAATTTTGTTCAGACACCTTTTGCTATTCCTGATCAATGATTAATCAATAAATGAATCAGTTAGCATTTATTGAGGGCCTCCTACGTTCAGGCATTTAGCTAACCTAATCAAGTGAAGACAATGAACATTTATTAAACACTTAACTGTGTACCAGACACACTTTTGCAAAAACTGTCTCTTCTCTCAAAGAGCTTATGTTCTAATGGGGGAGACACATGGTAAATAATTAGGTACATACAAGATATTAAGAGAGTATGTGCTAGGTGATGGAGGTAAAGGTACAAAGACTGAAATAATCTGCTACTGTGGAGCTTGCATCCTAGTTGATTAAACAAATTCATGTATGTATCTATAGGAATACATATCATAGATAATAAGTATAAGGTAGTATGGGAGGAAGAACATATAGAAGTGGCTTGAAAAAAGGAGTTTGTGTCATGGAGGTCAGCTAGTACAAAAACTAATTCTTGGTATTGAAACTGGCAGCTAACTCAGCTTGCCACGTACAACGGAGCATGATAAATAGTGAAAATTAAAGTGATTTCTGACCACAAGTCAGATGAGAATTGAATTGAGGGAGTCAGAGGAAACCATGGAAAAAAGAGAATCATTGAACAACAGATGTGATCTTAGCCTGAACATCTGAATGAATAAGTTTGTGAAAAAAATAAGCATTTACTCTGTGCCAAACACTGTGTGTGGTAAGTGCTAGGGATACAAATATAAAAGTGAGGTGGTCTCTACTCTCAAGGAGCTTACATTCTAATGGGGGAAACAACGTTTAAGGGAGTGGTGGTCAGGCAAGAGAGTTTTGGTTTGGGAAGTCATAGGGATGGTAAATAGAATGATAGATGAAGGCATTCGCATCCTTTCAGAGGTAATTGTAGTCTTGCTTATATTTGATTCTAGCTCTCAGATCAAGAGGCAGAAAGGCAGGAATGCGGTATGAGTTTTGTGGCAGGGCAGAAAACATACATGATGAAGAGGCTGCGTAGTTCTGGAGAATTCAGAGTTTGAATGGCTTAGCTCCTAATGGTCACGCTCTATGAAAGTCCTGTTTTTGAGGCATGCTGGCATCAGGTTTTACAGCCATTGGCTAAAAGATCCGTAGCTTTCCTCTGCCTAGAAAAAAGGCTTACTCATCACAGCATCACCCATTGGACTGTGAACTGAGTTTTCTGTTGGGGAGAGACTTTCTAGCCCCAACCTCCTCCCTGAGATGGTAGGTAGTCCTAAAGATAACTTGATCGCTGAAGACTGCCTGGAGCAAGGAAAGAATGGATTGCAAGAAACAAGAGTCATCAGAGAGCAGTGGAATTCTTTCATCAGGAGATACTGTGATCTCTCCTTCCACCTTGGTACCCTGGCACCATGTTTCCTATTTGTGTGCTTTTCCCCTTGGGTTTCCCACTGGAATACATGTCCCCATGAGCATGCGACACTCGATACCTATGTTTGGGGGCTGTTTTGAGGGAGAGTGAGGTCCAACTTTGTGAGGGGGATGTTCTGTTTTTACTTATTATTATTATTATTATTATCTGTTATTACTATGCTATTTTATCAAATCATTCAAGCTTTTATTTTTAATGAAATTTCATCTATAGCTTTTGTAATTGCCTTCATCTCTTGTTTAGTTAAAAATTCACCCCCTAGCCATAGCTATGAAAGGTAACTGATCTAGTTCTCTTCTAATTTTTTGTGATAAGTTCTTTAATATTCCCATCATATATCCATTTTGAGTTTCTAGTGTGACAACATTTTGTGTATGTGGGCTAAGGTATTGGTCTAGATAGTCTCCCAGATTGGAAGATAAAGCCTTCTTTCTTATATAATTTATATATTTGAGTTTATTGAATATTGGATTATTGAGTTATATTTTATTATGCCTTGTCTATCCTGATCTACTGGATACTTTTTAAAAATATTTTTTCCTATTTTTTAACCAGTACCAAATAGTTTAAATTAGAGGTGTTAAACACTTGGCCTGGGAGTGTTAGTCTGAGTTCTACCTGAACCAGATTAAAATGTAATTGGGAAAGATTTAACAAAATAAATGGAAGTACAGTAGAATATAAATAATGTTAATATGTAGTTTTTTAAGTCAATATGAGGTGATGGGGATTTTTACGTACAATTTAGTGGCCCGCATTTCTATTTCAGTTTGGTAACACTGGTTTAAACAATTACTGCTTTTATAACATAGTTCAAGGTCTGCAAGTGCTATTTATCCTTTATAACTACTTTTCCCCCATTATATCTCATGGTCTTCTAAATACATTGTCCCGCCTGTTGAATTTTGCCATTTTGGTCAGAACTCTGTAAAGACTTGTTGGTAGTTTGATTGGTATAAAAATGAAATCTGAATCAGTTAATTTTCTGCTGTTAATTTCTTTGGTGACTGCATAAGATTTTCTGAACATCCCTGATGTGAGTCTAGCTTGGATCATAAGAAATGATTTTGGTATAATTTGTATAATTTGTTTTAGTCTTTTAGCCAGAATTTTGGTATAACAGATAATTTACTGTAGTCTGGAGTCCTTTAGCCAGGATTTTATGTAAAATTTTTGAATATGTTTATAAATATTCATAAGTTCATAAATATTCAAAAATAAAATTTGAATATATTCATTTAATGATAGTAGTTTATAGTTCTCTTTCTTTGCTTTATCTTGTCCTGGTATTAGGACTACATTTATTCAGTAGAGTTCTTTCTCAGCTTTGGAGAATATATAGTATAGATGTTTACTTGAAAAGTTTTATAGAATATTTTTTGTAAATCCATATGAATCAGAGACTTTTTCCCTTAGTCCTTTAGTAGTTTCTTTATAGCTACTGCAATTTCTTCTTTCTTTTTGGAGATTGTATTATTTAAGATTTTGAGGGGGAGAGTTTTCTGTTAAATTGGATATTTTAGATTTTTGTACATAATCCTCTTTTGAATTCTCAGTTTTGTTGGCCTATAATAATGTATAATTGGTTCTGACAATCCTTTTTATTTCTACTTTATTGTGATTTCATCCTATTCAATTTTTATTTTGTTGATTTGATTTCCTTGTACTTTTTTAAAAACAATTTGGCTAAATTTTATCAACTTTTTTTTTTAGTATTTTCAAAGGATCAGCTTTTACTTTTGTTTCTCATTTATATAGTTTTTTGGTTTTCAGTTTACTTATTTTCAGGATTTTTTCTTTGTGTTTATTTTGGATTTGTTTGTTCATTTTCTGATTTTCTCATTTTAATATTCAATTAGCTAACTATCTTTTTTCGATTGGATGTTTTTAGAGTTACTTATAATTTTTCCTCTGAGGAATGCTTGAGCTGTATTATATCTCAGAAATTTTAGTATGCTTCATTATTTTTATTGTTTTTCATATATACAGCTATTATTTGATTGTTGTTCATTCTTTGACTCACTCTTTAGGATTTCTTTTTTAAATCTACATTTAGATCTTTTGGTTTTTCTTGTAATCTCTGAATTAATTAGTATTTTTATTGCATTATAGTCTGTATATATAGCTTCTTATTTTCATTATAAATGGGTTTAATATTTCTTCTTTGTTACATTTATTTACCATTTCCTTGTGTTTTAATACATGATATATTTTTGTAAAGGTGTACCATGTAATTCTGGTAAACATGTATATTGGTAATAATAATAACTAGCTTTTATATAGCACTTTAAGGTTTGCAAAAGGCTTTATAAATAATGTCTCATTTGATCTTCACAACAGGCTTGTGAGTAGGTGTTGTTATTATCATGCTAAACAGCTGAGGAGACTGAGGTGTTAAGTGACTTGTCCAGGGTCACACAACTTTTAAGTGTCAGAGGCTGGGTTTGAACTCGGGTATTTTTGACTCTAGGTCCAGTGCTCTATCCACTGCCCCACCTACCTGCTGTTATGGTCTTTAATATATAATATGTATTCTTTAATGTGTATAAATCTTTTATTTCTGTATTTTCCATCAGTTTGTTCAGATCTATAGTATCCCTTTTATTCATCTTACTCCTTGATTCGTCTAGCTCCGAGAGAGGAACATTAAATACTATTTTTGTGTTAACATCTGTGTCTTTGCAGATTAGTTAACTCTTCTTTATGAATATAGTAGTACAAATATGTTTAACATTGATATTGGTTTCAGGATTTGTAGTTCCTTTAAATGCAATATAATTTCCTTGATAATCTTTCAGCATTGTGATCTTTTATTTTGCTTTGTCTAATAATATGATTACAACTCTTTGTTCTTTAGGATTTATTTGACAAAGAATCTTGTCCCAGCTTCTTATTTTCATTATATTTGTGATTTTGCCTTTTATATTTATTTCTTATAAAGAACAGATTAAGGAGTTTTGTTTTTATACCCATTTTGCCACTCTCATTTTCTTGGAATATTTAGTACATTCTCATTTAAATGTATGAGAGTTAAGTTTATATTTCCCTTGATTTATCAATTTTTAACATTCAGTTTTAAAAAGAAATTTTAATTCCAAATTCTTTCCCTCCCTTCCTCTCCTCCCCCTTTCCTGAGATAGCAAGCAATTTGATATAGGGTACACATGTGCAATCATGCAAAACATTTCTATATTGGTCGTGTAATGAAACACACACACACACACACACGTGAAAAACAGTGGACTTCGGTCTGTGTTCAGACTCCCATCAGTTCTTTCAATAGATGTGAATAGAATTTTCCATCATGAGCCCTTTGGTATTCTATTTTATTGTATTGCTGAGAAGAGTGAAGTCATTCACAGTTGATCATTGTGTAGTATTCTTGTTACTGTGTACAATGTTGTCTTCATTCTACTCATTTCACCTTGCATCAGTTCATATAAATCTTTCCAGGTTTTTCTGAAATCATCCTGCTCATCACTTCTTAGAGCACAGTAATATTCCATTAGAATTACATACCACAACTTGTTCAGCTGTTTCCCAATTGATGGGCATCCCCTCGATTTCCAATTTTTTGCCACTACAAAAAGAGCTGCTATAAATCCTTTTGTACAAATAGGTCTTTCCCCCCTTTTTTTGGATCTCTTTGGGATACAGACTCAGTAGTAGTATTGCTAGGAACTATTCCCTTCTTTTAAGTGAATACTTTTTGTCACTGAGATTAGTTTTGCTTAAACTCCTTTGCTTAAACTGCAGCTCTATTCACACAGGCTCTCTTCTCCTCTGTCTCCCACATTTCCTCTTTCCTGTTTTCTTTTTTTTTACTTAAATTGTTAATTTTAAAATTTATTTAGTTATTTCCCTTCTTTTGTCCATTTTCTTTACCTTCTCAATTATGTGATTAATTCAAAATTTCTACAATTTCTTTTTTTCTCTTGCATATTTTCCTAAGAAATTTTCTTTGATTTCTTCTCTTCATTCTTTTCCTTCTTATTTATTCCAAAGTTTTATTTTCTAATTTCTAGGATTTATTCCTGCTTTAATCTTTTTTTCTTCTTAGAGTTAAAGCTTCTGAGTAGTGTGTTTCAGCTTCCTATTCTAGCCAGTTTCTATGTTATTTCCCATATAGATCTTGCTCCATCATCTCCTGTTTTTTGTTCTATTTGTGCCCCACTCTTCAGTTTGTGAGGGAAATAATACTAGGGAGAAGTAGTGCTACATGATAGGAATTGCTCTGAGTCCCAAATCATGCAGTCTAGTTCTTCCGTCCCCTTGTCTTCTCCATGGCTGCTTTCCTGACTAGTTGCCATGTCATCTCATCTATGGGCCCATGTCCCCTTCTTTTTCAGACATAATAGGGTCAAGCCTTCAAGATGGCACAGAAATGGGTGTGAGGAATAGCAAGAGTGCTATTTTGACAAGCCCCTAGAATGCATGAAGGGAAGTAACATATGATTGAACTGTAAAATGAAAGATGGGCAACTTGTGTGGCATGTGACTTGACTAGAGCCAGTACTAGAGCCAGCTTGACCCGACTAGGCATTCGATTGTTAAATTTGCAGTGTGAGCAAATTGGCAAATGGTACAAATCAGGACTTAATTTATTGTTTTGTTGATTGTGTAGACTTAGAAAGCAATGGAGAAAATGTTAATATCACAGATGAAAATGAAAAGTATGTTTTGTGTACTTTTTTGTAGGAGAGAACTGGTTGTAAATATTTATCAGGGTATCTCTGCCTAGTTCCAGGCACCTCTAGAAATAACTTATTTGAACTGTTTCTTTTGGCCAACTAGTAAAAATAAACATTGGGGCTTGTGAGGTCTGATTTGAAGAGGATTCTGATCACAGTGCTTAAAAGCCTAGGTTGCTTTTTAGGGTTCTGCAAGTTAAGGGAACTTTGAACAACGCTTTATAGTACAGTCTTTTCATCAGCTACATTATAAGAAGATTGGTGACAATACTCAAGATCTTACCAGAAGTTGACCCCAAATTAGAAATTATCAAGATTATTTGAAATAGGGACTTATCTACTATCATCAGCCACAAACCCTTAAGTGTATATTATATCTTTAGATATTAGCTACTGATAGTATGAAGCCATCATGGTTAACAAGGTTTTTAAAAACTAAACTTTTGTTTCCAAAAACAATGTGTATCACCTGTAAAAACTCTTATCCTTAACAAAAAAAAAAAAACCTTTGGAAACAGAATTTTCTAACCTGTTTAAAAAGCTTCCAAATGGAGAGTTTCTGTGGGATTTAAGCCCATTTTCAGTCATCTATCCTGTCTCTGTTTCTGTCTCTCTTATTTTTCTCTCCACATATAGTGTATGCCTAAATATAAATATATATATATTTACATATACACACATAAATGTAGTATCATCTGATTAATTTGTTAGAATGATTGACATCAGGGAAGATAGAAATTTGCTAGATGAATTTCAACAAAGTTATGTTAAACTAAGATTTTAAAAGATAATGAAGCATATTCAGACCCATTGCTGTCACTAAAAATCATTAATAATATTTTTGATGAGAGAAAAGTTTTTTTTACCAATAAAGTAAAAATTATTTAAAATGTATTTATTTCATGTTTATCTCATCATCTTAAGATCTCATCTAATCATTGAATATATTTTTGTTGTAAATGATATATGTGATGTACAATAATCATATATATAATTTAAATAAATATGCATATTTTGGAGATGCATGATCAAAAACGTTTGAAGACAACTGTCTTAAGGCTTTAAGTTGGAGATTGATTATGTCTTTGGACAGTGTTTCCCACACCATGTTTGGACCCCTTCTTTGAACCCCAAACAGAACAGAAAACCCAATGATATGAGACATGACAGTTGTAATACTTGTTAAATTTAGGGAAGTATTTTGGAACAAAAACTGCAGTTAAATTTTCTTGGACTCAGATAGATGGATAGAAAAGGAAGGAAGGATGGACAGACATTTATTAAGGGCTTACTGTGTCAAGCACTGTGCTAAGAGCTGGGGATACAAATACAAGCAAGCAAATCCCTCTCTGCTTTCAAGGAGCTTACATTCTAATAAAGGAAAACAGTACATAAAGGGGAGCTGAAAGGAATGGGGAGGGCATAGCCACTGCAGAGAAAAGGCAGTTTTGTAGGAGAAAGAGAAAAGAGGAAGAGGAGAAAGAGGAAAAAATGGCAAAGTAAGCCAAGCTATGAGTGAGGTAAAGCATGATGGAAGGGACTTGTGACATAGTGGTGTGACTCAGGATTCACCAATCAGGAGAGAAGGGTCTCAGGACGGATCCTTCTCCAGTGTGCAAAAGCTGACCATGAGGAGAAGGGGAAGTCTGGAGAGCGAGTTGATCCATGAGTAAAGTGAAGCATTATTGGATCTCCTGAAATACACTAGATACTTACTCATTCATGAGGGAAGTAGAGTTCATGTGACATTGCTTGGGACTTTGTAGATTTTTCCTTATTGCAAATGTGTAACTTGAGGTGTAGCAGGACTTTTTTCCTCTTATACTCCATCATCATATGCATTTTGCAATGAAAGAGGAATAGTGTTTGAAGGAGTCACACAAATCATGTAGGGAGCCAGAGACAGGCTTTCTTCATTGTAACCATGTTATTGACAGGCCAAAAATATTAGAGAGCCTGAGAAAGCCTGAGGCAATTTTTCAGACCTCCCATGACAGGCATTTCTTAAAAAAGAGTGAGGGTGGCCAGTGGCCATAGAAAATTGGCTGTACCATTTTTTCTTTTGAACTTAAAAAAATAGTTTATTGTTAATCTTTTGTTCAGTTAAGAGAAAAAAACTGGGGTAGTGAAAATGGACTTTTGTGTAACATGATGTCAGTTTAAAAAGGACAACTTAAAAACTTGCTTTGAATAGTACATGTATTGAAAATCCGTTTTAGTAAAGATAATGTAAGTACCTTTTTATTCAGTTTTTCAAGAGAATTTATGACCACATCAAGGTGACTATTCCCTCCATCATTGCAGATTACAATCTATGCATGCTGGATAATTCTGTTGGAATCTGACTCGTCCAGGTTCTCCCATGTATTTGACTCAGGGATATGTCCAGTGTTTGGAGCCCTTCCTTTTTGCCTTCTTTCCTTTTTTTGTTCCTTTGTTCCTTCTTTCCTTCTCACCTTTTCTTCCTCTCTTCCCTCATTTTCTTCCTCCCTTCCCTCTTTTCCTTCCTCTCCTTTTTCTCCCTTCTTCCTTAACTTCCTCTCTTCTCTCCCTTCCTTCCTCTCTCTTCCTTCTTTCCTTCCTCTCTTTGTCCCTCTCCTACTTCTTCATCCCTTCCTTTTTTCTTTTCCCTTCTTCCCTTCCTGCCTCCCTTCCTTCTTTCCTTCCTCCATCAGTTATGCTTTGCTGTCACCAAGTGACCAGCCCATTTTCTTTTTCACTTATTTTTTTGGGGGGGAGGGTCAAACTTACCCCAAATCTCTATAGATTTTTTTAAAAGCTTGTTGCCCAGTCAGAAAATTTATTAGTTTGGCCGATCTACAAATATGTTGCTATTTCTCCACCTTGAAATCTCTGTACCCATCTTGTTGACCATCTAGGACCTTGTAGTCTCCTCAGACCCTCCTGATATCTCAGTTTCTTTTAAGGTGTTATTGCTTTTAAACTTATTTAAGGCAGAACTTTTTTATTTTTATTGTTTCTACCCTCTCTCTCCTTCAAGTCTTTATCATCTTTTTTTCTCCTTATGTTTGTTTTTCTTTGTCTTATGTCCTGTTTGGGACTGGGCTCTATAATAATGACATTGAGTGTCTAAGGCTGATTTGACAGTGAAAGAGAAAACCAGGAAAAAGGATTTAAGGCCATAATCTGTGTTTAAAAGCATAGATGATGCTGTTAGCTGGATCACTGAATTAAAGCAGTTCCTTCAGTGATTTCTGTTGCCATCTTATTTTTGACTCACCAGGGTTGAATTTTTTTTATGTCAGGGCAAACAGGAATGATAATCTATATGTCACAGTAAAATGGTAGATTTTTCTTTGCAGTTTCTAAAATATATTTAGTTTGTCAACTGGTATTTATTTAAAAAGCCAAGGATGTCAATTGATGCCAACAAACCACATTAATTTTCATATTCAGTATGTCTTATGTTATGAGTGTAGCTGGGGAGGGGAGAATCACGATTTTTTTGTCATAATTTTTCTTATTGTATAGTTAGAATGAATAATCCTTTTTAAACATCTTATTTAATATTTATTTTTCTCAGTTACATGTAAAAACAATTTTAACATTTTTTAAAAATTCCAAGTTCCAAGTTCTCTACCTCTATCCCCTCTCCCCCATTGAGAAGGCAAGGAATTTGACATAGGTTTACATGTGTAGTCGTGGAAAACACATTTCCATGTAAGTCTAGAATGAAAAATCTTGAGAAAATAATAAACTTCTAAGGCAGTTATGAATAACAAATATGTTTTTACTGATTTATCTGATGTTGCACTAGGTATGTTTTTCTGAATATTTATTGGTAATAAAAGTTCATAAATATAACATAGCAAGTTATGTGTATACACTAATAAACAATTTCCAATATTGATTTCTGTACTAATACAATTTACTTCTCATTTTGTTCCATCTGTTATCTATAGTCTAATTATTAATAGTGTTTCTGTAAAGCACAAGATTTGTATGACATTGACTCAACATTGCCACTATTTTCCATGGACACAGTTATCCTTGCATTAATTTTTCAGCCAAGAGGTTTGGATTAGCTTAGTGTGCAATATCTTAGTTGGCCACCAGGTGGCTTTCTACTTGATCTACTATTCCCTGATATCTGGTTACTGTCTGGTGGATGCTACTTTTTTTTTTTACCCAAACACATTGAAGTATCCCTTTATATGGATATATGGGAGGAGCCTTGCTCTTTTTGCTGCTTAGCTTTTATGCTTATCCCAGAAATGATTTAAAAACAACAACAACAACAACAACAAAACCCTGCTCAGCAGGTTGTAGTTTATTTAAAGACATGAAATGGCACGTTAATCAAATATTAAAATATAAAATCTATTATAGAAGGCTTCCTGCCCCCACCCCTTGGCAGCATTTACTCTCTCAAGCCACATCCTAAAACATCTATAGATTTAGATACTCAGTATATGATCATATAATTTATTAGACAAAGTATACAATTAAAAGGAAGATTAAATAAAGAGACCATCTTGTTCTGGTTCTTCTGGTTTTCTCCTCTTCTCTGAAGCTACCATGCCTTTACTATTTATATGAATGGTAATATGAGCCATGGTATAGTGGAAAGAACGCCTAATTTAAGTTTTAACAACTGGGTTTGCAGTCCCCACTGTGACTTTGGGCAAGTCAGCCTCTTTGTTCCTTAGTTTCTTTGTAAAATTAGGGTAATGCACTTTTCCTGCCAATCTCCTAGGATAGTTGTAAGGATTAAAAGCGATGGATGTATGTGAATCTGCTTTGTAGACTCTGAAGCACCATACAATTATACAAATAAATATTAATAATTCTAAAGTGTGGCTTTGATTCAGACTGAGCACTGAATCTTGAGCCATAGATAGGTGGATTTGAATCTTGGACCTGCCACTCACTACCTACCTTTGTGGCCATGGGCAGGTCTCTTTGGGCTAGAATTTTTTCATCTATAAAATAGTAGCATTGGTCTAGAAAGAAATTTTCTATGAGGTTTTTTCCTAGCTCTAAATTTATGTTCCTTATGGACCTTATTCATTGAGGACCTAAGTGTTTAGGGACATGCTAAGTGATCTCTGATTTCTTTTTCTCATGAATTCACTTCAATATTTTCTAGGCCAAGAAGTGTTGTATTTTCCTTGGCTTCTTATCTTATATTTCTTTGTATAACTTGTGGCTAATTCTTAAGATCTGGAAGTAAGCTCATAGCTCTGACTTTTGGCTGAAGGGATACAAAAAGATTCTCATTTGAGTTTTAATGTTGTCCACTGACCTTCCACTCAGCCAGACCATATACAATCAACTTCTCTTATGTGCCATGGTAAAAGTATGGGGTGTTTGAGCTAATCAAATATCTTGGTTAACTAACTAACTAACTGACTAACTAACTAACCCACAGGGAGCCAGGCAGAGATCACCAAAGAATATCGAATACACTTTACACTAAAATTTTACCATGCATAGTTTGATCTCTTTTTGATGAAATAATCCCTTTAGAATTCTCCAGGTCTTTCAGCTCATTTTGATAATCAGCTCTGCTGATCTGGTTGATGTGCAGAAATATCAATTCTGTTGTTATTCAGTCATTTTCAGTTGTGTCCAAGTCCTTTTTTTTTTTTTTTTTTTTTTTTTTTTTTTGGGGGGTTGGTTTTTTTTTTTTTTTTTTTTTTTTTTGGGCATTCGGGGTTAAGTGACTTGCCCACGGTCACACAGCTAGTAAGTGTCAAGTGTTTGGTCTGAGACCAGATTTGAACTCAGGTCCTCCTGACTTTAGGCGGTGCTGTATCCACTGCGCCACCTAGCTGCCGCAGTGTCCTACTCTTTTTGACATCTTTTGGGGTTTTCTTGGCAAAGGTACTAGAGTGGTATTCTGTTTTCCTTCTCCAGCTCATGTTACAGATGAGGAAACTGAGGCAAACAGGGTTAAGTGACTTGCCCAGCATTACATAGCTAGTAAGTGTCTGAGGCCAAATTTGAACTCAGGAAGATGAGTCTTTCTGATTCCAGGCCTGGCACTGTATCCAATGTGCCACCTAGCTGCCTGAACTGAAATAGATGAATCTTATGGAATATGACCTAAGCTGGTTTTTGTTGTAGAAGACCTTATATGAAGGCCTTGGAGATTAAAGGCAGCTGAAAAGATCCATGTTATGCTATCTTGATTACTTGGAAAGAAAATGCAACCTACAGGTAGCTGATAATTAGGGGGAAAAAAAGCAAATGAATGAGTAGTGAAAATGTTGTCTCTCAGGACAATATAAGTGCTTTGGGCATCATACCAAAAAGGATAGCAAACACAAGTACTGATAATAAGAGTGACTCAGAACAGGAATTGCTGCATGGTTCTGGAGAATTACCAAATTTAATGGAATAATGATTGGGAATAGACCTGTGGTTTTTGTTCATACAAGGAGCTCCTAGTCAGGGACTTACTGACCCAGTGTAATTTGGCATACTTGTCAAATTGATCTTCCTAAAGTACAGAACTGTGCTTATCATCCTTTACTAAACACCTCCCCCTTGCTCCCTGCACATCTCCAATAAATTCTAGGGCAGGGGTGGGGAACCTGCAGCCTCGAGGCCACATGTGGCCTCTAGGTCCTTGGGTGCAGCCTTTTGACTGAGTCCAAGTTTTACAGAACAAATCTTTTTATTAGGGGGATTTGTTCTGTGGAATTTGGATTCAGTCAAAGGGCCACATTTGAGGATCGAGAGGGCCACGTGTGGCCGCAGGTTCCCCTCCCCATAGGGGATATAAATTCTATACATTTATAAATTCTGTCACCTCCAAGATCAAGTATAAAATCCTCTGTTTGGCATTCGAAGCCCTTTATAACCTGGCCTACTCTTATCATTTCAATCTTCTTATACCTTACTCCATACCTCCACACCCCAGCCCATTCCCTGCATATTTTGCCATCCAGTGACTAGTGGTCTTTGCTGTTCTTTGCATAAAACACTCCTCAGACGATGCATTTTCAGTGTTTGTCCCTCTTGCCTGGAATTCTCTTCTTCCTAAAATCTGTCTCCTTGCCTCCTTGGCTTCCTTCAAGTCCTGGCTAAAATCTCACCTTCTTGCAAGAATCCTTTCCTAATTTCCATTAATGCTAATGCATTCCTTCTGTTGATTATCTCCAATTTTCCTGCCTTATCTTGTTTGTATGTAGTTGTTTGTGTGGTTCCTCCCCTATTACACTGTGAACTCCTTGAGAACAGAGACTGCTTTTTGCCTTTCTTGTATATTCAGCACGGTGTACATAGTAGGTGCTTAGTAAGTAGTGGCTCATTAACATATTCATAAATCAGGGGTTCTGACTCTGGGGACCATGAACTTAAAAAAATTCTGGTAACAGTATTTCAACATAATTGGTTTCCTTTATAACCCTGTATATTTTGTGCATTTAAAAACATTCTGAGAAGGGCTCTGTAAGTTTCACCAAAAGGGTCCATGAAACAAAAAAAGGTTTAAGAACTCCTGTCTTAGAAAGTTACCTAGAGCCCTGAAAGGATGGATAGATGACTTGTCCAGGGTCACACAGTTGACCTGTGTCAAAGGTTGAACTTGAACCCAGATGCTCTCAGTTATGAGGCCTGCCAGCTATCCACTACACCTTGCTTCTGATTTTAAAAAGATAGCACTTTTGCCATAAAAAAATTGACTCAGGGTTCTTGTTGAACAAATACCATGCAACATGGTCAGCTGTCTCAGAGTCATAATGTGGCATAAGATCAGAGAGTATTATACTTGATATGATTGTTGAAGCATACAATTACAGGAGTAAATAGCTCAAAATATGAAGGCTTTGTATCTTTAATTTTTATCAAAAGTTTTTCATTTTCATTCTCTGGTTTCTTTTGATCCTGGACCTAAGCTTTTTGCTCTGACTGGGTAAGAAATGGGTTAAAAACATAAGATGTGGAAGCATTTGACAATGTGCTTCCAAATATTTATTATTTCATCACGCTGGGTACTTCCTCCACTGACAAAGATTGCAGTCCTCCATATCATAGTGATAATCATAGTATTTTTATACTAATGGCTTTGAATACTAATTGTATTTTGATACTTACCATTGATGGGTGGGCACTTTCTCTAGAGGAGCATATCACCATAGTTCTTATCCATGACCTCTCCTGAATTCCATAGCCAGGATCCATCCAATATCCTGGAGATCTCTCTCCAGATTGTTGTGAACATGTTGTAGTTACCATCACAACACTCAAGCTCTTACTTCTTCTCCTTGACACTTAAAATTTTTTGATATGTGTTTGGATCCACCTCCTTTTCCAATCATAAATTTCCTTGAAATCTTTTTGTTCTATTTCTTAAACTGAAATCATTGTTGGTAAAAGGCTGCAGTCCAATTATCTCTATCGTGCATGTTCTCCTTCTCCTTTGGGTCACTAGTTATCCTGAGATTCTTCAGTGGTCGTGCAGTGCTCTAATTTATGGCTGCGTGAGATAACTGGGAGAATACTGGTGTTAAAAAGATGAGTTTTGTGTTATATGGAGCATTTGGTACCGACTGTTCAATTTTTTAAATGCAGTATGGTCCTCTGTCTTTCTTCTGTTTTTTTAATTCTAGGTACCTGGTTTTCCATCTGCAGTATCTGTCCAAAGTATAAGTACTGATATACTAATGTGATAGTTGTCTATAAAACTGCATGTGATAATCTGGGTTAGTCATTTTTTCCCCTTTTCTTCTGTGTATATTGTTAAGCCAATATATTTTGAATGGTCATGAATCTTATGGAGGAGACCCTATAGCATTCTGAGACTTAATGAAATCATAGGATGTCAGTAAAAACAGGGGCATCTGCAGTACCCCTCAGAGTTATATGGAATCCTTTTTCTATTTGGGTTCTGTATTGAACATGGGTTCTTCCTCTTTAAACCTTTCATAAACTTGCTTCTTGGAATCCAGCTGCACAAAAATGCGTGATACTTTCATATAACACTTAAAAATTACAGTCTTGTGAAGTGGTAAAAAATTTGTTACTCTACTCACTTTTAGAGGTGGTTAGGCAGTATAGTAGATAGAATGCTGGATTTGGTATCCGGAAGCGGGTTCAAATGTGGCCTGAGATATTTACCAGATGTGTGGCCTTTGGCAAATTATTCTAAGCACTGCCTGACTCAGTTTCCTTAATTATAAAAATGGTACTAATAACAGCACCTGTGACCCAGGACTGTTGTGTGACAATCAAATGAGATAATACTTTGCAAACCTGAAAGCACTTTATGAGTGATAGTAATTTTAGCATGAAATATCCAACCCTGTTTACTTATGGTCCCTTAGACAGTTTGTTCTAGCTTGTAGGTACTACGTATAAATCAGTAAGACTAGGAGAGTAAAAAGTGACTTCCCCAAGGTTGCACATCCCATGATGAGAACCAGCATTTGAAACCCTGGTCTCCTGTCACTATACCACACTGTAATTCATGATTGCTGTGGTCAGATTAAAAAAAATAATTTATCAACTGATAGTGAACCTCATGCTCCCTTCCATCTCTATTTTCTTTGTATATTTTACTTATTTGTGCACATGTTGTGTGTTCCTTTGGTAGAATATAAGCTCCTTGAGGACAGGTGCTGTTTTCTATGTATACAGCAGGCATAGAATAAGTATTTGTTGAAATTAATTGAATTGAACTCCATCTCTAGCTGCCTTTTAACTTTTGTGTTTTCAGGGCGATAAGTAAGTGGTTAGGTTAAAGTGTGAAAGACACATAAAACAGATATTCTTCAAAAACAGTCCAGCTTCTTATTTTTGAATAGAGAATCTGTTGTTTGTTCTGGTACTAATGGATTTGGGTAGACTCTTGTCATCACTGAGCATCCCAGCTCTGTCTCCATCCTGCTCCCCCCCTCAAAAGACATAGATAAACTAGAAACAATTGAAAAGAACAGCAACAAAAATGATGAATGTCTTGGAAAAAAGGAAAATAACAGTCTCTATAAATATTTGAGAGGTAATATAAGATGGAGGGAGGGATTATTTACAGGGATGGAGCTCAGCTTGACAGGGAACAAAAGCTCACATCTGAAAGTAGGAGAAAAATTGGTCAGAACTGAAAGAAAAAAAAAACCCCTACAAAACCCAGTGCCTGAGAAGTGCCAATTAGGCGAGGAGGACATGCCGTTCTCCCATTTGTTGTGTTGTTGAGAGCAGGTTAGATAGTCTATTGTGAAGGGCTGGCCTGGAATGTTACTTCGATAACAGGGCCCTGGAGGAGTTGGGAGCAGTTTCTGTCCCCCCTCTCCCCATAGAGTACAAGTGAGAAAGTGGGCATGATCTGCCCCTGTCCTTTGCTTACTTTGTGAAGACGAGGCTTTGTTTCCCAAGCCCTCCCCATGCTGCCATTCCAGAGATAATTTATGAAAGGAGTCTCTAGATTACAAGAGACAGTGATTACTTACATCTCTTTCATTGGGGATTCTGGAAGACGGTATATTTTCAAAGATGTGACTTCTCACTTTGGAATAAGTCACTCTGTTAGTAGTGCCCCCAAACCCTACCTTGATACACCATGTTTCAGGTTTCTTCCTACCTCCTTGTCAATTCAGTTCAACTGAGTTCAGCAAACAAGGCATTATTCTAGGCCCCATTGGTATATATAAAAAGGTGGAGATGAGAGGCATGTACATAAATAACCAGAAACAATCGGTAAGCATTTATTAAGTGCCAGGCACCTGTGTCAGCCTTTGAGGTAGTTTAGAGGCGTGGAATTGGAGTCAGAAGGACCTTCTTTTAAAAAAATCATTAAGTGCCAAGCACTGTGCTAAATGCTAGGAATACAAAGAAAAGCAAATGACAATTCCTGCCTTCACAATCTGGTGAGGAAGACAGCATGCAAATAACTGCACTAATAAGCTTTATACAAGATAAATAATCAACGGAGGGAAGGCATTCGACTTAAGAGAAATTGGGAAAGGCTTATTGTAGAAAGTGAGATTTTTGAAGGATGCCAGGGAAGCCAGAAGGCGGAGATGAGGAAGGAGAGCTTTTGACGCAAGGGGGAGAGGGCAGCCAGAGAAAATGTCGAAAGTCAAGAGCTGGAGTGTGTGAGGAGCACACTCTTGTATGAGGAGTATGGGCAAGGAGCCCAGTTTCATTGGATCGAAGACTATTTGGTGGAAAGGGGAATGTAGGAGGAAAGAAGACCGAAGAGATGACAGAGGGAGTGCTAGGCGTCGAAAGGCTCTGAATACCAAATGCAAGATTGCAAATCCTGCGTCGGTTGTTCCGAGCTGTGTAGCTCTTGGCAAGGCATAGCCTCTCTGTGCCTCAGTCTCTTCATCTGGAAAATAAGATTTTATAAAGCACTTTATTATTACCCAGTCTGCTCCTAACAACAATCCTGTTGTTGTAGGCAGATGCTATTGTTATCATTAAAGTGCTATATAAATGCTAGCTTCTATTATTAATTATCTGAGGATTCAGAGACAAAAATAAAATAGTCCCTTCCCTCAAGGAGCTTACATTCTATCTTGAATACAAGGTAAAATATGATTAAGGGAATAGGAGAGGTTGAGCTGAGCAGCATGAGAGATTTGAGGAAGAGTACAGTTACTTCTAGCCATGTCCATAAGGATGATGTAGGACTTAGCTGACCTTTGTTCCTAGATTCCTAAAGGGGTCGTGAAGAGTCAGACACAACTAAAAAACGACTAAACAATAACCCCACTCCCTCTACAGATTCTCGCGACAATTTCCAACACATTTAATAGACAGTTTCATGAGTTATTATGGCCTAAAAACTTCAGTCACTCCTGGGCAATTTTCTGGAGGTGACTGTGAACTGAGCTGGACCAGTCCATGAGTCACTTCAGTAAACATTGACTAAGTACCTACTGTGTGCAAGGGACCACGTTGTTGAGAGGCATTTAGTTTGGCCAGAGCTTTATTTCTGGAGAAATTAGGGCTGTACTATGTATTTTGAATGTTGGTGGTCCATTCAGCTGAAAATCCCATACTACCATTTCTGGTGTTGAGATTTATGGAATACTAAATCCCTTTAACATGTTAAAATGGTCATTTCAGTTGTGTCTGACTCCCTCATTTCAGGTTTTCTTGGCAGACCACTCTAGTATCTTTGCCATTTTATTTTCTAGCTCATTTTACGGATGAGGAAACGGAGACAGTTAAGTGACTTGCACAGGGTAACGCAGGTAATAAGTGTCTGAGGTCAGATTTGAATTCAGATATTCCTGGCTCCAGGCCCAGCAGTCTATCCACTGTACCACCTAGCTGTCCTATCCCTGTTTTACAGTTGTAGAAACTAAGGCAGTAGAGCTTAAGTGACTTACCTAGGATCACACAGCTAGTAGTGTTGAAGGCAAGATTTTAACTAATCCTCCTAATGTTGAACCATTTCTAAAGGACTACAAACTGAGACTGTTAGATTTTTTTCAATTCATTCCCCAAAGTTGTTATGTGGCCATCTCCTTATTAGCTTCATGTGTAAAAACCAATTATAGTCCTTTCTTCAATAATCTGGTACAGTCTCATGAAAATCTGGGGAAGGTTTCAGTCATGAGTTAGCTGTGAGAAATTAATATTGCAGAAATGGCCATGTCAAGGTTTTCCTCGAGAGGGACAAACTTAGAAATACAAAATGTAGTGAAGAATGAGCTTAAACTAGTCATTTAGAGTTCTTGGCTGTTTACTCTGTAACAATGCATAGTGTAGCTTGCTCATGAAGAAATAATAGCCTGAAAAGCAAACCGTGGGTGCTGGAAGTTTTCATTTATACATTTTGTTTTGTTAATGCAGAAGTATTGAGTGATTAGGACCATTAAATACTTTGTCCTAATGTATTAGATCCACATTCCCTCCCAAAGTTGCATGAGCTTTTAGAAAATATTTTTGATTTCTATGACCATGTTGCTGTTCCCTTTTGAGTGGTCCCTTGTGAATTCCTACTATAAGCTCACTCCCTGTATTATTTTTAGTGTAAGCTATAGTGATTTTATCCTGGTTGTATTTCTCCCCAAGGTCTCCTATCCCAGTTACTTGCAAATCTACTCCTCCCCTCTCATGTTCTCTTTGATCTCTTATAATTGGCTTAAAACCTTCTATATTTAATCTACATTGACTCTGTTTCTCTTCTTATTTTTGCTCCTTTAGTCCCCTCAGACCTTAGTAGTCTGTTTCTTCATACTATTTGCTAGATTTTTCTTAAATTATCATATTCCCTGTCACTGTTGAATGTTGCTTTTTAGCCTTGTCTGTCCATCTGGTTTGTTTTAGCTATGGATGTAAATCTGTAACATCTTTATTTTGGCTTGTAATAATCTAAGCTTCTACATTCTTTTAGATTTGTTTCATGGTTGTGCGCATGTATGCACGCACATATGTGCACTCACACACACGTGCACACACACACATAGACACACACATGAGGGAGTTTCTAGATGAACTTCCAGTGAACATATACCTATGTGAGAATGATATTAAAATGGTCCATCCTACCTTTATTAGAGAGGAATCATGAGTGAGCATAAACATTCAAATCTCTTTATGATAAACAAGTTACAAAAATTATGATACTTGCACATTACTTAGAAATACGTTTCCTTTTTCTTGATTACTTTTTTTGGTGGCTCCCCCTACACAAAAACATCTTTTATAATATTCTCACTGTTTCAAATTTTGGCAGCTCTGAAATCCTCTCACCATAACATTGTTGCTTCTGTGGATGCTCGTTTTCAGTTTCTTGGTGCCTCTGTTCTAAAAAGAAGCCGCTGATGGAGTTTCTTGTTTGTTTCTTTCCTTTCTTTCTTTCCTTTCTTTCTTTCCTTTCTTTCTTTCTTTCTTTCTTTCTTTCCTTCTTTCTTTCTTTCTTTCTTTCTTTCTTTCTTTCTTTCTTTCTTTCTTTCTTTCTTTCTTTCTTTCTTTCTTTCTTTCTTTCTTTTGTTCCTTCTTTCTTTCTTTCTTTCCTTCTTTCTTTCTTTCCTTCTTTCTTTCCTTCTTTCCTTCTTTCCTTCTTTCTTTCCTTCTTTCTTTCTTTCTTTCTTTCTTTCTTTCTTTCTTTCTTTCTTCCTTTCTTTCTTTCTTTCTTTCTTTTGTTGTTGTTGTAGATTCAGTGTTCCAAATTTATTGCTACTTATTTTGATCTTTTTAGAACCAAGACTTTCTTTGTAGTTCCCAGTATTGTAACTTTATACATAGTCCCTTTAACTCCTAAATCAGTTATATGTCTCTTTCTGTAGTGATTTCTGAGTGGATTTCCTGTTGAAAGTCTACTATTTATACAGTTTGCTTTGAACCCAGGCCCTTATAATGGAAAGAATGTAAAAGTATTATACTTAAATAATTTATTGTGAAGGGAAAACGTGGAATAGCAAACAGATATAACAAGTGAAACAGGAAAAAGTAGAGATTTGATAGATGTAGGAAAGTGTTGATAAATGTCCTTGCAATATCAAATATTAAAAGCTGAATGAAAACAGAACAGATCACAATTTAGGAGCTAAGAAACTAAAAAAGGAGAACACATTTGATTGGCACGGTGAATAGAGTCCTAAATCTTGAGTTGGAAAGACCTGAGTTCTAATCAAGTCTTAGACACACTTACTAGCTGAGTGACTCTGGGCAAATCGCTTAACTTTTGTCTGCCTCACTTTCTTCATTTGTAAAATGGGGATAATTATATCACCTACCTCTCAGGGTTGTGAGGATAAAATGAGATAATGAGATTTGTAAAGTGCTTAGTAAACTTTAAAATGCCATATAAACATTAGCTATTATTGTTGTAGTAGAAAAAATACTCAGTCTGGGATAAGAGAACGTGGGTTCATATCTTGGCTCTGAATGATCTTTGTGACCTTGAAAACACATCTTTGGGGCCTTAATTTCCTCATGTGTGAAATAGCTGTATTAATAACTTCCAGGGGACTTTTCAGGTCTAAGTCTATACGTGTGAATAAATAAAACCTTGAATTCTTTCTCTCCAAGGTGATTCAATTATTGAGGAAAAGTACTGTGTTTATCTCTCTCTCTCTCTCTCTCTCTATCTCTCTCTGTCTCTCTCTGTCACTGTCTCTCCCTGTCTTTCTCTTTGTCTCCCTGTCTCTCACTTTCTCATGTCCTGGCCATCTAAGTTTATTATTCAGTCAAGCCTGTAGACCCTGGTGGCCTTTAAGTGTAGGTCAGATTCTCATCTATCTTAGATGGTTCATCTTACTCCAAATCAGAGAATAGACAAATTGACTTTCTAAGGTTACCATGAACTCTAAAAGCCTGTAGCTTTATGAATATTGGATATAATAGTAACAATGATAACAGTCCACATGAGGCAGCATAATGTATTGGTTAGAGGGCCTCTTTAAATCGAGAAAGACTTGGATTCAGGTTCTGCCTTTGACACATGCTGGCTTTGTAAGACCATGGGCAGGTTATTTCACCTCTCATTGCTCTAGGAGTTGCTTAATAGAGGGTGCTCTCCGTCCCAATGAAATCCTATCCCTTATATTTATGAAAATAACTTGAGAGAGACTTAGGATTTAAACTAGGAGATTAGAGTCTATCTCTGTTTTTTTTATATTCTAGTCCATAAAATGTAATATAAAAAAGAAATTTGATAACCCACCAAGTCTTAAGATAGTTAAGATTTTCAAGTTCTATTTCTTTTTGTTTTGTAGTACTGTTTTCATCGCTCTTTTGATAGTTTTAAAACTCAAATCACTAAATTTACAACTTGTATCTTAGTAGGAGTATGCTTATGTTTTTGAGCTCAGATAATAACTCTCGCCTCCTTGGATTTTTCTTTCTTTTTTTGGCTGAGTCTTGCTATTCAAATCAGTATTGTTCTTGCAACAGGATAAGCCTTGAGAAACATTGGTGAAGTTGGCATTTGACGTATTTGTGAGTTATGCCAGCCACTGCCCACAGACTTGGCAAACTTATTCTAGAAGATAGACCTCATATTAGGTTTACAACTGTGTAATTTTTTAAAGAATTAACATGATACTGCTGACCTCCATGTAAGTTACAAGATGTACTGGACCAGTAGATTTTTCTAAGGTTCCAGGAGATTTGTTTTGAGTAGTACCAAGCTGAGATTAATATCAGTGCTCACTTTCTAGAGGAGGTAGAATATAGGAGAACAAGGTTAGTTTTCAAGGGACTTGATTCTTCTGTGGCTCAGTAAAGCAAATTGTTAGATGAGAAAAAGCTAGTTGTAATCAGTTTCCTGGCTATAGTTACCTTTGTATTTTCTTGTCTTTCAAAAATGGCAGTTGACAGTATATGCCTGGTCCTAAGTAATAATTATTTGGGTTGAGGGTTGCATCAGGTTTTCTGATGAACGCTTAAGGCTCCTGGACTTTGTGATTAATTAATAAATTGATTGACGAAGCTGTGTTGTTTTGTATTAAAGATTTAGATAGAAGCAATGTCTCACAAAAATATAGAATCATAGAATTTGAGAATTAGAAAGGATCTCCAGTGACCATCTAGTTCAACCCATACACAAAAGGAATCCCTATGAGAAAGGAATAACATAGCTGACACAGGGTCATAAAGGCAGAGGCTCTGCCTGAAGACTTCTGAAGAGGGGGGACTCATCATCTCTTAAGGCAGCCCCTGACATAAGGGGACAACTCTGATCGTTAGAAAGTTTTTTTTTAATAACAAGCCTAAATTTTCCCTTTTGCAAATTCTAGACCATTGATCTTGGTTCCATCCTCTGTGGCCCTTATCAAACCTCATCCTTTCTCCACATGATGGACCTTCAAATATTTGGAAATATCTATTGTATCCCGCTCCCTCTATCTTTTCTTCTTCAGACTGACCACATCCTACTCCTTCAACCAATCTTTAAATGACTAAAGGCCCTCTACCATCCTGATTGCCCTTCTCTGGAAAATCCTCTGGCTTATCAATGTCCTATTTAAATTATTTCATCCAGAACTGAACATGATGCTCCAGATGAGCTCTGACAAGGACAGAGTACAGAGGGATGATCACCTCCCTATTCTTGAGAGTTGTACCGCTCTTTATGCAGCCTGTGATTGCATTAGCCTTTTTGGATGGTCGCCACATCTCACTTTGAATCATATTGAATTTGCAGTTTACTAAACCCTCAGATAGTTTTTGAAACAACTGCTCCCTAACTAGGTGTCCCCCACCTCGATCTTATACTTGTGAAGTTGATTTTTTTTGATCAAGGGTAAGACTTTACCTTTATACCTATTGAATTTCATCTTATTAGATTCAGCTCAATTCTTTAACATATGAAGATGCTTGGTTCTTGGCTCTGTCATCCTCTGTGCTAGTCATCCCTCTCAACCTCCTATAGTTCAAATGATGTCCTATAGTTTTTCGTTATCAATGAAGCAATCAACAGTCTTTTAAGTGTCTATGATTATAGGCACTTAAATTATGTTTTTTAATAAGGCTGTTAGGATTATTGGATAGCTAGGTGGTAAGATGGATAGAGCACCAGGCCTAGAGTCAAGAAGACTCCTTTCTGAGTTCAAATCTGACCTCAGACACTTACTCACTGTGAGACCCTGGGCAAGTCACTTAACCCTGTTTGCCTCAGTTTCCTCATCTATAGAATGAGCTGGAGAAGGAAGTGGCACACCACTCCAGTATCTTTGTCAAGAATGTCTCAAATGGGGGCAGCTAGGTGGTGCAATGGATAGAGCACTGGCCCTGGAGTCAGGAGGACCTGAGTTCAAATCCGGCAGACGCATAACACTTACTAGCTGTATGACTCTGGGCGAGTCACTTAACCCCAATTGCCCAACCCAAAAAAAAAAAAGAATATGTCAAATGGGGTCACAAAGAGTCAGACACCACTGGAAAACAACTGAACATAAGATTATTAAGACACTAAGAATACAAAGACAAAAATCAATCTCTTCCCTCAAAGATCTTACATTCTACAAGGAGAGACAGGTACAAATAGACAAAGTAAATTTAAGATAATTATTTTTAGGGGGGATGACTAGAAGTTGAGAGGATCAGGAAATCTTCCACATAGACATAGACACATACACAACCATATGATGCTCGTAACTCATGGACATAGATTTTCAGGTTTTTCTCCTTAGTAATGGTGACAGATGGATTTGGACTGAGCCATCCTTTGTTTCATCTCTGATTCCCCCTTTACAGTCAGTGCCATGGGTTTTCAAGAAGTCTGACTTGGTTAGTGGTGGCCTGGGATCAGAGCAAAGCAAAGAGATAGAAGTTAAATCTTTGATCTCATTGTAGAGTGTTTTATCCAGCCTTTGGCAGGAGTTATTGCTGCACCTAAACCGTCTTTAGGCAAGAGTTATTCCAAGGTTGCATATTATTAGAGCTTGGTATTTTTTGAAAAACAGCACCCTGTCTAATAGTGATTAAGTATAGCCATTTGAATCTTAGTAGCATATGACCCATTATAAAACTTTAAGACATGAAACTTTGTTAAAAAGTACTTTGGTTATTATCTGTTCCTGGATTAAGTATAGTTAGTAGTGAAGGAAAGAAGAGTATAAAGCTAGATAAAATTGGCACCACTGTAACTGATAGCTCTGGAAATGGAGTCAAGTACTTTATTGTTAAATGGGAAGTGGGAAGAGAGGGTAGCTCATTGGAGTAACCCTCTGTCCTTAGGGTTGCTCAGTTTATTGCCACTTGGGCCATTTTCAGGAAGTAATAGAGAAGCAGCTTTTTTGGGACCAGGGTGTCTTAGAGGGCTAGGAAAAGGGTCTAATGACTCACAAGCCTTTCTTTCCTATGATTATTGGGTTCTGCTTTTGGTTTCAGATCCCATCTGTATCTCTGTAAGAAGTTTCACCAAAGTTCTGCCAGCATCAGTTTGGTTTACACTGGGACTTTCGCTTTCATTTTAGCTGTGATTCTAGCAAGCGCTCTTGCTTTTGATCCTGGGCCCACCTCTTATTGGTTATTCCCCTACCCAGGAACACCATTTTAGGAAAGTCTCCCAACCCAATATCCTCTTTCCCTGCTACCTGTTCCAGCCTCCCTTTAGTCATGGTCTGCTGCTATTAAAATGTGAGTTACTTGAAGATAGGTACTGTCTTGCTTGTATTTGTATTCCTGAGACTTAGCCCAGTACCAAGTATATTGTAAGCCCTTAGCTTAATAAATGTTTTATCTAGCCCTGAGCCTTGCTCAGTGCGCTGACCACTCTTGACTTACTCCTGGGGCCTCCTCTTGCTTTCTTCAGAGACAAAATACCTCTTTCCACTCAGTGTTTTGTTTATAACTTTGTCTTTTTCTTCCCCTCAGAATCTGAGGAAATGATGGCTGGCATTAAAATTTTCTCATAGAACCCCTGTTGGGGGAAACCATGAATCCAAGGAATAGTTTTTTTTTGGGGGGGGAGGATTGGGGAACGTCCAGTAATCAAAGGGATTCTCTTAGGGAGGATAAGAAGATCATACACAGAAGGGGACTTGGAGATCTAGTTCTCTTATTTTACAGGTAACAAAACTGAGTTTCCTAGAGGGTGTGATTTGTTCAAGCTCATCTATAAAATGAGAGGATTAGATTCAATGTCCTCTGAATTTTCTTCTGACTGTAAAACCAAGATCCTAAATAACTATTCTTGATGAAAAGCAGAAGTAAAAATAAGCCAAATTCAGTTTCCTCCTTATTCCTGGGGATACAGAGGTATTTAGGGGGTACAGTGGATAGATCACTATCCACTGCAGTCAGAAAGAAGACCCGGGTTCAAATCCAACCCTGGTCTGAGACACTTACTAGGTTTTTGGCCATATCTGCCTCGGTTTTCTAATCTGTAAAATGGGGATAATAATATCACTAATAATAATATAACTCCCAGGATTTTGTGAGGATAAAATGAGATAATTGTAAAGCATGTGCTTGTGTGTGCATGTACACACACCTATAACTTGCAAATATGTATTTATATACACATACATATAACTTGTGTATAAATACATATTTACTTATAAATGCTTAATACATGTGTATATACACATATGAATGCTAACTATTATGTGTGATTTAAGTCCATGAATAATAAAAATAAATATATTGAGCTTTTAATTTCAAACTTCCTTCTCCCCCAAAAGTTTCTGTTTTTTTAAAATCTGCTTAATACATACTGGCTTTAAGATTAGAATTTTATCTCCTCTTTGTTACCATTCCCTCTTTTGGTAGAAGTGCTGTTAGATAGTGATATAACTAAAAGACAAAAGAAAGGAAGGAGGAAAGGAAAGGGAAAGATACTCAATAGAGTCCCTCTGATTTAATTGAAAGTTTATGTTTTAGTTTCCTTTGATCTTAAGGATGGGCCTTAACAGGTGGAATAGATAATTCTGGAAGTAAAATAGAAATGCATTTTTAATTGTTTACTATGTTCCAAAAACTATTTAAATAGAAAAATCAAGACATTCCCTGACCTCAAGCCATTCATATTCTGATTGATGAAGACAGCACATAAAGGATGTTCGTGCCCATTTCATGACAGAAAGGCCAGGCAGTAGTTAGGTTCTGACATGGAAGATTGCAGGGCAAATGGCAATTCCCAATAAACTTGTCAGGCCAGATAGATGTTCCCCTATCCAGAGGATAATGGGTTCAAGGATCAGAGAGGCTTTGGGATATCTCCAGTAAAGGTAGGCTTTAGCATCCAGTTGATGCTGGGCATCCTATAACTTGTAGGACCTGAATAGTGGGCAATGAGGCTTGGTTTGGGGATGGGAAAGGTTTGTGACTCCCTCAGTGCAGTGGTGGAGGGTGATGATACTGATCTGTCTTCCAGTTACCCATTGGTGGACTGGGGTTGGGGAGAGAGTCCCCAGCTCCCTGAGGTAGTGGCTGTTGCTGCTGGTGGTCCAGTGGCTGGCCTTCCAGTGGTGGGCTGGGCACTGAAGGGGGGTGGATGATTTGGAATCCTCCTGACTAAATTATGTATTGTTTGCTCCCATAGTGTACCTGTAATAAATCATGCTATACCTGTTAGACAATTTACAGGCAGCTTTTGTCCATGCATTGAAAAAGCAGTAAAGGTCAAAAAAGCTTCCTTCAAAATTTGATAAGATGGTGCAGTGAGCTGTGACGGCATAAAGTCCTAGAGGTCATAGACCAGGCTAGGAGAAATAATTATGCATGGTAATGGGTAATTACAGATAATGGCCTTTTGAGGGGTGGCAGAAAATACACAGTCCTACAGTCTTACCTAGAAGGAATGTTGAATAGCACATTAACTTTATGACAAGCTAAAAGTTCGGCCCTGGAACAACAGCGGCCCAAAAATAAAATTTCTTGCTTGCTTCAAGGGAAATACTATAGAGCTCTACTTCTCAAAGGCAGAATTAGGTGACAGGAAGAGGCAGTGAGGAGAGGGGAAAAAATGATTAAAAAGTGTGCTTGGGGGCAGGGATGTTGGCAATACCCCTACTCTGTGTTTGAATGTGCGTTAAAAAATAGAAGTGGGGCACTGAGGTCGACTTTACGTTTGACGTTTACACTAGCTCTGTCCTGATTG
Source organism: Vombatus ursinus (assembly GCF_900497805.2). Lineage (NCBI taxonomy): Eukaryota > Metazoa > Chordata > Mammalia > Diprotodontia > Vombatidae > Vombatus > Vombatus ursinus. The sequence continues at coordinate 41,663,109 of NW_020954610.1, forward strand.
TCTGGTGAGAGAAACATATTGTTCCTGCATTTTCTGATTATGACTTTAGGGAGTGATATCACACCAACTGCCTTCAAGGCTACTGTCTGACCTCAGAGAAGTCCAGGAGTTGAATCAACATAGTTTAGCAGTAAAACAAGGGATCCGGTCCATATTCACGATCACCTGAGCTAGGGAAGATTGTGAGGTTGAAGTCTGACCTTTCGCAATACCCACGGTGTAAATTTGAATCTGGGTTATTTAATTTGATTTTTTTTTTGACTGAGTGGTAGATCTTTGGTGAGGCAGGTTAGGTTTTGTTTTTGTTTTGTTTTTTTTTTTTAGTGAGGCAGTTGAGGTTAAGTGACTTGTCCAGAGCCACACAGCTAGTAAGTGTTATGTGTCTGAGGTCGGATTTGAACTCAGGTCCTTCTGACTGCAGGGCCGGTGCTATAGCCACTGCGCCACCTAGCTGCCCCGAGGCAGGTTAGTTTTGCTTTGATAATATCGATTACTTGACAGAAAAGCCTTGGAATTAAGGATAAGGATAACTTATATGATGCTGGCTACTTCAGTGCTCCCTCTGAAAGGAGTTTCATTCCTTGGGAGTTCCTTCTCCCAGTGAAGTAACAGATACAGTTCCTATCCCTACCCCTTCCTAAGTAGTCATCTCTGATACTTAGTTTAGATGGTTACATGAGGCTGCCTTTGTCTTCGCAAAGCAGAAAAAGCAGTCTTCTTGGCCTCCAGAATATCCCACATCCAGAGCATCTGCCCTTTGTATGCAGATGACCGAACCCTGCCATAAGTTAGATTGTTGAGCTCGAGGTGGAAGGGACTTTAGAAGAACTGGAAATTGCAGGGATGCTCATCAATTGGGGAATGGCTGAACATGTTGTAGTATGTTATTGTGATGGAATACTACTGTGCTATAAGAAATGATGATTCAATGATCTTAGAAAAACATGGATAGACTTACATGAAAGAACCAAGAGAACATTGTATACAGTTAACAGCAATATTATTTTAAGAACAACTTTGAGTGAATAAGTCATTTTAACTATTATATTAACTATCTGCATCAAGAGGAAGAACTGATAAATAGACATACATATAGAATGATTATATATGTGTATATATATATATATATATACACACATATGTATACACATACATGCATATACCTATTTGTGTCTAATGATAGCCATCTCTAGGGTGGGGTGAACATTAAAGATGACTCATATATTTAAAAGGAATAGCGTGTTGTACATAATAGATTTGCAGTTTCATGTGCAATCATCTTTTATTATACTATATTATAGCAATGTTTATTTTATTCCATAAATTAAAAATAAAATAAATAAAAATTTTAAAAAGACTTAATAGTGCTACTTCTCTCATTTTTCAGATGAAGAAATTGAGCCCAGAGAAATTATGTAGCTTGTCCAACATCATACAGTTAGTTAAGAATTATGTTCTTAGTATGTGCCATGCACTGTGTTACACACTGGGGAGCTACAAAGAAAGATAGAAATATAGTACCTGCCTTCAAGGAGGTTATATTCTAATGAGGAAGAATAATATGCAAAAATTAGACATTCAACATGTAAATGCCTATATATGCATATATAATGTAATACAGCAAAATATAATACATAACAATTACAAATAACATGAAATTTAATGAACATAGTATATTAAAGAACATATAATTATGTATTACGATAGCCATTTAATATGTGTAATATATATTAAATGGAAGGTAGAATTTGACCTGCTTTTTAACGGATGCCAGGGATACCAGGAGGTGGAATTGAGGAGGGAGAGCATTTCAGGCCTTGGAGATATCCAAACTGAGCCTAAGCGTCTAATGAGGGAGTTGGACTGGATTGCCTTTGTTGGCCTTCCTAGTCCTAGGTAGATTTTTAATACTTTGAATCTGTTATGTTCAGATTATTGAAAGGTAGTGGGGAGATGCAAAAGTAACTAAGAAGTGATACTTTCTTTTTTTTCAGGAATTTACTATCACTTGACCTTTCTAGGTTTCAGTTTCCTTATCTATAAAATGAAGGGGTCAGACTAGGCCTTTCCAGCTTTAAATCTATGATCCTTTATCCTCCCTCCTCTTGGCAGAGAAGGGCAGATTATAGATGCAGGATGAAGTATACATTATCAAATGTGGCCAGTGTGTCAATTTTTGCTTACCTATGTTTCTCTGTTATAATAAAGAGTTCTACTGGAGATTATGGGGGCAGAGAGTGAGTGCTAGTCATTGAAAAGTGGCAAAGATTTCATAGAACCATTAATTCATTGTTTAAAAAAAAATAGGGTTGCCCCAACTGACAAGTGGGAATCCAGTAAGCTATTCTTTGCATCATCTTCAATTCTGGGCCTTTCTCATTATTCATCTGCAGTGCCCATCCAAGATACATGTGTTTGTGAATTGCTTGAATGGGCTGCTTATCTAACTGTAAAATGGGCAGAATGCAGTATTTTTCATGTCTACTACTAGGCCAGTCTTTGGAGTGGTCTTGGACCTTGTTGAGGAGGTCTTTGTATACTTCTGGGACACAGTAGGCTGCATACATGAATCTAACCTGTAGAGAATCTCTCTTCCATTTGAATTTTGCATAGGCTGTGCCTGTGCCAGTGGTGAGTGTTTTCATTGGACATTTTCCTTCGTTTTGTGCGTCACCTTATGAGAATCAGAGGATCATTCACTCCTGATTTTGTGCTTAATCTTTTCCAAGAAATTCTATGTAATCTTTATATGTGCATGGGAGACGTCTTCTTGGAGGAGAGCCATTCAGATTGTGATTTGTGATACTACATCAAGTACCTTTTTCAAATCAAGAAAGAATAAACATCTTATATTTTCCCTACTGTTGAGTCAGTGAGATAAATATGGAGATGTGGTCAGCTGAAAACAGGTATCTGTGAAATCCTGCCTTCTTCCTTCTTAGATTTTCATCACATGATACCCTAGGTACTTTTATAGACCACCATGATAACTATTTTATATTCAAACATTGTGATTTTGTTAATGTTGGCATTCCTTGCAGTGGTACAGATTGCAAGCTGTTTATTCGTGTCCAACCTGTGTGGGCACAGTGGTCAACACAATAAATACTTAATGATTGCTTTACTCTTCTTCAAGTCTTCTGATAAATTTACTATTGGGAGGCCACCCCATGTTTTAGATGCTTTCCTTGCTTTCATCACCTTGAGGATACCAGCAGACCACAGGAGTTATCCTTTGATTGTCCTCTTGCTTTTTTACTAGTTGATTGGTACATCTTCCTTTTGACTTATTTATTATGCTAAATCCTTTATTCTGGCTGTCCATAATTCCTTACTTGTAATGCTTTGAAGCCTGTCCCCATCCACCATGCACCTCTTCATTGTCTCCTGAGTGATGCTCATTTTCCATTCTGAAGATCCTATAGTTTTTCTTGAATTTCAGCCATACAGCAATATTAATAGAATATTAATTTTTAAAAGATGGTTTCTTATTTTAAGAAGAAATTCAAGGTCATAAAAAGAACTTTGCAGTTTCACAAAGACACCCTCCCCCCTCCTCCCATTCAATTCTGAATCTACTTTACTGTTATACAATAGATAAATCTGCAGATACTATAGTACTATAGATATTGTAGTATCTTTTCAGAAAATATATATAGTGTCCCAAATGTCTTTGTGCAGTGTTAAGCTTTCATCTAGACAGATATATAAAGATGCTGCAAAGTATACAAATGTATATTTATGTGAAAGGGGCAGCTAGGTGGAGCAGTGAATAGAGTACCAGGCCTAGAGTCAGGAAGACTCATCTTCCTGAATTCAAATCTGGCCTCAGACACTTACTAGCTATGTGACTCTGGGTAAGTCACTTAACCCTGTTAGCCTCAGTTTCCTTATCTGTAAAATGAGCTGGAGAAAGAAATGGAAACCACTCCAGTATCTCTGCCAAGAAAACCCCAAATGGAGCCACAAAGAGTTGGACACAACTGAAAATGACTGAGTAACAAATATTTCTGTGTACTAATGGACAAAGTATATGTTTTATAGAGATGAGAGAGGTAGATGAGTTTAGAATCATTAATGCCTTCTTAGTTAATTTTGGAGGAGAGTTGTGTATAATGTTACTATCCATGATTTTGATCTCTTCCATTATTTTGATGTGTGGGGACTGGAGGAGTAGTTGGCATATTCCTTTTCTCTATGGACATTTCTTGAGTACTGTCTTGGAAGTGTTCTCTTGAATTTCTGGGTCACCTTCCCATTGGAAAGGAGAAAAATATACCAAAGAAATCTTCTTACCCTGTTGCCATTGCTTTTCTCTCTGTCTCTGGCTTCCTTATGTTCTCATTTCTCTAGTTTTTCCCAGTTATTAGACTCACCATGTTAATGTATACCTTGGGACCAATGCACTTTATTTTCTCCTGTTACTCAAACAGCAGAAAGAAGGAGGAGGAGAAAGTATTTTGTCGCTCCCTACAAATAATTTTCTTGGTTAGGTATAGGAAATGCATTGGGGGAGGAGTTTTATGGAAACTCGAATGTTATAGAAAATGTTCTTTTACAGATATGAAACCTGCCCATTGTATTTTTTAAAGCACTACTGAATTTTCTTCCTCTCTACACCTTTTTATCTTCCTCTCTATACCATGCATTTTCATTCTCTCCCTCCTTTCTGTGTTTTCCTCCTTTCTCTCTCTCTCCCTCTCTCTCTCTCTCTCTCTCTCTCTCTCTCTCTCTCTCTCTCTCTCTCTCTTTTTCTATCTGTCTCTGTGTCCCTGTCTCCCATATGGCTGGAAGCAGGACTCATGGGTCTGCTCTATGACGATCTGCCTAGAATTTTTGACTTGCTCTGTTTCTAACCTGGGCTGATTCACCCCTCCTTAAGACCATCTTCCTCTGCCCCTACCAGGGGCTCACCATATTGGTACTAAACTTAGTGCAAACACTTGGTCAGCTTTAGTGTTGCTGCAGCTCAGAAACTCCCAGCTTCCTAAAGGATTATAAGTGTGTGCCACTCACACCTGGCACATTCTGTGCATTCACTGTGATAGTAGATATTAATACTTAATTTACTATTTCAGGGATCTGTAATTTTGTAGGTGGGAGTACTTCTCTGGCCAATATAGATCACAGCCCTTCTGCAACTTGATAATTGGGCTTTGAGAGTTGCTGCGATTATAAAAGCTATTACCCCAAGAACAATCTGGTGGTGAATCTCTCTTCACTTAACTAGCCTGGTCCTCGGACAATGACATGTAATCCATCACCAGCTTGCTGGAACCTCTCCTTCCTCTCACACTTCTAACCAGTTGGTTAATTTTGCTTTTCTACCTCTGTGACATCTCTCTCTCTCTCTTTTTTTTTTGCTAAGTGGTGGGGTTAAGTGACCCCACTTAAAGTGACCCTGTGATGATTACTACCATAGTGATCTTGGGCACGCCACTAAACTACTTTGGGCTTCAGTTTCCTCATCTATAGAGCAAGATTGGATTTTGTGGTCTCTGAGGTCCCAATGCATGGGGTAGTGCCTGGCTCATAATAGGTATTTAACAGAGATTGTGTTGATAGATTTATTGACTAAGAGAGCACAGGAACTGATAATACTAGCTAACAGTTATATAGCACTTACTCTATGCTAGGCACTATGCTAAGTGCTTTACAGTTATTATCTCATTTGATCTTACAACAACCCTGGTAGGTAGGTGCTATTAAATCAGGAATACTAGAGTTTATATAACACTTTTAAGATTTGCAAATTGCTTTATATCCTGTCTCATTTGACCCTTACAAAAACCCTGTGAACTGGGTGCTACTATTATCTTTATTTTAAAGGTGAATTAACTGACACTGAAGAGTTAAGTGATTTGCTCAATATCAGATATATATTAAGTGATTAAAGCAGGGTTTGAACTCAGATATTCCTGGTTCACTGCAGTACTTGGCTGTCCAAGGAGAAAGAAATATAAGAAAAGAAATAATATCCTTGTCATGAGAAGGGATAGCCACAATTTCCCTGGGTGCTATTCTTTAGTATTTATTTCAGAAATGGTGTGTCCTTTTAGAGTTTTCTCCCTAAATCCGTGTGTGCTCATCTAGTTAGTTACATTCTCTCAAAGAGAGCAAATGTGAGTAATTTTAAAAAGGGAGCATCCACTGATAGAGAGGAGAAAGATGGTTATTTCACATAAGGCAACTTAAGGTTTGGGGAATGTAACATCTCTTAAAATTGTCAGTCACTGAGTAAAAATATGAACATTTTCCATCTCCAGAGGAAAAATTCCTTCCTTCTACCAGTGCCTTAGTGTTTGTTAATGATGAGGGGGTGTCCAGGCCAGGGGTTTTTATTCACAAGTTCACAAACTTTTTAAAAAAAATACATATATATTTTGATCACTGTATTTCAATATAATTGGTTTTCTTTGTAACCCTACATGTTTTATTTTATATATTTAAAAACGTTTTTGAGAAGACAGCCCATTGATTAAATTAGACTACTAAAAGGTGGGGGAGGGAGCCAAGATGGGAGGCATAACACAAAAAATGTTACGAATCCCTGGGCTAGGCTTGATGCATTGACCTCTGATAGTCCATACCTGTATGACTGTGGGTGGGCAAGTCATTTACTTCTCCTTGGGTCTCAGTTTCCCCATCTGTAAAATGAGATGTTGGACTAACTGACCTGAGGTTCTGTACGGTTCTAAATTTATGCTCCTACAACGAGATTAACTCTAGAGTCCATTCCAGCTCTGAATCCATGGTCTTGTGACCTCATTTTACAAATGAGTACATTTTGTATGTCTGGCACCTGAGAAATAAAATAGGTAAGTTTGGAGAGAACCTCATCACGAAGTTGGCTTCCAGTTAATGAACTTTTTGGCCACAACTACTTTCAGAGATGTTCTATCAAGTGGTAGAAGGCTTTCAGTCTGCATTAGTGGAGGCAGTCACAGATCATAAAATATGTATATGTTCCATGTAGCCTCTTTTCCAGACAGTGGAGGGATCCTGAAAATGTCCTCTTGAATTATCTATATTTGATATATCTTTGTGGTGTTGGGTTTCCCTCTCAATTTGGGAAAACAATATTGTACCCAGCTAGAATTAGACAGAACCAGAAACCCACTTAGCAATAGACAGTGGTATAAAGGAGAGCCTTTTCATCATAATGAAACATTCACTCCCATGTGGCATGCCAAGAAACCTTGCACCATATCTCTTCTTCCCCTCTCCCCATCAACTTTGATAAATAAGGCACTGCATTTCTTGGCTTTAGGCATTTTCTCTGGTTGTCCCCAATGCCTGGAATGCTCTTCCTCCTCATCTCTGCCTCCTGACTTCAAGTCCCAGCTAAAATCTCCCCTCCTATAGGAAGCCTTTCCCGATCTCCCTGCCTTTCCTCTGTTGGTTTTCTCCTGTTTATCATTCAGATTACTTTTTTAATGCATGCTGTCTCCCCCATAAGATTATGAGCTTCTCTCGGTCAGGGACTATTTTTACCTTTTTTTTTTTTTTTTTTATCCTGAGAGTTTAGCATAATGTCTGGCACATAGTAGGTACACAGTAAATGCTTATGGACTGACTGATTGAAAGAGTAAACTCTGCTTTTACCCTGGATCCTCCATAGCAACACTGCATTGTTGAGAACATAGTATGTGCTTAATCATTTAATGTTAGTTGGTGAGAGTGACTTGGAGATCTAGGACTCATTGCTCAGCTGTTAGCTATCTTGTTTTATTGATAGCTTTTGCTTTATACCACCTTCATTTTGAAATATATCTTTCCCCTCTTTCCTAACTAGTGAACTATTCCTTCTAACAAAGATTTGAACATAAAAGGGAAAAAATAGTTCATCAAGCCCAATTAATACATCATCTCCATGTTTGAGAGTATATGCCATATTCCATACCCATAGTCCCCAAACTCTGTAAAGAGGGGATAAAGGTACATTTTCTCTGGGGCCATACATTTCTACTCATCTCTGGGACCAATATAGCATTTCAGGGGTTTCTTTTTGCTTACGTTGTTGTAGTCAACTGTGTATGTTATTTTCGTAACTTTTACTTTATTCTATATAAATTCATGTAAATCTTCCTATGCTTCTCCTGAACTCTCCATATTAATTATTGTCTATGGAACATGGAGTATTATTTCATTATGTTTGTGCACCACAGCCATTTTAGCCCAGTAAATGGGTACCTCCTATGTTTCTTGTATTTTGCTAACCACTGAAAGTTCAGCAATTAGTTTTCCATGCCTCTTGTTTACCTATGGACAGTTAAAAGGGAGTGAAAGAGAAAGAGTGAGGTACACGGGGCAGACAGGCATTGGGCATTTCTCTTGTAAAACAACCTTATTTTATATACACCTTTTAGGACGTTGCTTAATTGTGTCATTTGGTAGATGAGGCTAGAGGTCTAATTTTAAGGAATTCAACAGAAAGATTTGACAGCTCTCTCAAAGTGTAGCTACTCCTAGAATCTTTTCTGTAGGGAGAAAAAAAAAACCAACCAACCATAGACCTTAAAATGAATTACTGGTTAACTGCTATTAATATGCCATAGACCTGAAGACCAGCATACAGCACTGAAAGATCAATAATGGTATTTCTCATGTGTAGATATTGATCTTTCATGAGTGAGTGAATCATATTTCACCCCATATATATTAGTGCAAAAAAAAGTAGCAGGTACTGTGAGTGCTATGAAAAACCTAAAAAGTTTACTGAGCAAATTTTTGGTGCTATTGTTAGGTTATCAACTATTAAAGTCTGTAACTGCTACTGCCTTGCACATAATTCTGAAGAATAGGAGAGGATTATGTTACTTTCTGAGTTCAGTGACCTGTAGGATAAAAGGATTTCTGTAATACCCCACCCACTGCTTAATATTTTTCTAGTTTTGGCTTTTTGCTATCACTAGTTGTTTCGGTCCTTCCTTCTATACAAATTGGTTTGATCACAGCAATGAGAATATTTAATGTATTTAGCTGTATTTCCCCAAATGCAAATCCTAAAATACCTATTGAACACTAGTTCTAAAAGTGATATAAGTGATAAGAAATAATGAGCTCAATGATTTTAGAAAAGCACGGAGAGACTTCCATGAAATAATAAAGAGAGAAATGAGCAGAACCAAGAAAACATTGTGTATGCTAACAGCAGTAAACAACTTTGAGCAACCGAAGTCTTTCTGACTTACTATAAATACCCAAATTAACCTCAAAGATCCTATGAAGAAAAATGTTCTTTGAATCTAGAAAGGAATATTGCTGTTGTAGAGGAAATGATGAGCTGGTTAATTTAGAAAAACATGGAAAGATTTGGACTTTTATGAAGGAAGATGCTGTCTATCTTCAGAGAAACAGGGTAGGAGGAAATAAGAATAGTATGGTCTTACATAGAATAAGTATAGGAGTGTATGTGTGGTTTTTTTTTTATAGATATCTATGTATATCCATGCTTAATAGTAGCCTTCTTTAGGGTGGGAGGGGGGAGGGAGGGGAAAAATAAAGTAAAAAGTACAGCAGATAACAAAAGAAAACCAAGAATGAAGCAAAGGAGAGCTGGGTAGCTTTGAAAACAATGTCTAGTATTTATTATATAGGTTTTCTTGAAATGGAAATTTGTTTCATATTAAATCCTCTCTTATGGTCTGTGGTGTACATGGCAATTGTTTTTCTTTTCTCATTTTGTATTTAAGTGTAAAGTAAAAAAAAATTAAAAAAAAAAGTGACGATCTCAGAAAGTCATCGCATTTTCTAAGGACCAAGATTAGTACTCTTAGGTTTTTTTTGTTTTCTTAAATGTGGAGTTATGTTGCTAACTTGGATCCTAGAACATCATGAAATGGGATCCAGACTAAAGGTTTCTTAGGTGTTTTGAGGTAGTTTGAGATAGTTAAGGTGGCAACCTTTTAAATATGCCTTTATAGAGTCATTAAGATTGTGTAGTTTAAAAGACTTAAAATGTGTTTCCTTTCATGTGCCAGATTGGGGTTTATAGGTCTGCAGTTTCTTTGATTAGGAGAAGGTAAAGCAAAAGATGATAAAAATTGGTAGAGTTAAATATGAAATTTTTAGAACTGAATATTGACTTCTGTAATGGAAGTATGGGCTGTTTTGTGAGTAGGAATATCCCTTTTCAAAAGAAGTGGCTATTTGTATATGGAAAAAGTGTATTTGTGCTTTTTAAACTTGTGTTCCATATTTGTAAGTTTTGATTATTGACTTTGTGCTGAAATCTCACCGCCATTTAATGTCTACCATACTCTTATGCTTAATTTTTAGATTTACAGGCATCCTGTCTTTGGATAGCACCTTCTGTGATGAAAGGAATTGTGGTCTGGTTAAATGAACCATGCTATTTATTATTTTGCATACTGTTAAGGAAACCAAGAGAACTCATTTCTGTCTAGACTGCTGCTTTTGCATCATTTTAAGAGAATCAGGTATTCCTGGCATGCAGTGGGTTTCAGGAAATGGTTCCACTGGAGGGTTGAGAAGGGCAGCTAGGTGGTGTAGTGCATAGATCTTTGGCTTTAGAATGATGAAGACTTAATCTCTAGGAGTTCAAATTCAGTTTCAGACACTTATGACCCTGTGCAAGTCACTTAACCCTATTTGCCTCAGTTTCCTCATCTGTAAAATGAACTGGAGAAGGAAATAGCAAACCACTCCAGTGTCTTTGCCAAAGGAATCCCAAAATGGGATCATGGAGTCTCTGAAACGACTGAACAACAGTAAGGGTTAAGAAGGGTGAAGGAAGCTGGACATTTCTTTTTTTGGGGGGGGATAGGCAGTGGGGTTAAGTGACTTGCCCCGGATCACATAGCTAGTAAGTGTCAAGTGTCTGAAGCCGGATTTGAACTCAGTCCTCTTGACTCCAGGGCCAGTGCTATATCCACTGTGCCACCTGGCTGCCCCCCTGAATTTCAGCTATATTTTTCTCTTCGTTGCCACCTGAGCATGCCTTGTTTTTTTCCATATTTTATTGCTTTTGCCACAGTGACTGTGGACCTAACTTCTTATAAATGATCTTCAAAGAAGAAACTTTCTAAGCAGGGAAAACTGCATTTTCTAAGCAGGGAAAACTGTGTAGATGAGGTATATTTTTGTTAAAACTAGTATTTTTTCTCCCTTTGAATGGTCAAATTTGGTGATGTGCGTCGTTAAAGTTGACTAAGTTGAGAAAAATAACAATTACCTGCATAATGAAGATAATTTATCCTATAATGCATTTCATTAAGGTTTCCTTAAAATGCATTTATTTATGTTCTATGGACTGCTAACCTTATTTCTAAGCTGAAGTATGAATTAACTTTTCCCCCATGCCTGCAATGCCTTTACCCCTTTTTGCCTGCTAAAAGGCCTATCCATATGCAATGCCATTTAAATAAAATCCGTATTATTTCCCCCATGAAACCTTCATGGCCACCATAGTTGCTCTCTGAGGTTCTATGGTCCTTTTTCCCTGATCATTCATGGCCCCTAATATTGCCCTCTCTGACAGTTTTTTGTATACATATCTCATTTCTCACAACTAGATAGTGAACTCCTGGAAGTCAGGGAGCATAACATACAATGTACTTCATAACACCTCGGTAGAACATATTGCACATTATCAGACACTGAGTGAATGCTTTTCCAGTGAATGAGCAAAGGAAATCTTTATATAATAAAACATTTCAAGGTTTTATACACACATATACACATATGTATATTGTAAATAAATATATTGGGCAGCTAGGTGGTACAGTGGATAGAGTGTTGGGCCTGGAGTCATGAAGACTCATCTTCCTGAATTCAAATCTGGCCTCAGACACTAGCTGTGTGACTATGGGCAAGTCCCTTAAGCCTGTTTGCCTCAGTTTTCTCATCTGTAAAATGAGCCAGAGTAGAAAATGGTAACTTATCTTTGCCAAGAAAACTCCAAATGGGGTCATGAAGAGCTGGACACTATTGAAAGATGACAAAATAATAAAAAATACTCATATATATCTGTATGTATGTTTATATGTGTTACCTGCCCTTTTGGATTATTCACAACTGGGCTTCCCTTCCATTAGTGAGAATAATTAGGACTTGATTACACATTTTATGCAGAGGGATTTGAGGGCAGAAGATAAGAGACTGAATTAGACTGTGAGTGTTTGAAAAGTTTCTTATTTATTATATATAATGTAGAAACGATATGTGAATAAGGCAATGGAATGATTTAGATACCAAAGTAACTCTAGTTGTTTACATAGTAGAACTAATTTGGCTGATACTGTTTGTTAATCTCAGGAGAGTTACAATGGAAAAAATGTCAGGAGTGGCCTTGGTAACATTTAGACTTGCTGATACAGGAGGGATTCAGGAATACCTCCTTATTTTCACTACACAGTCGAAGCATGTGTGGTCACGTTTCCATGGATGTTTGATCCTTTGTGATAAAGATAACATGAAGCAGCCATCTTTACACAGGGGCTAGGAGTCTTAGCAGTTAACTTTTTGAGTTTTTAAAGTACCATATGTTTTAGTTATGTTCATCTCCCCCAGAGATATAAAACAAGTTGAATTTCTGATTTTGTCAAGAATCATTCTATTGTTTATTTAAATCATGTAATAAAGTAGGCCTTGATTGCTAACAGTGCTTGAGTAGAGAAAAGATTACTGGACTTAGAGATGGCAGGAATCCGAGTTCAGGTCCCATCTCTGATGCTTTCTAGCTACGTGACAGTGGGCAGGACAAAATCTCTGAGCTTTAGTCTCCTTATCAGGAAAATGGCAATATAATAGTATGTACCACTCAGGAGTGTTATAAGAATGAAATCGTATGATATGTATAAAGCTGTCTTTGAAAATCATAAACATGGTATGTATATTTCAACTATTATTGTTTTGCTTAATATGTGGAGCAATTTGGGGGGGGTTGGGAAATAGGAAATTCAGAAAATAGGTAATAGATAAGTGATGGTGTTGTTCATTCAGATGCTGAAAAAAATTAATTTCTTTGAGTTTATTTAGCTTTTTGTTTATTGCTTGCTGAGAAATTTGTAGGTGTTGCTTCTTTGTCCTTAAGAGTTACTGCTATTCTTTTTATTGGTAAACTGAGTCAGAGATATGTGACTCTGCATTGGTAGAGTAAAACTGAGGAGAAACGTGAACTGAGTTAAAAGGTTCTTTGCCTCTCACATTCTAATGTTATTCTTAATAACTTGGTTAGTATTTAAATGGATGATTACGGCTCTCGAAGACCAATGAAGCTAGTGTATTCCCTATAAAAATTAAAAATGGGCAGCTGAAGAAGGCGTGTATGCAGTTAAGTGTCAGAAGAAGAAAGAAATTCACTGGGTGAGTCTGGAGAAAGTAAACTTTGCCTAGGAGAAGCTCTGGAACTCCTTGTATTCCCACAAGGGGAGAAAATGAAATGTACAGCTCTCATACACAGGGGAGCTGGGAGCAGGAGGATCCAGATAAAGAAATTGTAATTTCTTGCCTCATTAACTGGAGAAAGGAAAAAAAGTAAAGGAAAATGAAATTTAGAAAGGGTTTAGTAATGTGTTTGCAGGGACATTATGTGGGGTTGGTGACTTTAAATTCAAAGAGGATATTAAAAAACCTATTGATTGGTTACATATGTCCCTCAAAACTACAAGACCAAGAAAATTGACAGACTGGCCTATTTGCGGCCTCTTTAGTTTGTTCATTTGATGGTAGTTACTCTGCTTTTGTAGGATGTTAGGCTGATGTCCAGGCTTCTGAAGGATACAGTATCAGCTGGGACAGGAAGTTAAGTACACAATGTTGACTTCAAATGTTTATCTTGATTTTAAGAGTTCAGCGTACTGATTTGCAACTGTTTTAGAACTGTAGTATCTTATTGTTTCTTGTTAGCTTTTTTCTTTTTTTAAATCACTTAAACTTCATCCTAAAAATATTGCACATAATATTTATGTTATCATTAAAATGAATTATGTCTCAAGGATTTCACCCTGGGGCAACTGGACTCTCTTGGGTTCTCCTAAAGCCAAGATGAAAATTATTGGTCTATGAAGTCAAACTTTTCAGGCTGTATGAAATTGAGAATGCTGTTGAGTACTTTTTATATTATCAATTAAAGAAATCATTGGGCTGCCATCTTTCAAGTCACTTCCTTAAGCGTACTAAATTTCTCTATGATTATCAGCAGAGCAGAACTAGAGAGTGAAAAAATGAGGAAATTGCATACTGAGAGTTTAGGGGGAAAATTCTTGATGAGCCTAGACATTTTAAAAACTAATGTTTCTTTTCTTTCTTTTTCTGCAGAGGGTCGGATGGTCATTCAAGACATCCCTTCGGTCACCAGCAGAGGGCACCTGGAGAACACATCTGACCTGGTCTCAGATTCCACCTATTATGGCAGTTTTTACCAGCCCTCTCTCTTTCCATACTACAACAATCTGTACAACTACCCCCAGTATTCAATGGCCTTGGCTGCTGATTCCTCTTCTGGGGAAATGGGGAGCACCCTTGGGGGATCCCCAGTGAAAAACAGCCTCCGGAGCCTGCCGGCAACTTATGTGTCTGGCCAATCAGGAAACCAGTGGCAGGTACTGTGTCACCCACAGGGTGAAATGAGCATTTTGTACACTCTACCCTTCTCGTCCCCTTCCACACACAGACACATAGAGAGGCAAATCTCTGACTCTCTCTCTCCCCCTCTTTCCCTCTCTCTCTCTCTCTCTTTTACACAGACTAATTACATAGCAAGTGTAAAAGATTTCCTATTTTCTCAGTTTTGCAGTTTAACCACAGAGGATGAGAAAATGAGAAAAAATCATGGAAAAGGGGCGAGGTACTTCCAGTTTAAAAAAAAAACTCACTAAAACAAATGAAACATAGTTTTCTTAATGAAAGATTTTGTAACTTGGGCTCTATGAACTTAAATTTTTTTATAATTATTTTTAATATAACTGGTTTTCTTTGTAATCCCATGTATTTTATTTAATACATTTTAAAATGGTATCTGGGAAAGGGGTTCATGAGCTTCATTAGGCTGCCAAAGGGGGGTGGTACATGACACACAAAAAGCTTAAGAATTCCTCCTTATGCCTTAATGTCTTGATTCTTAATTTGTATTTTAAATTTGCACTTTTCCTCATTTTCTAAAGTTGTTTTGCCTAACTATGTAATTGGTAAACTCTCAGCAAGAAGTAGCCTGCTAGTAGCTCATCCTCACTTCTCTTTTCGTATGATCAAGGGGCTTTCATTGGGTGTCTTCAGACATGCTAACTTCGGTCCTCTGAATGGCATTGACCATCGTAAGGAGTAGGGAAGACTATTGAACTTTGGATCTGAAAGAATTGGATTCCAGGCTGAACTCTCATCATTTAAATTCATTATGTAACTTAGGGAAAGTCACTTTCTATCTCTGACAGTTTTTTCGTTTGTAAAGTGAGGGACTGGACTAGGTTAAGAGTTCATAATGTGGTGTCTGTGGAGAGATTTCAGAGAACCTATGAACTTGGGTGGGAAAAAAATTACCTCTTTATTTTCAATAACCTCTAACTGAAATTTAGCATTTAAAAATTTGTTAATGTAGGAAACAAACATTATTCCGAGAAGGGGTCCTGGCTTTACCAGACTGCCACAGTCTGGTGACACAAAATAAGTTAAGATCCTCTCACTTTGACAGATGAACTCCTGGGCTTATTATGTTAGCTTAGAACTCTGTATAAATTTTATGAGTTTTCTTTCTTGGGAGGGATGAACACAGGAAATGTAGGTCTGTGTGGAGGGAGAGGATGGAAAGAATCAGGGTAAGATCACTTTACTTTGGGGACAAATTCTATTCCAGTAAACAAACTTTTACAGTGTATGTGTCGTTTGTGGAGTAGACACCATAACTTACTTAACTACTTACTTTTTTTTTTTTTTTTTTTTTTTGCTTTTTGGTGAGGCAGTCTAGGTTAAGTGACTTGCCCAGGGTCACACAGCTAGTAAGTGTCAAGTGTCTGAGGCTAGATTTGAACTCAGGTCTTCCAGACTCCAAGGCCAGAGCTCTATCCACTACACCACCTAGCTGTTCCTTAACTACTTACTTTTAAAAATAAGGTTGTGTATTATTTTCTTTCTTTGGGGGATGGGGACCATTTGAGACATCCATACGTGTAATTTCACTGATATGGAAAGCTCTCAAGTATAGAAACTACTGCCAAAACAGTTTTAGAATTCATCTGTTGCGCATAGTATTAGGGAGTTGTCTGTGATGGTATGTAGCCAGTAAGCATCAGAAGGAAGATTTGAACCCATTTCGTCCAAATTCCAAGGTTGGCCTTTTTCTCACTATACAACCAGTTCTTAAACTTTTCAGTATCCAAACTCTTTTATACTCTGAAGAATTATTGAGGACCCCTAAAGGGGATCTTGTATATGTGGATAGCATATCAGTATTCATCATATTAGAAATTAAAACCTCTTTGCACTATTATGAAAGTAGTCTGGACCTTTTAGACCCCCAGAAAGGGTCTCAGGGACTCCCAGGGATCTCTGGATCACACATTGAGAACTGTTGCACTGCACCCACTTTTGTTATCTTTTAAAATTTGGAGTAGAGTGCTTGAATTTCACTATGCTGAAGTGTTTGTGTAAGGAGTGGTGGCTGATTTTCTACACTCTAATTCCTGTTGTGGCCACATACTAGATAATTTTGCTCCACATTCTGCAGAGATCAGCGGAAAGTTTCTGTGTAGAAAATATACACAAAAGAGCATGGAGATCTGCCTTTCAGGTACATCACGCGCAGATTACCTGAACTAAGCTGATCTTGAAGTTTTGAGGTATTTTTAAAATTTTGCCTTTGGGACTTTGGGGTATCTTTGACCTGATTTCTCCCCACTTTAAAAACTCTTCCATTTTATTTTCATTTATTTGATGGTGATTGAAAGGGATAAGAGTTGATATGATATTGTTTCCAGATACTCTGCCTCCCTTGCCCAAAATGCCACCTCCCTATGTTAGTTATGTCTACCTTTTGAAGTGTCATTTAATCCTCAGAGCCTGTTAAAAACATTGCTTTGCCTATTGCTAAAAATGTTGCTTCTTTAAAGAGTTTTAAAAAATGAAAAGCATAGTTAAAAACAGCTTGAAGCATTGAGGCATTGGTGCCCCCCCCAGAAAGGGAATAAGATTATGAAATAAATTTGTATGGTTTAGTTCTTCTGCTAAAAATTTCTATATTCATCCATTGATCATTTTTTCCTGCTTATTATGTTCTCTTTTTTGCACAGTGTTTGCTGTATTCAGGGTGCTATAGTTCTTTTTTCCTCCAATACACTAATGAAACTTCATGGTTTTAAGGAAGGGGAGGGGGAGGAGAAGGATATTTGAGTTCTGTTGTTAAGAACTGTCCCATGAAAATTTGAAGAAGAATTTTCCCCACTAATTTGATGTATATTTTGTTTTAGTTCTGGGAATGACAGACTACAGTCAGACTTTTTTTTGTTATTGTTGTTTAAGTTTTTTAAAGGGAGAAGATAGACAATGTGGTTATGGGTATGAAGATTCACAGGATAAAGAATGAAAGATGTGAGTATACGTGTGTGTGTGTGTGTGTGAGAGAGAGAGAGAAAATCTGTGTGTGTGTGTGTGTGTGTGAGAGAGAGAGAGAAAATCTGTGTGTGTGTGTGTGTGTGTGTGTGTGTGTGTGTATTTATGTTAAGTTGTAGCTGAGCCTGGAATCTCAGAAATCTTCCCCCTCTCAAATTCCCCAAATCCCTCAGGTGACATTTACTTTGTCACCTTTGCTAATGTCTTTGCTTTCATTGTGAATTGACCTTACTCTAACTGAACCTGAGGGAAGTGTGAAAAAAGGGCCTTGTTACATTCCCCTGGAGGTTAAATAACCAACCAGGTGCTCTTCTGAAAAGGAGGTACCTTTCCCTGGACAGAACCACATCCTTAGTATTGTAGATCTCTCTCAGCTTTAGCACTGTACTGAATTAATTACCTATGATAGTCATTTGAACCAGGCGTTCAGAGATTTCTCTTCTTTTTCCTCGCAAGGTTCCCTCCCACCCACCACGGTTTTGCAGAAATGGGAGGAGCCTTGTCTATGCTTCTGTGAACAATTCCCATTTCTGGTTCTCTCATGATGTGCCCTGTGACAACCAATTGTTTAATCTCACTGTGTACCCATGGGAAAATCCGTCATTTTATTATATACCAGTTATACTCATATTATACTCACTGGGAAGCAGCATGGTACAGTGAGAAAAATACTGGATTTGGAGTCAGAAGGTGGGTTTGAATCCCACCTCTGCCCATTTATTACTTAAATGACCATGGGCAATTCATTTTACTCTCTGAGCCTCGGTTTCCTCTTTTGTAAAATGAGAGGGCATTGGAAGAGATGACCTCTAAGATCCCTTCGAGCAATAGATCTCAGTTCTCTGATCGTACGATGTTGATGGGTCTAGCAAGCTGTGTACATAGACAATGTGGCTGTCACCTCTGAAATGAGAATTTAAGATAACTAGGACAGTGGTTGACTTTCTGAAGAATGGCTAAATAAAATCCTGTAAAAAGAAATGTAACCATGATATTTTTATGGTTTATGGTATTGCTAATTCTCATGCTTGGGATTTGTGCCTAAGTATTTGGTGGAATGGGATGATACCAAAGGAAAGGGGAGGTGGCAAAGCATCAGAAAAAGGCAGGGGGCGTTGCTTCATCAGACAAGTCTATGGCTTTCCTACCAGGCTCTCACATATTTATTTCTGCTTACTTGAGATTAGCCTCTCCCTTGTCAGCCTAGTACAACATGTTTATTTAAGAGATAATGTTGCTGGTGGAGGAGGGCAGAAGGCAATAAACAGCTTTTGTAGGCAATTAAATGCAGAAGTGAAACTGAGCTGCTGGACAACCACAATAGCCATTGATTGTGAGTTGATTCCAGTGCCACATATGTTATTTGTGTTGCATAACAGGACAGAGAATCTGTGATTGGGGCACAAGTCTCTATTGGCTGAAGACAGACAAATTCATCTGAGACTGCTCCTTGGATGAGGGGCACCTGACATAAAACTACCTTGTCATCCTTGGTGATGACAATTCTACAGTTTATCCCTTCTCTCACATGTATTAGGTGCTAAATAAGTATGTACTGATTCAGCCATTCAATTCAGTGCACTTTTTAAGCACCTGTGTGCAAGACACCAGAGGGGAGATTTCAGCAAAAAACAACCACCACCACAGTCCCTGTCCTTAGAGATCTTACAGTCTAATAAGGGCATATGACAGGGACACAAATGAATATGGTACAAGGTAGAATGATATAAGTGCAAAGGAGAGATGCAGACAAAGGGCTGTGAGAAACTTGAGGAGGTCCTGGCATGGTGACACATGTCTGCTACTGGAGAGGCTGAGGGTGGTGGTTTCGGGAGTTCTGAGTTGCAGTAGGGCTAAAGCAGATCGAATGTCCATACTAAGTCCAACACGAATATGGTGAGCCCCTAGGAGTGGGTGGGGGGTGGGGGAACTGGCTGCCTAATGGAACAGGTCAAGCTTATCTGCCTGTCAACATTGGGTTCAAGACTGTGAATCTCTGTTGTACTTGCAGCCTGGATGAGATGGGGAGATCACTCCTCCCCCACCTCACCTAATGTGACAAGGGAGAGGTCTGTTTTGGGGAAGGTTGGTAGGGGACAAGAAAAGTTTCATAAAGTTTGTGACAATTGAGCAGGACCTTGAAGGGAGAGGTTTTGAATGGAGTAATCCAGGAAATAGAGAATAGTCCTGTACAAGGCCTTGATTGCAGGAAGGCCTGGAAGATAGAATGGGAAGAAGAGAGCTGGAGGAAGGATGGATGGAAAGATAAGTTGGAATTAAAAACCAGTGAGGATCTTGAATCCCGTGCTAAGGTGTCTGTAGGCAATAGGAAACCAACAAATTATTTTTGAGCAAGGCATATGAAATGTACTTAAACACATACATGGTATCTATGTAATGTTTTATATAAAAGTATTTATATATGTGTTGTATATATGTACATATATGCACACATGCATGCAAGCATGCACACACATGTACAGAGAGACAGAGAAGATTATTTGGGAAGATGAATAAATGATGGATTAAAAAGAGAAGAATCTAAAGGCAAGGAGACCAATTAGGAGGCTATAGAGTTGTCAAGGAGGGTCACTAAGGGTCTGGGTTTAGTAGATTTTTGGAAAGTTTTATCTTATAACACATTCTTCCCATCTATTACAATGAACAAATATGAAAACAACTTCTTGATGTAATTAATAACTATCCCTCAGTTAATAACCATCTCCTCCCCCTTGCCCAGCAAAGTCTTTTTAAAGAATTTTTTTAAAAATGATCATCACTAGTGTATATTTGGGGAGGTGGCGGCTGATTTTTGTTTGGTAAAGCTTACACTACTCCCCAACCATACACTGTTTCGTGAATTAACAAATCTCTGAGCAAGATTCCTTTTAATTAAATTAGCTTAGGTGTGGAGGGAGTTAGCACTAAATGTAGATCCTTTCAGCAAAGGGCATTGACAGAGACTGCTGAAGAAGGAGATGGTAGACACTGTCTCAGGTACTCAGTCAGGACCTGATTGAGGAGAAATATAGATAGTGTGACCAGAAAAGTACAAGAAGAAAGGGAAAATGGGGTTAATTCACTGGAATAAAACCCTCTACTTCGTTGTTTTCCCCCTCTGATAACAGTTACTCATGCCAAAATGCATTTTTATAACTCATTCTGTTCATTAACAAAAGTATTACTGTACTCAGTATTTCAAAATATACCTCTAAAAAAACACAATGAATACTTCTTTCTACTTAAATCCATTGCTACCTTGATCTTAATCATACATTTTCTGTTTAAAAAGTATATCAGATTACTCCTCCTGCCCTTTACCGCTTATTCTTTGGAATAAGGCTAGGCCATGCCTAATGTTACACCTAGCATAGAGGCCAAACATACCAGGCTTGAATCATGGTTGTATACAGCACATTTATTTAGGGTGTACATTGAAGGCATGTTTTTATAAAGGCAAACATTTATTGAACATTTAGTCCTAAGGGACATTATTTCTGTTTAGCAGAGTAAATAACTAAAACTTAACTAAACTTTAAAAATTAAAAACTCAAATTTAGAAATACAAACTTAAAAAAAAAAGACACAAAATACTAACTTTTTTTGATTTGCCAGTGTGTGCCTGGGTCTACCTGGAATATGCTATATGCATATCAATGGCTGGTAATCTGGAGACTTTGGTTTTTCTACTTTCTATGCCATTAATTAATTATGTGTCCTTATTTAAATAATTCTACCTCTTTAGGCCTCAGTTTCCTCATCTCTAAAATGAAGTAGTTAGATGAAATGATCTGTAGCTCTTTAAAAAATTCCGATGGGTAATTCTATGATTTCAGTCGTCTAATTTCCATCAGTGTTCTGCAGATCAGTATATACCAGAAGAATGGGCTTTCAGAGACTTGTCCAAGACACCCTTCATTTTACAGGTGAGGAAACTGAGGTTCAGAGAGGTAACATCACTTTCCCAAGGTCACTCAGGTGAAAGAACACAGAGGCGAGATTCAAACCCTCCAGCACCAAATCCAACATTCTTTCCACTGCACCATGCTAGCTCTAAATGACTATGTATAGATTTCTGCTAGTCTTTGATGTTTAATAGAATGAAGGACTTCCTCATAGGTACACAGTGAAGTAAATGATTAATACAGTGTATAGCCTGAGACAGCCACGGTCACCCAGGTAGTAAATTGTGAGCAGATTTTTAACTTGAGTCAAAACAATCCTTTCTGTGTTTTTTGTAGCTCTGATTATGACAACAGAGTATAGGAAGACTATTACTTCTTTTTTTTCTTGACATTATTTCTCTTAATTATAGCCCACGATAGCATTGGAATTTTTCTTAGCCATGTGTTATGATTGATTTAATTGAGCTTTCAAGAACCAAAATCCTTAAAGGCCTTTTTACTTAAATTTCTTTCAGGCTTGGTCTCCCCAAGTTGATTCTAAAGCTAAGTTCAGGGAATTTGCACAGTGTCTGGTGTATAGTAGATATCTTTGGGGGGATTGGTTAATTTATACCTATTCCTATTAAATTTAATCTTGTTAGCCTTGGCCTATGTTTCTAGCCTGGATAAATGAGACAAAAAGTGCTGGGCTTAAAAAAGAGGACCTGAGTTTAAACCTCACCTCTGCTACTTACTCTGCTTGAGATACTGGGCACCTCCATAGTTTCTTCTTGTCTCATCTGAAAGATGAGGGGGCTCTTCCAAATGACCTCTAAGATTTCTTCCAACTGTCAGTAAGTGATCTTTTGGCCTTAAGTCAGAGTACAAATCAGGAGAGTAGAGAGACTTCCTGATCTTGTCTCCTTGTAGCTTTGATAAATTTGGAAAGTACGATAAAAATATTGAACAATGCCAAGCATAGAGCCTTGTAGCATTCCTTGACTTCCCTCCAAGTTAAAATTAATGCATTAATCAAGTCTCTTTGGATACAGTCATTTAATTAGCCATGAATCCACTTAATGGTACTGCCATCCAGGGCATTTTCTCCATCTTGTTCTTGTGAAGGACTGTTATTACTCATGTTTGTGTATGTGTGTGGTTTGTCCTTTGTTCTCAAAGATTGGCCTCTTGATTCTCAATCCTAAACCATTTTTCCAGTATCTTCTTTGTCACCCTCCCTTATACCCTCTTTTTGCATTGAAATTATTGTTTATCAATTTGTCTATTTACTTATTGGATCAGACTTAACATCTTATTGGTATAGGAACTCCCAGTGAAGAAGCTCTCTCTTCAATACATAACAATATTTGCACTAAAGCTTAATGTTTTAGTGAGTTGATGGGGAACATGGAGAAATTAAATGATTTGCCTAGGATTACACAACCAGTGTATATCAGAAGTGGTACTTGAACCAGGTCATGCTGATGCCGAGGCTGGCCTCCTATCCTAAAGTATATTGATTTAATTTGGAGAGTCTTAACTGAAGTCTCCCTAGAATTTTTCTACCTCCTCATTCTCTGCAAGAGATCATAAGATTAAATAAATTAAGATTTAGAACTGGACGGGACCTCAGATCATCTAATCTAACCTCCTCATTTTATTGATGAAGAAAACAAAGGCCAGAGAGAGGAAATGCTTGCCCAGGTTCACACAGGTAGTAAGTAAGGAATGAGCATTTGAATTCAGGGGATGTTGGCATATAAGTTGCAGTTATCTTCAAAATGGTCTTTTTTAAAAGAAATGCTTTTTATGAACACTGAAATACAAGATGGGCAAGTGTCCCATGAAATGATGGTTTTTCTTTGTTTTCGTATGCTAGAAAAAGCTAGAAGATGCTGAGTTCCTTAAAGGTTAACAGTTTATAACTGTATTTGTAGCAAAAATGAAAAACATATATTGAATTAGGAAACTTACTTGCTTAATTAGTCTTACCTGTGCACTTAGTATATTAAACATCATAATGTTATGGGCAAGCCAAGTTATATTCAATACATTTTTATGTTCCTAGATTAACCAGATCATTCTTTAAAAAGTATTTAGTTTCATTTTTTTATCTTATTATTTCAAAAACAGAATGTCTTTGTGTGACCCTAGTTGAGTCATTTAACATTGACTTGGTTTCTTTATAATTTTAAGGGATTAAGGTAGATGATTTCTCAGCATCTTTCCAACTTCTTATGACCTAGAGGTAATCCTCCCTCTTCCAAATGCTTCTAAGATTTCTGGAATTTTTTTATCTTCAAGGGTGACGAGGATATGGACTTCTATTCCTTTGTCTTTCTGCCCCTTCTATTTTGACCTTCTACCAGCTTCTTGACCTTTAATTTTTAGTTACTGTGTGTGAAAACAGAGCAGTAACTATTTTGAGAAAAATACAAAACCCATATGATGGAAAGATCACTGACTTTTGGGTTGGATTCAAATCCTGCCTCTGATTCTATGGGTAAATTCCTTCATTACCCTGGGCCTGAGTTTCCTCATTTGTAAAATGAGAGGGTTTTTACTATATGACCTCTGAGGTTCCTTTCAGCCCTGGGTATATGATCTTGAGATGAGTTAGTCAAGCCATTTTTTTAATTAAAATAATCATTGTGGATAAAATTATCCTTAAAAAGGAATGGAGTCTCTGCATTGTGAAAGGGAAGCTGAATGACTGTACATTGGAGCTTCCCAGAAGATCTCTTCCAAACAGGAAGATTGTTATTACAGTGAAGGTAAGGATTGGGACTGAATCTGTGATTTTATTGGTATAGTGAGCTCCTGGGGGGAGAAATTCCACCCATCAAGGCAGATTAGTACTTTCTCTGCATTTTATAGTTGTAGATAATCACCTACATGACTGAGAGGTTAAGTAATTTTTCCAAGGTCATGAAGCCAGTATGTGTGAGGTGGGATTTGAACCCAGGTCTGTCAGACTTTAAGGACAGCTGTCTATCTGCTTTGCTCCCCTGCCTCTCATTTTTGGAGTGAAGAATCACAGCTCCCAAGTAGGCTCAATTAGAAGCAAACATTTTGTAGACCAGTAGTGGAAATTCAGAAACTCCGTTATGAGCACTCATCCTGGGTTTCCCAGGATAACTATGGCTTCTGCCCCCTGTGGATTGCTCTATAGCCATAACCTTCAAAGATGTGTTAGTAGGAGGGATTTCTTGGTATTCTTGTACTGAAACTTTAAAGTGTTTGAGGATCAGTAAAAATAATAATAATAAGCATTTATATTGAACCTTAAAGTTTGCAAAGTACTTTACAAATATCTCACTTTATCCTCACAACAACCCTGGAAGGTTTCCTCATTTTACAACTGAGAAAACTGAGGCTGACAGATTAAGTGATTTGCATAAGAGACTTAAGCAGCTTAGTAGTCATACAACTTAAGTATTTGAGACAAATTTTGAATTCAGATACCAGTCCAGAGAACTGGTCATCCCATTCACTCCTTTGAACCCCTATGCCTTTCTTTGGGGGAAAATGTTCTTAGAAAAAACAGTGAGTTGTGAATTAGGAAAGCTGGATTCTAGTCCCAGCTCTGTCACTATGTATTCATGCTTTCATTCATTCAATATTTTTAAGTACTCACTATGTGAAGCGCATTCTATTAGGTGCTAGGGGAGATCCAATAAGTAAGATGTTCTCTACCCTTGTGATGCTTATGTTAAAATAGTTGTGAGGTTTTGAGCAAACTACTGAAGATCTCTGAATATTGGACTAAATTATTCCTAGGGTCCCTTCCAGTTCAGATAGCCTTAAATTTTATATTTCTTCAGTTACTTTCACCTGTTTTATTCATTTAAATGAGAGTACACTGACAGTTTTACAATAATTTAGAAAGCAGACCAGTAATTTTTTTTGGTCTGTTTGCCTTTGTGTTTGTATATGTACAGGTAAACTTTGTAATAACCCCAAATAATCCCAACGTGGCCTTTTGGCAGTATGTCATGTATTATCTTCATAAGATAGCCTTCACACAGCAGATTTATGCTAAAAGTATCCTAATGTTTCTGACAGCTCATGTGTGACATGAATATAATCCATATTTCTTAGAGGAGCTAATCTAAGTGGTTTATTTTCCGATACTGCTGATAGGGCTATATCTCTTGGTGTCTTGGCAATTGAGATTCTGATGGTAACATATTGTTTATGGGTCACTGCTTTTGTCTAAAACAGTAGGTTGGAACAGAATAGCAAAGGTTAATTAAGTTTGTCTATCAAGGTGAGACAGATATGAATACCTCTAAGATTTCCTATTCTAAAGTCCAAGTAAGTCGCAGAATATGCCTTTGCTATCTCCTTTTCTTTCCCTTTTTCATACTGAAGAATGTTGTATATGTGTTCATATATGATATATAAAGCTTCAGATATGTGTATATATATTATGTGATAGCTATATAAATCTGAAATATATGTTATATGAAATCTTTCTTTGTCTTTCTATGAATCAAATATAAGAAGAATCCTAAATGGCAGTTAAAAAATTGCCACTTATATTTCTATAGCACCTAAAAGTTTAGAAAGTGCTATTTTCATAACAACCTTGTAAGATAGATTAGTGCAAACAACATTTTTAGTTTCATTAGAGGGGGAAAGTGAGGTTCTGAGGCGTTACGATTATTTCCCAGTGGTCACATAGCTTGAAGCTGTTAGAGCCAAGATTCAAACTCAGGTCAATTCAATTTAGCCAACATTGATTGAGCACCTACTGTGTGCAAGACACTGGGCTAGATGCTGGGGATATAAAGAAAAAGGTTAAAAAAACAAATAAAAACCTGCTTCTGTATCACAATGAGCTTACATTTTATTGGAGGATGCACCATGTAACAGTTAAGTAAATCCAAGGAAAGTTGAGGAATCAGAGATCACCTAAAACTAACAAGATTGGGAAAAACTTGTAGGAGAGGGGTGTGAGGCATGGAGGAAGCTAAGTATTTTAAAAGGCAGAGGTGAAGAGGGAGTGCTTTCCAGGCTTGAGGGACAAGGTATACAAAGGCTAGGGGTCAGGAAATTGAGCCTTTGCTATTCTGTTGGAGAACTGTAATTAAGTTTGATGAAAGTAAGTGGGAGGGGGATTGGGGGGTAAGTCTGAAAGTGAAGTAAGTGAAAATGTCAGGACCCAATTAGGAAGCTCTTTAAAGGCTAAGCTGAAGAGTTTGTATTTTACCTTAAAGGCATAAGAACATTTTTGATTAGGGAAGTGACTTTGTCAGAATTTTGCTTTAGGAATGCTACTTTGACAGCTGTGAGAAGGATGGCCAAAGACTTAGGTCAGTTCTACAAATAGCATCTCTGAGCATTTGGGCAAAGATTTATTTTTTATTTATTTTTTGAAATATTAGTGATAGACAACTATGTTATATTAAAGTAGGGAAGGAAAGAGTTTTATGTAGTAACTGCAATAATATTTGTTTCAGGAACCCATGATTTGATTGGTCTGAGAACTCTCCCCACTGATAAATTACCCTCAAGGATTTTATAGCCAGTCATTCAGTAAGCATTTCTTAGGCACCTATGTGCCAGGCACCATGCTAAGGACTCAGGATTCAAAGAAAAGCACAAGACAGTCCTTGCTCTCAAATAGCATGCCCTCTATTGGGGGAGACAACATGCAGACAACTATTTATAAACAAGTTATAGACAGCATTAGTATTAAAGGGGTTTATAACTCTTCTAGTTCTTGGACAGTCTTCATGAGTAGCTCTGGCTAAAAAAAAAATCATTACTTCATGGCTCATCTTCTTATGCTGAGTCTCTCTTAACTTAGCTGACCTGTTCCTTGGATGACAGGCTTCCAGTCCATTGCTGGTCTTATACTTGAGAGTTTCAGTTTGATGTAGGACTTATAAGACCTTGTGCTCTGCAGGCATAGCCTACAAGAACCCAGGGTCACCTCCATGCCACAAAGAGGCATCAGCATGGGACTTTTGTGGGGGAATAATTGTTACTGATGCCTAAAAAGTTCAAATTAATTTTAGTTTTTATCATCATCACCATCATCATTGTAATCTTCATTATCATCATTATCAATAATAAACACTTATTTACTTATGTGTTCATTTTTATTCACTCATTTATCTCTCGTTCATCTATCTGTCTATCTATCTATCTATCATCTCACCTTTCCCATCATCCCTTTATTATATCTGGCACTAATTACTTACCAGCCACTGTGCCAAGCATTGGGGATACTAGGAAAGGCAAAAACATGTTTTCTGCCCTCAGTGAGCTGACATTCTGGCTTCCTTTTGAGTACCAACTAAATTTCCTCCTCCTACAGGAAACCTTACCTAACCCCTGTTAATCCCAGTGCCTCTCCTCTGTCAAATTATCTCCTTTTCATCTTTTATATGGCTTCATTTGTATATATTTGTTTGCATGTTTTTTCTTCCATTAGATTATAAACTCCTTGAGGGCGGGACTGTTTTTTGCCTCTTTTTGTATCCTGAGCACTTAGCACAGTGCCTGACATATGGTAGATGCTTAATCAATGTTTATTGAGAGAGAAGGCACTGGAAATTGAGGAGGATGGGAAGGACTTCCTGCAGAAGGTAGGATTTAAGCTAACTCTTGAAGGATGCTTGAGAAGCGAAGAGACAGAGGTGAAAAAAGAGAACACCTCTTGTTCAAGAGATATCAAGTAAACCAATGTTGCTGGATTGTAGAGTATTTGGAAGGGAGTGAAGTATCAGAAGACTGGAAAAGTAGGAAGGGTCTAGTTGTGAAGGATTTAAAAACTCGAACGAAAGTCTGTTTAATTATGGAGGTAATAGGGAGCCACCACAATTTATTGAGCTGGGCAAGGGTTGGGTGGGTGGGATGATATGGTCAGACTTATACTTTTGAGGATCACTTAGGCAATTGGCTGGAGTGGGGAGAGACTTTTAGCAGGGAGACCAACCAGCAGGCTATTGCTCTATTCCAGGTATGAGGTAATGAGGGCCTTTGTCAGGGAGAGAAGGGGGTGTATAAGAGAAATCTCATGTGAAGGCAGAGACGTGACTACAGATTAGAATATGTGGGGTACACATGGGTGAAATCTGGAAATTGAACTGAGTTGATCCTCAATTAAAGTCATAAAGGTTTAAGTTTTTTTTATTCTTGTTATAAAAGTGAGGATAATGAGAGAAGCCTGAATTACAATTTCTTATCCTCATTCCTTGGAGAGTTTTTAGCACTTATTGATACAGTCTTATATTGAGAACATCTCTGATACAAAGAAGCTATAAAGTTACATAAATTAGAAAATACGTTCACAAGCAAATACAGGACCATCGGTCTAGAACTAGAAGGATCTTGGAAGATTTCTAGTCCAGTCTCCTCTTTTTACTGTGAAGGAAATTGATTTCACAAAACTTGGATGGGTAGTAAATTGCAGATGTGTGATTCAAACTCAGGTTCCATAGCTCCAAATATAGTATTCTTTCTACTACATACACCATCTTGCTCCTCTGATCCTTAGTGTTTAAGGGTATTTGATCAGTAATGCTTTAAAAAGTAACTATAGAGATTCTTGACTTGAGCTTTCAAATACATACTTTCGGTGACTGGGTAGCCCCTTGGAAGAGGTACTATACCAGAAACTAGCTGGGGCTGCCTTTGAAATGCCTTCCCATCAAAGATTTAACCCTTTACTGACAACACACTCTCTTCCATTGGGAAGAGTACTGAGTACTGCCACAGAACATACTGAAAGATGGGCAAGGTGGGGACTGCTAGACACATCCAGTCTCTTCTGACTTGTCTTCCCGCTGATTAATGTGCCTGTAAAGAGATACAGAGCCACTCCTACATAAGTCTATTTTATCCTCAGGAAACCTAAACAATGCAGAAGGTTGCTTAAAGGCATTAAGCTTGGATCCCCCTTTCCTCCTCCTGTAGTACGTGTCTTGGTTGTACAGTGCCAAGCATCTCTGCGTGTCCTGTTGCTCTCCTCGCCCTTAGTGCTGACCTAGACAGCCCCTACCACCTACCTAAGCTTGTCACGTACTCACCCTGTCTTGAATACTTGGCCCACTCCCTTCTATTCTTTTCCACATTATTGTAGTACCTAGCACAGTAACTGATCTGGAGTAGTTACTCAAAATTAGTTAGATAAATGACTGCCATAAAACCCCGGGCTCCTTGCAGAATTTCTGTGTGAAACCATACGTACACTCCCTTTCTTCCTCATCAGAAGCATTCATGATTTTTGTCGGGATTTCTTTTTTATGAGTCTCCCATTCATCTTGAGGTGTCTTCCTTTTTTCTGTTTGATCACACCGATCATTTTTTCTGAACTTTTGGAGACTGGCTCCCCTAACTTACGTCATTGATTTGTTGTTTAAACACGATCCAAAATAAATCAACTATATTCTTCAGAAGTTATATGAATGTGCATTACTTTTCTCTGAAAGGCTGAGAGTGTTTTATCTTTCTCCCTCGAATTTCTTTATGCTTAGATTCATGTGCCTTCCTTGGTAAGCCAGCGTTAGGTCATTAGAAGGGTTAGGAAAGCAGACATTGTTTCTAGCCTTGGAACTGGAGGGATGAAGAATCCCTATGAGGTCCTATTCCTAGAGCTATAAGGTGAGAATCAGTCCTAGAAAGTTGGAACTCTATTTAAATTAGACTCGAAGAACTACACTGGTGCCATAGTGAACCAAGTCAAAGCAATTCAACAAGCATTTATTTATTCAGTGGCATAATAAGAGCTGTAATAAACTCTGGGGACACATTATTATCCCCATTTTGCATAAGAGGGAACTGAAACAGACAGATGTCAAATGACTTGCTCAGGGTCACACAGCTAGTAAGATTTTAAGGGAGGATTGAAAAATTCAGGTCTTCCTGATTCCAGGTTCAGCACTCTCTCCACTGTACTTCCTAGCCGCCCCCAGCACTCCCTAAAATGCACAAGGCCATCCTGTGGATTCTTGTGACACCTCTTATCCCTTTCATTTTAGTTTTTCCTGACCTGAATTATGCTTGAAGGCACTTGCCTCTTCTCCAGTGAGTGTTAAAAGTATCAAAGTGGGAAAGCTTAAATTAGTGCTCCTCTGATAAAACATAAACTCTTAAGAGATAATCATTGCTTTATTCTTCATATTAATATCTCCAAGATCTGAAATAGTTCCTGGCGCATAGTAGGCACTCAATAAATTCATATTAATTGATTTTTTTTTTTTTTTGGTAATTGGGGTTAAGAGACTTGGCCAGGGTCACACAGCTAGTAAGTGTCAAGTGTTTAGTCTGAGACTGAAGTGAACTCAAGTCCTCCTGACTTCAGGGCCAGTGCTCTATCCACTTCGCCACCTAGCTGCCCCTTAATTGATTTTTTAAAATACTAAGCATTAATCTTACTTGCTTTAAAGTTAAGAATAAGGATCTTTATTCATTTTTTTTGGTGGGGTGAGGGGAAGTCCAGTGTGCCAACTTGATCAGTGTGGGGAATTCCTGGTGTACAAAGTCATTCCGCTAATTTATATGAACAACTCATATAACTAATAATGTAGAAGGTTGCTTGGGGGGCACTGAGATATTCAGTGACTTGTTCGTGATCACACAGGCAGTATGTATCAGAAGCAATACTTGACTCTGTAGATCTCAAACTCCAAAGCCAGCCCTCTACCCACTGTTGAAGTTTCATTCAGAAAATACAATCTCAAATCATTACTAATTGATAGTAAATACTAAATATCTATTATTATATTAAATATTAACTAATATTAAAATATTCTCTTTGGTTCCATATGATGACAAGTGGAAGGAGGGACACTGGAGTGGGAGACTCAGGAAAGGAGAGAGGATGATTAATATAGAAAATCAAATGAAGGGATATAGCAAGAAAGAGGGAAAGGAAAGGGGTTCGATGGAAAGAGGTCAAGAGAGGGACTCAGGTTCTGAGATTAGCATTAATTGGAGATGAACTGCTCTTGTCACACTCCACTGTTCACTTGGGGTTTAGGCTTCATAGTAAGTTGTCACCTGTAATCATTTCCCTTTGAAATATCCATTAGCTGATTAGCCACTTTTCACAGCTCAGAGACTCAGAACTGAATGGCATGCTAAGTACAGCAGCCCACCAGGGAGGGAATTAGGGCCTGAGCTATGGTGATTCACTAGAGCATCCAGGTTGTGTGGCTAGAGCACCCATTACAGTTTAGGCAATTTTAAACGGGTGGAATGCTCTCCCCAACATCTCTTTCTCATACACACACCCACACACCCACCCACTCACACACACACCCCCAAACAGACACCACACTCATTCACATCTGTACTTCTGTTTTCTAAAATGCTGAATTTTTTTCTTATTGTGAAGAGGAAATGAAACAATAAATGTAAACTGCTTGGAAACAAAAGCTATATGTCAAGAGTTCTAAATCTTGGGTCTGGGAGCTTATTTTTTAAAAAATTCTTTTCTAGTAAAATTGGTTTCTTTTGTAATCCTTTGAATTTTACTTTGAACATTGAAAAATATTACTCTGAGAAAGCAAATCTACCCCTAATCTGGTGGAATACAATACAATGAAGGTCATATTTAATGTTTTCACTCCTTTTAAATAATAGCATTAAATATAAGCTATTATTATTTGAAAGGAATGAAAACATTCTAAGCATTTTAATAAATCCTCTATATGTGGTTCAATAGGGATTTCATTTCAGCTATGTAAGATGTTATATACCAGGAGAACTGAACAAAGATCATTCAAACAGTAGGTAAAATTTGAGTCACTCAGTAAACTGAGTCCCACCATTCCTTAGTGGAGGTTGATGATGTGAGTGCATTGTAGATGATTTCTCATTCCTCTCTACCCTTCTTCCCAAATTCGGATCTTGTGGTATTAGAAGGCTTTATTTCTTTTTGTTTGACTGTTTCCAGAAAATGTAATATATCTTATTGAAAATAGAATGACGATGGCACAACCTCAGTAAAGGGATGGAAAGCTTTTAGGAAGAGTGGAGTTCTGATATTTGGAGATCAGATGGCCAGTCAACTGTGTTTATTAGGTGACAATTAGGTCCCCAGCATTGTACTGAGCTTAACTGGGGGATACAGACAGAGAAAGGCAAAAACAGTACCTACCCTCCAGGAGAGTACATTCTAAAGGGGGAGAGCACATGTAGATAACTAGGTATGTATAAGATAAAGAGTAGAGGGAAGCTGAGTAATGACAAAAGGGAAGACATTAGAGGATGAAGGACGTGGAAACTTCTTGCAGGTGGGATTAGAGCTGAAGGAAGAGCTTGAAGGAAGTCCTGAAAGATAAGCGGTAGAGGTAAGGAGGGAGGACATCTGAGGCACAGGGATGTGCAGAAGTGTGGAGGTGGGAGTTTGTGAGTCACGTGTAAGGTCTAGCCAGAGTAATTCAGTATTGCTAGATTACAGATTGCACAGAAGTGTAAGAAGACTAGAGAGGTAGGAAAGGGGCAGATATGAAACTGAAGATTTTTTATTTGATACTGGAAGTGATAGGGAGCCATAGGAACTCAATGTGCAAGTGGAGGAGGAGTGATGTGGTTGGACCTATTCTTTAGAAAACCACTTTGGTGTCCTAGTGGAGGGTGGATTGAAGAAGGGAGAACCTTAGAGCAGAGAGACCAATTAGAAGACTGATTCAGTAGTCCAGGTGGGAATTGGTGACATGAGTGCAGGGTGCACTTTGCAAAGTTTATGAGTGTGTGTCCTTGCTAGAAAACACTGTGGGATGGTGAGCTGTTTGGAATAGAAAGGCTGTTAATAACACCTGTATTGGGTCCTGGTACTGATTAGGAAAACCAGCTAAATTGAAAACTGTTTTTGTTATTAGTTTAGTTTCACTATGTTGACTCCCTATTTAGGAATAGCATTTTCATGAAGAAGTAAAATCTTTAGGCTTTTGAGACACTTCCCAGTGATCTAAGGACTGTTATCTATAAAAAGATCTAGCAGCAAATGAGTTAGCCTGCTCATCAATTAGGTTGTTAAACTGAGGTTTGGCCCTAAGAATTACTTCCTTTGCAGAATCTGGAAATGACAAAAGAAAGTTCCCTCTGGCTAATTTCTGTTGTAACACATCGAGGGGTAGTGATTTGCTGGGAATGAATCAATTTGTCAGTGAGTTAGAAAGCTTGCTCACCCCCTCCCCCAACCCCCAAAGGAATTTCCAGCCTAGGACATTATAACATGTACCTTAAATTGTTAAAGGGGGGAAGAGGATGTATGTGGTTGGATCTTACATAGAATGAGTGATTCTGATATTAGCAGATGACTAAGGCACAAGATTATTTCATGTTTCCCCTTAAAAATTCATATTTTGGGGTAAATAATTGTAACAAGATCACATAGTGATTAGATAAGGGCTGAACCATCTGATGACCATCAGCTTCTAATTTAAGAGTTGATTGGGGGAGAGAGGAGAGAAAAGCACTTATAACCACAAAAATCCCAGAAAAGGGACACTCTTCACCACCCTTACTATCAGCATGGATGCCCAAAGTTCACTAAGTTCAGAGTGTTGGAAGCTGCACTGAATTCATTTACAAAATATTGATTTCATAAAAGCTAGTATTCATTTCAAATGGTCCTTTTGCAATTAAAAAGTCCAAGGCTGGTGGTGTCTAACAGCTCCTGGAGTTTTGAAATATCAAATTTTATGTACATATTCTTTGTTTACTGATGTTTTGGAGTTTTATCCCAGATTTCTTCTCCAGGAGGAATCTTCCTTTATTTATTTCCAATCAATTTAGATGCAGCTTAATCTGTTTAAAAACTCCTGCATAAACAATTCAGGATTCCTAGAGGCTTAAAAACATAACAAAATGAAAATGAAAACCTTTACCAGGCAGGAGAACTGATTTTGACACAAGTACAAAAAAACTCCTCCTCGACAAAGAGTTAATGCAAGACTAAAGAATTGCATTTAGGAATCTTTTTACAGAGCTGAGGTCAAACATTTTTTATGCTTTGTTGGTATTTTACTGTTACTATAAAATGGGGTAGCCAAGATCTATAAAAAGGAAACCTTATGGTTCAGATTGTGTATTCTGAACAGTTTAATAAAACAAAAGCTAAAGCCTTTAGATTTTCTTCAGTGGTTAATACAATGCATATTCTTGGCAGAGCCTAGCTCCCATCTGTTGGTTGTACTGTGGTTCATAGACTTGGTGTGGGTAATAAGATTATAAAACATGTCTCTTGCTTGCCAGCTACCACACACTAATAATAATAGTAGTCATAATTCATTGAAATCCTGGAGTTTTAGATTTTACTTGTTTTGTTTATTTTTTTTTATTTAAGAGGTTTAAAAACAAAACTTACAGTGTTGAAAATGAATGGGTCATCTTCCACACACTCCTGGAGACAAAGGAAACAAAAGTACCGTCCACTTAATCAGGATTGAATGGTTCCTCCATTTGGTTACTTCTGAAGCCTCAGTGACATCCCCAGATCCTTATCAGAAGATTAAAAAAACAAACAAACCCTGAAGAACATAGAAATAGTGAATAGTAACGTTTTGATACAGGAAAGGAAAATTTAAAAAACAAAAACAAAACACGTGGTTCGTATTTTCAGTATCCAGAGATTAAAAAAATGATCAATTCTAACAGGATTGTCATTTTTAAGGCTGTCGGGGGAACAGAAGAAATTTCAAGTTGGAAATTTGGAACTTACCTCAGATAGTTTCTGCTGAAGGAATCTTTTACTTTTGTTATTATTGAGTTGTTTTTGACGTGTCCGACTCTTCAGGATCCCATTTGCTGTTTTCTTGGCAAAGATATAGAAGTGTTTTGCCATTTCCTTCTCCAGCTCATTTTTTACAGATGGGGAAACTGAGGCAAACAGGGCTAAATGACTTGGCCTGGGGCACACAGTCAGTGTCTGAGGCTGGATTTGAACTCAGAAAAATGAGATTTTCTGATTCCTAGCCCCGTGCTCTATGCACTGCAGCACCTAGCTGAGTATCCCATCAATTTTGATGCAATTTTTGTTGTTGCTGCACTTTCTGGGTTCTATGTAGGTAGAAATTAAATTTAAGCTGATTTGAGGCAGGTAGGTAGGACTTTGAAAACAGGTTTCTTTCTGTTTGTTTTCAAAGATGAAATCATAGAGTCGGGGTTCTTCACTTTTTTTTTTAATGTTAGATCCCTTTAGAAGATTGGTGAGTTATGGGTCCCTTCTCAGAAAAATGTTTTTAAACATATAAAATAAACTACATATGATGCAAAGGAAACCAATTTTATTGGAAAAAAGTTATCAAAAAATTTTTTTTAAAAGTTTGTGGACCCGAGGTTAAGAACTCTGCCCTTCATAGAGATTAGTGATTGTTACTTGTGTTGGGAATGAGGCTAAAAAGTTGTAAGTACTTCCAAATTTAAGATCTGGGGAGTCAAACTAATTTGATCTCTCAAGCCACTTGGTACAATATGTGTGTGTGTGTGTGTGTGTGTGTGTTTGTACATAGCTTTAGAGTTCAAATTTTTCTTAATTGTTCTTGTGTACTGTGAATTAAAAAAAAATGAGAAAGTTCATCAGCATTTGGGGTGGTGGTGTCAGGAAACCTTATTGGGCTGTGTCTGAAAGGAAGAGAAGACTTCATTGAGGTAGAGGTGAAGAGGGAAAGTATTCCATGAAGTTCACATGGTAATACTAGATGGTCAGTGCAAAGGTATGGGAGATACAATGTTATGTGTGAGGAACAGAGAAGGCCAGTTTACTAGGATGATAGAGGGCAGGCAGGGCAATACAATGAGGCTTGGCACGTATGTTGGGACCAGGTTGTAAAAGGTTTTAAGAGCTCAACCAAGGACTTTATTTGGTCTAGAGTGACATCATCATAGTTGGGCTTGAGGAAAATCAACTTTGGCAGCTGCATGGATGATGGATGATGGACGTGCAGGGCGGCCAATTCAGAGGTTGTTGGAAAATGTAGATGAAGGGTGCTTAGGTCTTGAACTAAGGTGGTAGCTATTGGAGTAGAGAGAAGAGATCACATGGGAGAGTTGCTGTGGAGGCAAAAATAGAAAGATGTGGCTACTAGATACGTTGGAATATGGTGGAAAATCAGTTAATCTCTATGAGACTTAGTTTCCTCATTTTGAAAATGAGAGGATCTGGGTGACCTAATGTCTTTTTCAACTCTAGATCTCTGATTTTATATGTAAATACAATATTGTATCAAAATTGGAGATTTTAGGTTTATCAACCTTGGAAAAATGTCCCAAGCCTCCTTCTAACTCTACATACTGGGTTCCTACTTTATGGTACATGAAAAATTAAATAAATGGATGTTGAATTTGTACAGAATCCTGTTTATCAGGATTTAAGTAACCATAAAGTTCAAGCAATCAGGGTCTTGACTGTAGTACTAAGTTGTGACTCATTTTCGTAAAGGCATTGCAAAGGGCTTTTGTCAGAATGATCAAAGAAAGATTAAGTAACATTCAGTTTAGATTTCATGATAAGTATATTGTATTGTAATACTTTTAAGCCATGTTGAGTCAACAAGCATTTGTTAAGGGCTTACTATGTGCCAGACACCATGCAAAGTGCTGGGAACACAAAGAAGGGCAAAAAAACAAACCCTGCCCTTAGGGAGCTTCCATTCAAATGGGGAAAGTAACATGAAAACTGGCACTATAGATGATAGCTCTATGTTAAACCAAATATCCTATTAACCATAAGCTCATATTCACTATTCATTCTTTTATTTTTCTCAATTATATGTAAACAAAAATTTTTAACATTTTGTTTTTTAAAAATTTGAGTTCCAAGTTCTCTCCCTCCTTTCCTACCCTTTCCCCTCCTTGAGAAGGCAAGCAATTTGATATAGACTATACATGTGTAGTCAGGCAAAATATTTCCATATTAGCCATGTCACTATTTATTCCTGATAATTAAGAATAGCTCACAAAAGATTTGCAAAGCCCTTTCATCACTACAACCCTGTAAGGTATGTTGTATACCCATTACCCCCATTTTGTAGATGAGGAAACTGAGACTCAGATTAAGCAATTTAGATAGCTTTCACTTGTATGTGTCTCTTAAATCTAATGCCACACTTATCCCCTCACATCATTCTGCTACAAGAAATTTTAAAGCAGGAATATAAAAGAAGTGTATTCTTTCTCAGACATTGTGGATAAAGAAATCATATATTTCACTAGAACTGGTATATTTTAATTTTGCCAGCCTTTGTAGAACTTTATTAGAAAAGAGTTCGTACCAGAACTTCCCTTTTTTTTTTAATTGGTCGAAGCTAAAATTTGAGTCACACAACTTTACAGAGTACTAGGTGGTTGCTAGTATTAAAAGCAAAATATCAGATAAAATGTTGTTGATCAGGTAGTATATAAAATAATCCATTTTTAGAGCTGAAAGGGACCTTTGAGATTATGCAATTCAAATCCTCCTTGTTTTTACCAATGAGGAAACTTAGTCTCATGGAGGTTCAGCAGCTTGCCAAGCTCACACAATTAAGAAACAGAGGCAGAGTTTGAAATCTGTTCCTCTGACTTCAAATCCATCACATTTTTCACTGTACCACATTGGTGAATCTTAACTTCAATTCCATGCATTTATTTTTTTGATATGTTTTGTATTTAACACTTCCCTATCTGCCTACCTTGCTTCTTCAGGTGCAGGCTCAAATGTTGTCTTTACCCATTTGAGAAACATGTGAAGGTGATAGCATTCCTAACAACATTTCTGACCCCCCCCCCCCCCCCCCCCCCTTTTGTGTTATTGACTGTTACTTGTTAGTCTTCTGAGAATTGATAGAACTCTCAAGAAAGATGCTATTTGCTTGATGTTACTTAAAAGTAAAAAGATAATCACATTGTTTCTTACCCTTATTTTGTCATCCCTATGCATTAGTCATATAGAAAGTTTCTTTATTATTCTCTGTTATTGCATGAAAATATATTTTATCTTGTTTAGGAAGTGACCAAACAAGTTGTGGTGTATGATTGTGATGGAGTACTATTGTGCTATAAGAAATGATGAATAGGATAGTTTCAGAAAAACATGGCAAGACTTACAGTAGGACTGATGCAAAGTAGAGTGAGAAGAACCAGGAGATCATTGAGCACATTTTCATCAGTGTTGCAATGGTTATCAGCTTTGAAAGACTTGGCTACTCAGATCAGTATAATGTTCTGAGACAATTCCAGAGGGCTCATGATGAAAAAATGCTAACCACCTCCAGAGAGAGAACTAATGAACTCTGAGTGCAAATTGAAGTATAGTTTTCTCACTCTCTTTATTTTTCTTGCTTTTTGTTGAAATATGACTAATATGGAAATGTTTTGCGTGATTTTACCCGTATAATTGATGTATTGCTTGCCTTCTCAGTGGTTGGGAGAGGGGGTAGGAAGGAGGGAGATAAGTTGAAACTGAAAATTTAAGAAGAAAAAGATGTTTAAAAATAAATAAAAAAGGAAAAAGAAAAATATTGTGCCTTGTTAATAGGATGAGGATTTCAGTAACAGGTGAAAAGTGCTTTAGAAAGCCATTCTGAGGCCTTGCAAGTCCCAACAAAAGAAGGGACCTTTTTATTCTACTTGGCAGCTGAGTTATTTACTCTGAACTGTTACCACAAACAATCACTACCTTCTTGAGAGATTCCATACCTCCTTATTGTGAAGCTGGGGTTCATGTGGCCTCACCCACATTTGAAACAGTATCTTATCCAGTGTTTTTTGGCCACTTCCAAGTATAGGCTGTTCCACTTCTGATACTAGGAAGAATATATATGATAGGAGAAAATGAGAATTGAGTACATGTATTAGAAGAATGATAGATTAGGAAAAGGAATGGAGTAAATTCACTGCAAGACCCATCAACTTGTCTAAAATTAGGCAAGCAGGTAAGATTAAGTTGACTACAAATTTGCCTCAACAAGAAATTCTAAAGCCAGGCGAAATCTCAAGTTTTAGATGGGATATGGTAATGCTTGCATAAACTTCATGAAGCATAATACAGAAATCAGCAGTTGTATTTGGATTTGGGAAAGTAGGTCCTTAACTTTTTGGTCTAGTGAAGCCTTTGGACCTGTTCTCAGAATAATGATTTTGAATATATAACCGAAAATACATAGGATTACAAATACAGTTATTAGGATGTTAAAATAACATGTTTATAGACCCTACTTTAAGAATCTCTGTGCATTTAACATTGACTCAAGTCTATAATCTGTTTAGAATATAATTTAATAAATTTCCACAATTTTATGAGAAATCACAATGCTCAAAATTAACTGCCCAGCTCTAGCCAGTACTACTTTTTTTTTTTTTCATTAGTAGGGTCTTGTCTTTTTTTTTAAATCCAACAATTACTTTGGTTATTGCTTCATCATATTGCGAACATATGCATAATTTGTCCTGTGCATTCCTTAAGTAAAGACTTTTGTGTCAAAATTAAGAAATAACATCTGTGTGGTTTATGGAAGGATGAATGGAACAGAGCTGGCCTTCAAGCCAGGAAGAACTGCATCCTACCTGTGACCCACAGTGACTGAGTGACCTTAGGCAAGTCACTTAATAACCTTAGAGTTTTCTAGGCAACTTTCTGAGACTCTAGGTTGCAGAAGAGGTGCCCAACCTTTGTTGTTAGAGATAATTCTTCACTGGAACTCCCTGTACCAACGGCATCACAGGTCCAGTCGTTATCCTGTCTCTGTGTGGTAGATACTACAGTAAAGATCAGATTCCTCGGATTGGAAACTCAATATCATACTTATTTAGTATTGTGTGATTACAGTATAAGAAATTTTTAGGACTGTAGTGTGTTTTCTTTCTTTTCCTTTCTCTCTCTCTCCTTCCTTCCTTCTCTTCCTTCCTCCCTTCCTTGACTATTGGACTGCAATGTACTTCAGGAACTAGAATTTATGGCTGTGTCTCTATTTAAATAGTTTGTGGTCCTTTTTATTTTGTTTGTAATGATACAGGTTATTTTCTTGATCTGAAGAGCTACTCAAAAGATTAAATAAAAACACGGGTACATTAGTGTGGATATTTCCTTCAGTGATGCAGAATGCAACTCCTCCATTCCTGTCCATCTATCCATGCCCAGCTATAAACTTGCCAGAGGGGTTCCACCCATTGTTCTGAGGGACCCTCTTGACATCGTAAGGGTTCCAGCTGAGCACATGGGCTGTCCATTCCTTACTCTCACCGTGCAACTAGTCTGGCTTCTTGGTTGATAATGTTTATTTGATGAGATCCTTTACTCCAGATTCATAAATCTGAAAAATTAAGGGAGTTTGTCTCATAGTAAATAGGAAACGCATTTTAAATTTGAATTGATTTCTTAATTTGTTTTATTCTATTTTAACAGATGAAGAACACCGAGAATCGTCATGCCATGAGTTCCCAGTACAGGATGCATTCTTATTATCCTGCTACTTCGTACCTGAGCCAGAGTGTGTCGCAGATCTTTGCTTTTGAAGACAGCCCTTCTTATTCTGAAGCAAAAGCAAGCGGTAGGTGCCTGGTCACCCCGATCCAATTTTAGATGGAGAAAAGAGTCTCACACTGAGGGAATAGTTATTCACTAACTGGATAAGATTCAATAGTGTTGCAAAGTTTTGTCACAGATTGATCTATTTTACAAAGATTCTTTTAAAATCATCTTTTAAAAAAAATCACTATTTCCCAATCTAATGTACCATTTTAACAAATCAGTATAGTTAATAAAAACCAATCAGCACATTGATCACATTTGAAAATGTATGCCTTATTCCATCTCTTTAGTCTTTTGAGGTGGAAGGGGAGGGAAGCATCAGTCCTCAGAAATCATCATTGGTCACCGAATTGTTGTTCTGATCTCTTTCAGTATTGTTTTCCCATTTGTTGTGTAAATTGTTCTCCTGGTTTGGGTCACCTTATGATTCTTAACAAAAGATAGTTTTTTCTGATATTTCTGAAATGAATAGATAAAGACTTTAGTTTGAGATATTTTCATTTGTATCTTTTTACAATTAGAAGTTTAATCATGATTAATGTGTGCTTCTTGATCATAAACTTGGAATATAAACATTTAAAGATAGTTACAATCATAAAATTATTTCTGCAACTGGTTTCAATGTATTGAATATTTTTCTAAACTTTGATTTTCTCTACTCTTGCCTTTCCTATTTCTCTTCATGGGAATTCCATTCTCCTGGTTGCTTGGACCTCAATCTTCAAAGGAACCCCTCTCTTTTATCCAAATACACCTAATTGGTCATCATGTCCTGTTGTTAGTTCCTTCAGCAGTTTGTACCCATTCCCACTGCCACTAACCTAGTCAGTAATGATAAATTTATGGCTAATCTATTTATTATTAAAACCTACTAACCCATCTCCCCGTCTCCAGATTCTGTCCTATTTAATCCATCCTACAGACTGCAGTCATTTAATGTTCCTACAGCATCATTTGGATCATATCAATCCCTTGCACAAAAGCCTCCAACGCTTTTTCACTGTCTAGTGGATCAAATTCAAATTTGGCATGTCCTGTACAATACCCAAGTCTAGATAAGTCCTATGTTTGGGGTATTTCCTGAGTTTAAGAAAATGTTGGATGCATAGCCATTTGGTAGATGTTTTATTGTTTCATTATGAATTTTGCTCATATCGTGTAATTTTTAGTTGGTTATTGATTCTATGTTGCATAAAGGCCACTAGATGCAACATCCTCCTTGCTGTCCTCCAAACAAAAGAAAACAAAATTTTGAGCTTGACATTCAGGGCTTCTGTTAAGCCTCATGCTTTCTTTTCTAGCCTTATTTCATACTGTCCCCCCCCCACCCCCAAAGAGCCCTTGATAGCTGATCGTTATTGTTTGATATTTTCCTGTATAGAGTGGGCTTTCTTACCTCTTCACACCTTTGTTTATAACCATTTCCTCTGCAGAGACGGCACAATGTGGTGGACATTTAATTCAGCACCAGAAGGACCTTGGTTTAAATTTCTGTTCACTTAGAGGCAGTGTGATATAGTGGAAAGAGAAATGGATTTGGAGTCAAGGGACCTGGGTTCAAATCCTTCCTCTCCCACAGAACTACCTGTATGACTTTTTACAAGTAACTTAATCTCTTCTTAGTCTCAGTTTTCTCTTCTATAAAATTGAAGGGCAGGAATCTTAGATGGCTTTTAAAGTCCCTTCTAGCTGTAAATCTTTGATCCTGGTGATTTTTCGTAAATCCCTTTGCATCTTTTTGGGCCTTGACTCACTCATTTGTAAAATACGGGAGTTCATAGTGAGTGACTTTTAGGGTCTTTTACAATCCTAAATCTGTAATCCTAAGATTTTCCTATGGCCCAGGCCTCCATCTTAGCTTGTTGAAATTCTGTCTATTGGACTAAATGACCTGTAAGTCTTCTTGATGTCCTGAAGTCTGTGATTCTAAGGCCCATCTCAGATAAAACCTCTTCCATGATAAATCTTTTAATTACTCTAATTCTGAATGTACTTTCCCTGTACCCCCCTCCTTCTCTGTGAACATATTATTAAGAGGCTGTATTATGTGCCAAGTACTGTGCTAAGTGCTTTGTGAATATTATCTCATTTGATCCTTTCATGGAGCCCTTTCAACATATAATTTTATATTGTAATTATTTGTATGCCCTTCTTTCCTTCATACAACTTTATTTTCCACTGCTTCCCAATACCAACCTTATATGTGAGTCAGATTAGTAAATTAATTGAACTTATTTTAGCTTTGTATGTCTTACTATACCTTAAGCACTGTAATTACTCATTCATTTGTTCATTAATTCAACAGTGAACAAATTAATTATTTCTTTGAATTATTTTTTTCTGAATGTAAGTAAGTTAGACTTTTTAAAAAACAAATACATTGGAATGAAAGGTTCTTGAGGACAGGGATGTTTCATTTTCATCTTTGTATGTTCAGCACTGAACACAGGGCCTGACACATAGGTTTTCAATAAATGTTGGTTGATTGATTGGTTGATGATTATGATTCTGTCCTATCC
The DNA here is from genome assembly GCF_900497805.2 of Vombatus ursinus. NCBI lineage: Eukaryota > Metazoa > Chordata > Mammalia > Diprotodontia > Vombatidae > Vombatus > Vombatus ursinus. Next base: position 41,706,548 of record NW_020954610.1, read on the forward strand.
AATATGGCCTATATATTGTCCGATAGAACAAGTGTCTCAGTAGGTTAGAGATTTGTCAGTGCTGAAATGATTGAAATTCATGCTCAGTGAAGGAATATTTCCATAAAGAAAAGTGAGAGCTCTATCGTGTAAACATAATAGAAGACCTTTGAAGGTGTTCGAATTTTGACAAAGGCATGTGGTGAAGGGACACAGAGATTGACAAAGACATATGTTATGAGGGCAAGGGAAAAGGTGATGTTAGTTTCTTTGGAGAGAAGAACTAAGAGTTTATGTTTAATATAGTGCAGCAGTAGAAAAGAAAATGAGGAACTTCAACTTAGGAAGGCACCTGAGGCTGCATAGATTGGAATCAAAAGTGCATCAGGGAAAAAGAGAGGCACTTTGATAAAAATAGTGTGACATTAGATACAATTTTTTAAATAATTTTAAACAAAAAAATAAAATTCAAAAAATGATTCTATGAAGAATAGGAACATCAGCTATCAGTGGACATTTGGGCAGCAAAGATTGTAACTTGGCAAGAAAGAAAGAACAATGTAGTAGGAGAAGAAAAGCAATGGCCAGCATTCATGATAGGACTTTGCAAAGTAACATTATGTTGACCTTCGAAGAAAACCTACATTGACACTTTCTGCCTGAATTAGAAGTTGTTTTTTTGAAACTAAGCTATGTGCTTAAAATGAGCAAGCTTTAACATTCAGATTCTAGTTTAACTGATAAAAGAGTTGCTTCCAGAAGCCAGATAATTGTCTTACATTTTTTATTCATCCTAAGTGACTACTGGAATAGTTTTGAATTGTTTTCTTTTAATATTTCATTTGTAAATACAGTAACTTTATATGAGACATAATTAACAAGGAATTTGATAGTTTTGTGTTATAAACACAGTATAGCTCTATAGCAAAGGCTTCAAAGATTAGGGAGGATGTGATTTCAGCACAGGAAAGAAGGGGCAGAGATGTAAAGTGCTTCTAATAGAGGAAACAGATAGCAGTTTCTTAAGGTATGGATCCATAGGCATCCTAGGAAAGAAGTCTTTCAGAAGTGAATGGTTAAAAGAAGCAGCAAGTAGAGATGATTTTTGACTTATTACTAAGGGGGTAACTAAGCAATCATATGCTGACCTGACTTGAACAATATAACTTTGTAAGGGATGTTTGAATGACATGACATAGAACCTCTCCAGATTGGTCAAATCTGATGACTGTTACCCATTCCTGGTGATTTATATGGGAACAAATAGACCAAGAAGTATTTGTAGTGACTATGAAGTTTGGGATAAAAAATTTGAAACCTTTAGAGGAATAGAATAGGTAATGTATCCATCATGATTAGGAAGTAGGACTTCAAAAGAGAAAGGGTAATTAGAGAAATAAGATCATTCCTGAGACAGGAATTTGGATTTCTAGTCCAGTTTATAATATGGGAATGATGATGGCCAGGGATGGAGTACACATAAGCAGAAGCAGTGAAAATAGATCGGAGCGGGGCTTTAAATTGAAAATGTAGGGGTAGGGAGAAAGCTCTCCCCATATATCTGCCAAATCAGATACCACAGCAAGGACAGTATGAGAAGAGTGTCAGTAGATATGGCAAAGATGTGAGATCTGTGAAGAAAATGAGTTAAAACACATGGTCTTGGGTATCTATACCTAATGCACAGAATACAGCTAAATAAGCAAGCTGAACTTGCAAGGAGGCAAATTTGACCTTATAGGTATAACTTAGACTGGTGTTTATGCCTGGAATATGGCTGTGGAAGGGTATAACTTCATTCCAAAGAAACAGAATAAATAAATTACATTTACCTATTATTATTACCTGTTATCGTGGTCTGTATCCCAAACTCTATTCCTATTTCAGTCTTCTGTCCAAGTAATCTGTAGAATACTAGTAGGATAATATGGACTATTTATTGTTCCATCGATCCTCACCCAAATGTCCTACCGTAACCACCTCTAGTTTCAGGATTTCCTGACTTAAGTGTATCTTCTTAATATACAAGAATAAAATAGTATATACATATGGGTATGTATGTTTTATTCTGCCCCCATATATATATATATATATATATGTATTTTTTTTTATATGAATGTGTGAGTATATGTACCTATTTTTTTTTAAATCTGCACCCTTAATCCATTACCTCTCTATCAGAGAGTAGATAGTATGTTTCTTTATCAGTTCTCTGGAATGGTCATTATATTGATCAGAGTTCTTATAGCTTTCAAAATCATGTGTCTTCACAGTGGTGTTGTTAATGTATAAAATTATTCTCTTGGTTCTGCTCATTTTGTTTTTCACACATTTATAAGACTTCAGAATTGTTAATTTTTTTGTAATATTGATGTTAAAGTATAAATTGTTTTTCTGGTTCTTCTCACTTCACTCTGCATCAGTTTATCAAGTCCTTCCATGTCTCTTTGAAATCTATTTCCTCGTTCCTTACAGCACAATAATATTTAATCACATTCCTATACCACAATTTATTCAACCTCAACTGACGGACAGTCCTTTAGCTTCCAAATTTTTTTGCCACCACAAAAAGATCTATAAATATTTTTGTGCCTATAGGATGTTTTCCTCTTTTTTTTATTTCTTTTGGGTATAGGCCTAGCAGTGGTATACCTGGATCAAAGAGCATGCATTTTTTTACTAACTTTTTTAAAGTATAATTCCAAATTGCTTTCCAGAATGGTTGAACCCATTCAGAATTCTACCAACTTTCTAGAATAAAATATATACCAGTCATTCCAGTGAGGAAGAAAAAGAGTACCTATTGAAAGAGAGTGATTTAATTACACAGAGAACTCATTGTCCATCTTAGAGCTAAATAAGGTTTTTAGAGAACATTACAGAGATAAATCTAAAGTTCTACTCCTGCTTAAAAAAAGGAGAAAAGTATTATGGAGCCATTGTGTTAAAAAAAAAAAATTTGGAACAGAAAAGATCTGGGACTTTAGTGAACTGTAGTATAGTAAATAGTATGATGTGGTAACCAAAAAAAAAGATAATACAGCTTTAGGCTATGTTGAGAAAGGCATATTAAGAATAAAGGAGATGATATTTCTAATTTAATTAACTTCTCTACTTGGTCCTACTCATATTTCATCTGGAACATTGTGTTGAGTTTTGGCTACCTTGTTTTAGGAAGGGCATTGATGAATGGAACATGGCTCCAGGAAGATGACTAGATTGGGGAGAGGCTGAAAACCTTCCTCACAAGGATTACTTGATGGAATCAGTAGCATTTAGCTTAGAGAAAAAAAGATAGTGTGGACATAGTAACTGTATTCAAATATTAGGACTATCTTGGGGAAGAGAGTTGGTTCTGCTTGGTTTCATTATTGAGAAGTAGGAGTGATGGGCATATCTTGTGGGGAGGCATATTTCAGCTCAGCATCAAGAAGAACTTGTGAAAAAAAGTTAGAGCTTTATAGATTGTGTGGAGGCACTATGCTAAGAGTTGGGGGTACATAGAGAAAAAATGAAATGAGTCCAGTCCTCCAAGATCTTACATTCTTTCTACTTAATTCCAACCCTGAACTCCAGTGAGGGTTGGTTATAACAGATGATCTCTGAAGTTCCCTCTATCTTCAGATCCTATCAGTTTTCTCTTTCTTGTGAGAGGAGCTAGAGCTGCGTCATATTAAGGAGACAAAGAATTACGTAGTATAATAGGATTTTCAAGTTGAAAGGGACCCTCAGTGTCACCTGGTCTACCTAACACCATGAGATGACCCACTGGGATCTTTTCAGTGTGCACAGTATTCCAAATGCACTTTGCCATCTTTGGGAGTAGATTGGATGCTGGGAGTAGGAAAGACAGTTGGGGATAAAAGGAATGACAGGAGAGTCGTCCCCTTGTGTAAGTTAGCTTGGTGTACAACAAAGTGGTTCATATCATGTGAGTTTTGCATAGGTGGGGCTTGACTACTGACTACACTGGACTTTAAATTGCTTTTGGAAGTAAATTATGTCATTCCTCATCTGCTTTTCTCAGCCACTTCCCTGTTCTCTAACCAAGACTGAGCTGTACAATTTTCTCTCTTGGGTAGCTGAGCAAGCTTACCATTTGTCTGAAGGTGGCAATTTTCACATCAATCACCTCTGCACCACTAACTAATGACCCTCATGGGGCAGGCCATATTTGGCTAATCACACCATCAATTGCTTCCATTAATTTTTTTTTTTTTGCTTAGATCCAAGCTCAATGATCTGATAGTGAAAAACAACTTAATTTAAAAAAAATAGCATTCTAAAAGGGAAACAAAACTTTTCCTTCCATGTAAAACAATTATTACATTCCCCCCTCCCATAAGTTTCCATCCATCCTCTTAAATTTAAAAAAAATTTCATTTCTAAATTATGCACAGAATTTTGGTCTATATGCTAATGAGTGATTATTTCTATGAAACATTATCATACATTATTATTGTTAGGTTTATAATTTAATGAGATTAAATTACTCTTCTGAGCCTGAAACCCTTTCTATACCAAAGAAACTGTGCCTGGGATAAAAGAAATGATTTTGTAATCTTTGAGAGAAGTATGTGATTTGGAGGGGCTCTAGGACTCTGTAAAAAATTTATTGTAAACATACACACACATGTATGTCCAGAGTATGGTGCTATATACACCACAGCCCATAGTTGAAGGTAAGAATTGAACATTTTCTCCCCTATTATATTTCCTTTTAAATTAAGATCTAATTCAAGACCTTTCCTTCAGACCCTGAAGACTCTGAAAATAGTGATATTTCCTGCATTCCTTTGCCATTGCATGGTGGTGATCTGTTCTTTAGCTCGGGGAGACAATGCTATATATAATAGAAAGTCCCTTCTAGGCCTTGAAGTCTCTGATTCTATTTCTGCAAATAAAAGTCCCTAAGAGGAGGAGAGTACAAAGTGATAGAAGAACTGTATTTCCCTAGATACAAATTAGTACCAATACTTTCTGCCTTGAGTGATTTCTCCACTTAATAGAAAATTTGGCCCATCATCAATAATCATTTTTTTCCTAGAGCACTTGTTGAGAACTGAGACGTTTCTTCTCCTCACTGTTCAAATTATTTACTTAGATATCAACACAAATTTACTTTTTTGTGTCTTCCTTTCCTTCTCCATGAGATCTGAAAGGGTCGTGTTGATGTTCATTATTTACACCTCCCACTTGTGAAGTTTCTGTGACTCAGTTGCCATGTAGATATCTATGTTCCTAGCCTCTCCTGGGTTATAACAGTAGATGTTCTCAACGTACCTTTCTGTTCCTTCCGTTCTGCTGTGTTAATTGCCCATTTGTGCTGGGTATAAGAGAGCAGAAGTCAAATGACCTCAGATTTTCATTAGCTTTCGTTTTGTGAATGGTAATGGGGAAGCTCTCTAAGCAGCTGGCACCTGGACATGAAGCGGTCACACTTTATGACAATGCTGTCGTTCGACTAATGAGGCAGCTAGGGGCTAGAGAGCTAGAGTTGTGGTCAAGTCCCACCTTAGACATAGATTTAGAAGTAGAAGGAATCTCAGATGTCATAGAATCCAACACCTTCCTGCCCCCTTGGGGAGGTGAGAAGTGATTAGCCAAGGACACCCAGGTCCTTGGAATTTTTTTTTCCTATAGTACCATACAGATGAATAGCATTGTGATCTTGAGCCAAGTCACTTAAATCTCTGTGAGACTCAGTTTTCTCATCTGTAAGATGGGGATAACAATGGCATGTTCTTCACAGAGTTGTGAGGATCAAGTGAGGTATTATATCTAAAGCACTTTGTAAACTTTAAAGTGCTTTATAAATAGGAAGGCAGCTAGGCGGCACAGTGGATAGAATGCCAGGCCTGGAATCAGGAAGATCTGAGTTCAAATTTGACCTTAGACATTTTCTAGCTGTGTGACCCTGGGCAAGTCACTTCACCTTGTTTGCCTCAGTTTCCTCATCTGTCGAATGAGCTGGAGAAGGAAATGGCAAACCACTCCCGTGTATTTGCCAAGAAAATCCCAAATGAAGTCACAAAGAGTTGGACACGACTGAAAAGACTTGAAAACTACAAATATAAGTAGGAGCTACTAGGATTTAAACTAGAGGCCTTTTTTGTAGGCATACCTTCTTTGCCTACTAGTATCAGCAAACTTTCTTTGGAGTTGAGAGTATGAAAAGTATCGTAAAATCATACGTTTAAAACTGGAAGGAAACTTAGGGGCCATGCAATACAATCCTTCATTTCATAGAAAAGGAAATTGAATCCGCTTGTGGCTTCTTAGTGACTTGGCCAAATCACAGAGGGTAAGAAGGTGCAGATCTGGGGTTTGGACCCAGTTCTTCTAACAATAGATACAGTGTTTCTCTCTCTCTCTCCCTCTCTTTCTTTCTCTCTCTCGCTCCTCCCCCAATTTTATGTGTCATGCTGCAAAAACTCAAGGAACATTTTGGTAAAATCATTTCAGTTAGAAGTTGATACCAGCGTTTTAACATGCTGCTTTTAGAAAAGACAAGTTGGGAGCTTCCATGTGAAAATATAATGTTATTAATTTTTATTTAGAGGAGGGATTTTTTTTTTTTTGCCCAGTGGAGTCCTGGTGGGAGACAGGATAGGAATATCTATATTTATCTACCTGTAAGTCAAATAAACAAATACAAGGAGGTCTTACAGAATAGGTTCCATGGACAGCTACAAAATAGCTCACATTTAAAATGGCAAAAATGTGTACCTTCATCCCTTCTTGTCAGTTTGTTTTTCAGTCTCAGTTTTTAGTGTGTAATTATTTTCCTTGTGTTACTTTTGATTTTTTTGGATCCATACTAAAGTATAGTTTGAGATTTCATTTTCTTCTCATGCTCAGCCTGAACTATTTCCAGATGTCCCATATTGGTGCTTTTAAGTCCAAATCAGTGTCTCTTTTGGAAGTCATTATTTTCCATCCCCACAAACTGTTGCAAGAGCCATTTGAAGTTACTTAGAAATTTGAGAGGCCAGAAGTTTTAAAAGAGCTCTTTCAGATCATGGTAGGAACTATCTTTTGGCGTGTATTTGTTATATAAAATTGCAGATTTTTACAAATTACAAATGCAAAATTCATCATTCCTCTATCTAATTTGAACTCACTGTGGCTTCTTGGTCATGACCGTTTCAGGTCCACATTCTAGAGTGGTCATGAAACAAAAGTGTCGCATTCTAAAGACGGTTTGAAGAGGAGGGTTTCCTCTCCACAGCCACTACAAGCTGCACCACACCAGCGCTCCTTCTTGCCCCAAGACTTCCACCCAGAACTGTGACCCAGATCCAAGCACAGGCAAAGCAAGAGAATCCTGCACCAGCAGAGAGATTCCTGCAATCCCCCTCTGATCACCTGCTTGATTCCCCCCTCAGTCTATGGGCCGGAATTTCAGGAGGCAGCTGCTGCCCCTGCCAACCTGGGGGACTGGAGCTGAGACCACTGGTTACTCTCTCCCCTTGCTGAAACAGACTTTTTCCACTGACCTTCCAAGTTGTCTTTGGCAGTCCTGGGTTGAGAAGTCTGGAAAATGCCACAGCTGCCCGAAATTCAGTCCTCTGAGGCCTGCTCCAGGGTCTCTGCGGCCTTCGCAACCACGCGGAACTGCTCTTCTCTCCCCGCCTGGCGTGATAAACCTTTCTGATCAACCATCCAGGCTGTGTTGGCCTGGAAATTTGTTTCACTCCGTCTTTTTGTGGGTTCTGCTGCTTTAGAAGCCATTTTTTATAGATATTTGGAGGGGTTTGGGGGAGAGCTCAAGCAAGTCACTGCTTTTACTCTGCCATCTTGACTCCGCGCCCCCTCCCCCCCCGAAAGTCTTTTTTAATGTCTCTCTTGAAGTGTGCCAGTCCATTCTTGGGCAATATCATATAGAGGATTTTGGTTTTCAAACATGGTATGTAACTTAGGAGATAATTATGGGCTTGTAAATTTGGCTTATTAACCATTGAATTTTAATAGATTAATATATCCAGCTGAAAAGACTGTATTCATTTCTAGAGATAGTTTGAAATTAACAAAGTGACACTATTTAGTAATTCAGCATAACAGCTAGGTGGTGCAGTGGGTAGATTACTAGGCCTGGAGTCAGGAGGAACTAAGCTTAAATCTGGCCTTAGATACTTAACATCTGTGTGACCTGGGCAAGTCACTTAATCTCCACCTGACTCAGTTTTCTCATCTGTAGTATGGGGTTAATAATAGTACCTACCTCTCAGGGTTGTTGTGAGGACCAAATGAGATAATTGTAAAGTTCTTAGCACAGTGCTTGGCACATAGAAGGTGTTTAATAAATCAGTCCCTTCCTTCCTTCCTTCCTTCCTTCTCTCCTTCCCTCCTTCCTTCTTTCCTTCCTTCATAGTTAGATGAAAGATAGAATATATGATTTAGAGCTGCAAGAGCTCTTAGAGATCATTTGGTCCAATCTTCTCCCTCCTCCCCCTTTACACTGCAGGAAACTGAAGTCTCCAGTGATTGGGTGACTTATCCAAAGTCACAAAGCACATTAAATGAAAGAAGTGTATAATCTATGGGGAGATACAAATATCTGTATACACCATATGATTATGTGTATTAGTAGCGATAACTGCATAAGTAAAAAATATGTGAAAATATGTGTAAATGTAAATATATAAATATAAGTAAAAATATGTGAAAACTGGAATGCTAATTAATGAGTAAAACATTTAGTTTTTTATTTCTGCTTCTTACTATATACCTTTATTCTTTTTTCTCTCCCTTCCCCCATCTCTTTAAAAATTATCTTTTAAAAAATCCTGAAGAGGAAGAAAAAGTTTTTATAATATGATGAAAAATTTTGGCCGAATTGTGGGATTTTAGGCCGTAATGCATACTCTGTAAGGTAAGGTGCTACTATTGGAAAAGTCACAACCAAATTGTTGTCTAGAAATAGCAGGCATTTCAAAGAAAACCACCTACAGTAGGTCAGACTTACTCATCTAAGGAAAATTTGTCTGCCCACTGTGATGCTTTAAAAAGAATAGTCAGTTTGCATCCTATTCTAACATTAGAGACAGGCTGTTTTTCCTGTTTTGTAATGTCATAACAGTCTCAGAGTTAAGTAGCTATTCAAAAAGAATTGGATAGTATTACACACTTTAGTAAAAATTAACATGATGTGCATAAATATGTGGTGTAATCTCACAACGTGGATCTCTTTTCCATAAAACTGAGAAGATGTTTCTTTAAAACATAAAGAAAAGTTGAAGGAAGACTTAGTGCCCTGAATTTATTGACTTCCTTCTAAAAAGCTCTCTGAGTGCCCTTCAGGAATGCCTTATATTTGCACAACATTTTGTATTTTTCAAAGCATTTTCATTTATTCTTACAGTTCTGTGATGTAAATAAGGCAGGTATTATCATAAAAGGCAGAAGATCTCAAGTAAAACAACAAATAATTAGCTTTGAAAATCAAAGTGTCAACAAAACTACAATTAAAGAATTACATAATTGACCTTTCCTGCTCTAAACATAGCTGGCATTTAGTCAAGATGTGATGTCATTATATATATTTATAAGCCTCTTTTAAGAAATAATCTTAAGATTCTGAAAAGTATTTCCATTTAGGATCATATATTTAAAACTGGAAATGGGGCCTTAATGGTCATTTGGTCCAACCTTCTCATTTTAAAGATGAGGAAACAGGACCGTAGATAATAAGTAATTTGTCCAAGGTCACAGAGTTAGCTAATAGTAAAGTCAGGATTTTGATTTATGCCTTTTATGACTCTAAATACAATTTTCTAGATTTCGTGGAGTCTACAGACTTGGGTGAAAAAAAATTACATGTTTATTTTAATGTAGCTGGTTTCCTTTGTAGTCTTACATATTTCATTTTGTGCATTAAAAAAAAAGTTATCCTGAGAAAGGGTCCATTAGCTTCACCTTCCTGCCAGAGTTGGTGACACAAAATGGTTAAAAATTCTTGCCCTAGATGATTCTTGCAAAAGAAAGACAATCTTCCTTTACAGTTTTACTATTTTGTGAATTTTTTTTACATCAGCTTTCTTTTTTACTGAGTTTTAAGTTTTAAAAATGTTAACAGTAGAATAACCTATATAGATCATTTGAGACTGGGGGCTAAAGTGCAGTGTGTAACAGTTTGGATTCCAGTTAAAAATTCTTGAGCAGGAAATTTGCTCATCATAACAACTATTGTTGTTGTTGTTGTTATATTGCAACAAAAATCATTATCAAATTATCATCATCTAATTATCAAATTTTAAAATTATTATATTATCTTTTATAATAATGTTTTTTTGCTACTAGGACTTGAACATGTAATGATTCCTAGTTTTGGTGACATAATTAGCTTCAATTCTTAAAAAAAAAAAGACAACAAAAAAGGACAATTCCCCTTAAAGCTGATTTCACTGAACTATGAACACTGAGTTGTCTGTTATAGATGATATAGGCACTGAACAGCTGTGCTTCCTGTGAACATCTGGACTTTGGTTACAGCATCAGATTCTACCATTTTTGTGGCTCATTTTGTGAATAGTTAAGGTTTCTGAATAGCTAATATCCCTGTGCCTTTCACTTTTTTGTATGGACTTTTTGTGTAACATAACTCTCTGAGTCAAAATTTGTATCCTGAGACTCCTCAAATCTCCCCTGCACATAACAATTTGAATGCAAGGGTTCAGGGTAGCCAATGAGTTGGTTTTCACTGTCCGGCCCTTCCTAGGCACAGCTTAGCCCAAGTACAACTTGAATAACCTTCAGGAAAGCTGTGCTGTCCTTCTGTCGGCCTGCTGTCTTTGAAAATTGCCTCCAGAGTTAGTGAGCAGGAACAGTTAAGATTTACAAACAATGATGAAGCTTGTCATGCATCTTTCACCATTCATCATCCCGGTGCCGTGCCTGGGCGGTGAAGTGTTCTTCATAAAAACCAGCTCAGTGTGAAATACACCTCGCTGCAATGTTTACTGCTCTGAAACTCGTCAGCAGCCCTTTATAGTAAATCCACATTGCGATGTGACATTACAGTATATCACTGCAGAGCGCAGTGGGGTTTACACTAGGAATGAGTGCAGTTCACACCAGATGAGATGTCCAAATTGAGTTATGTAGGAATTTGGCTGTTATATGGGGATAGCTTTTGTTTTCTGAACACTGAAAGTTAGCTTTATATGTATTTATATATGCGTGTGTGTATATTTCTCTTCTTCTTATACATATACTTAGAATATACTCTAGAGACTTAGGTCATATTCTAAATGTGTTTTGTTTGTAATGGATGGTGACTCAATTTTATGTACCTTTCTAAACCATGGTGGATTGAAATTGGCCTAAAAGGGACTGCCTGAAATGGGTTGGGAAGAGTAGGTAAGTTGCCACTTCATGATAGAGTTTGGTTTCATTCGGTTGTGCTTTTGTGGTCTTAACAATCCCTTTCCCTGTGGAGACAAGGATATACATTATTGGTGCAGTGGGAGAACTACATTCTGAAGAGCCCCTTCCCTGTGGAGACAAGGAGATACATTATTGGTGTAGTGGGAGATTTACATTCTCAAGGTAACTTTGTAAGATATTTCTTCATGAAAGAATCATGCAGAACCACCACAGTCACTTGTATGGTGTGGTATTTGTGTTGCTGAATATGACAAACACACGCAGGGTTTTTGAGGTAGCCAGGTGGTTAGTTAGTAATTTTTCAGCGAGTATCAAAATCCTACTGCTGCGTCTGTCATCCTGAAAGATGTTTCTTTGAAGGTGAGATTTATGGTGTTTTAGCTGAAATCTGCAGAATAAAGAGCACACTGAATTTATTGCACGATCAGGTTTATTTACATTGGTACTAAAAGCCCTGATGTTAAAAATAAATACTGTAAAAAAATAATACTCAGGCTCTGACGCGTACCATCTCTTGTTTCACCTACACAATTTAAAAATTCTCTATTAAGCATGGTAAAGTTATTATGTATATATTTTTTAAAAAATAGCCTGATTTATTCTATTTACAGATCTGAATTCTCTCTTAAAGTCTAGTATTTCTTCCCAGTGATCTGTATCATGTAATTTGTTGTTATTGTTTCTTTTCCTTTAACAGAGATCAACATAAATAATAATTAGATTGCATTTAGACTTGTTTTCCTGGACCTTTTATCATGTGAATTGTTCCTTATTTACTTAGACTGAATGGAAGTGGGGCCATGGGGATGTGGCATGTGGGTTAATGAGTAAATCCTAATTCATGGAACATGTATTTAAGAAAAACACATTCGCATGTTCACTGTGATGACCTCTAGAGGAGTGTAATATAGGATCAAGATAGATTATCCTTTGTGTTTTAATTCTGAATTAAGAGGTAGAAAACGTGTGGCTGACCTGACAGTGCCCATATCTGTCCAGCTGCTTAAAACAACAAGTACAGTGCATTGCAGCATTTGTGTCCTCTGAACCTGAAATGTTAGGGTCTCAGAAGTGGGGCATGGGTGGGAGAAAATGGTGTCCTGGAAAAGTGGGGGGGAGGGAATTGACATGAGATCAGATTCTTTTTTTGAAAACCTTGTTATCCATTTTAACAACTCAATTTTAGAGTTTGACTTCTAATACATTGGTGATCTGATTATAGCCAGAGTTTATTATATTTGGAAGAGTTTTATATTTTGTTGTCTGTAAGGTTAAATTTACAATAAGAGGAACTGAATGGTATGATTTATTCTTAGGAAATAGGCATGTACTACACCACCTGTTTAACATACTGTATGCAAAAAAGATGCTGGATTTTTTTCAGTTTTTTTTTCCCCTAAAAAGTTGTGTAATTGAGTATCAGTATAACTAGTAATATGCCATTGTTCACATTTGAAATTTTAATCAATACTTCTCATACATTTAGCTTACTGGTCTCCTTTTGGCTCGTGGGCTCAAAGAGATGTAAAGCTGGAAGGGACCTCAGAGGACATCTAATTCAATCCAAGGTTTAGTGACTTGCCTGAGGTCACAAAGATAGCATGAAAGTCAGGATTTGAACCCATTTCCTCCAGAGCCAGTGTTCTTAACAATGTTAAGAGCTTTATTAGGTTCAAACAATCTTTCAAAATCGTAATTGCTGAGTCAGAAGGGACCTTAAGGATCAGGTAGTCTCGACTTCTGCCTAATGCATGAATTCTGGCTGCAGCACCCTAGCAGAGTCGCCACTTAGACCCTGCTTGGTGATCTCCACTTAAGAGAAACCTGCTAACTCCCAGGGTAGTCGCAGTGGGAGCATTAATCTTTGTGGCTTTCCCTTCTATTTTGAGCCAGATTTTGCTTCCTTGAGCCACTGAACAACAACAAAAATATGGTAAATGGGCAGCTAGGTGGTGCAGTGGAAAGAGCTCTAGGTGTGGAGTCAGGAAGACTCATCTTGGTGAGTTCAAACCTGGCCTCAGAATCTTACTAACTGTGTGATCCTGGGCAAGTCACTTACCTTTGTTTGCCTCAGTTTCCTCATCTATAAAATGAGCTGAAGAAGGAAATGGAAAACCACTCCAGTATCTGCCAAGAAAACCCCAAATGGGGTCACGAACACTCAGACACGACTGAAATGACTGAAGAACAATATGGTACATAGCTTAGCACAGGGCCTGACACACAATTGGTACTTAATAAATGCTTATTCCCTTCCCTTTCCCACTGATCCTAGTTCTGTCCTCAGGGACCAAGCAAGTCATGAAGTAGACACTTAATAAATGCTTACTAATTGCTTATTTCCTATTGGGAGCTGAGTGAGTTAGAAAGCAGTTTATTTTGCTTGTTAACTGTATGTACTGTTGTGACAGACAAGTGTTGATGCATAACGGGCAGTTTTCAGGAATTTGGGTTTGGAGACTGTAGTATTTTCTGAATGCCCTCCTTCATTCCTCTCCCTGATGAGTCAGAAGGAGTTAGCACGGCCCGTAAGAACTCTTTGGTACATGGATACAGCAAGCTGATTGTGTGCGTGGAGAGCTGCCTGTCTTCAGTTCAAAGGGCTTCAGTGTTCTATAAATGGATCTAAGATGCCTTTCTTTCTGCAGGTGATACAAACTTGTTTTATAATCAAACATCATGGATACTCATTCATTGAGTGCCAAATGTGTGCTTGCAATGCCTTTCCCATTGAAGTCCTTGACAACGGCAAGTCATCCTTTTCCAAGTCAGCATACTCAAGTATTAATAATTTGCCATGGTTAGGTATTGAGGTTATTTTTGTCTTGATTTTTCATAACAAAACTAGAGTCTGTTGGAAAGGACATTACACTGAGGAGTTGGAGGAGGGAGATTGGCAAGGGTGGGGCAGGGAAAGGAGGAAAAGAGAAAGAGAAGGAAGACAGACTGACAAACTTGGATTCTCACCACTGCTAGTTTCTAGCTTCCTCTTCTATAAAAGGAGAAATTTGGTCTAGGTTAACTCCAAAGGTCGCTTCAAGTTCTAAGCTTCTGTGTTTATCAGTGACATACTTTACTATGCTATTCACGAGAAAATGGTACACAAACATCAACGGGGAACAGGAACATAAATGCAAATAATAATATTTGTTCTTGATTTTTTCTTTGTGTCTGTAAGCTTCTTAGTGATCTAAATAATTATAAAGTTGTGGGTATTCCACTTCTTGGTGGGCAGAATAGGCCCCACTTGTGCCAGTGAATTAAGGATAGTCATTTAGAGCCCAGAAAAGGAAGACTCATCCTGGAGAAAAAGGACATGTGGTATAAAACTATGCTCTTAGAGTAAACCAGAGGCCTTGCTAGCTGACATTAAACCCAGTAGAGAAAGAAAGTGGGAACGTAGTCCAGTGTGTCCATCTAAAACTAGGGAAGCTAATGTAAAGTCAGGATAACAACAGATGAATGAATGAATGAAAAAGCATGTATAAAATGTTATGTGCAAAGCACTTTGCTAAGTGCTGGAGAAAGAAGATGGTCTCTTCTTCATAGCTCATATTAAGGTAGGCAATGTAGAGGTACCAAATGAAAACTTCCTTTTAAACCATATAAATCCTGTTTCTTTTGTTGAACTGGACCTGTGATTTCATCCTTCTAGAGCTTCCTGTCTTGGCACTTTCTCTTTAACTTAGAAGGCTGCCTGGGGCTCATGTGATGAAGTGTTTTGCCCTGGATGATACTACTATTATGTGTCAGAGGTGAAGCTTGACCCCAGGTTTTCTGACTTAGCTCTTCTATAACGTTACAACTGATTCTTGCTATTAATTAATCCTTAAGATTTTTTTTGGGGGGGGTAGGCAATTGGGGTTAAGTGACTTGCCCAGGGTAGCACAGCAAGTAAGTGTCTGAGGCCAGATTTGAGCTCAGATCCCCCTGACTCCA
This sequence comes from Vombatus ursinus, assembly GCF_900497805.2. NCBI lineage: Eukaryota > Metazoa > Chordata > Mammalia > Diprotodontia > Vombatidae > Vombatus > Vombatus ursinus. Next base: position 41,721,854 of record NW_020954610.1, read on the forward strand.
GGACCAGTGTTATATCCACTAGATTGTCTCTTAATGCTTAAACTAGAAAACTGAGAATTTATAATGTTTTTCTTCATGCAAAGTCTGCTACCTGTTATTATCAAAGAACATTATTTCTTCATATTTGAACTCTTTTTTTGTTTAGTAGCTGGGAAATAGGAAGGGAATATATATTACTCTGTTTACTCTACTGAAATTTGCCAAGTTCTGAAACATTTTGAAATTGTTTCCTTGACCAGCATTTCCTAATCTAATTCTTTTGTGCAATATAATTATTATTATTTTTCCTAACTGCTGTGCTTCGCCCTGTGAATCTACTTTCCTGCTGGGGCATGTCTTAATGACAGAAATAATGTCTGACAGTTCTACCGGGTCCAGAGTAGGAAGGCACAGATTACTCTTAAATCAGACTAAAAAGGGGGCATGTCAACTGGATCACATAGAATGAGGAGCCCTAAGGGGGAACATATACCACTGTTTTCCTAGTCTTTCTACAATGCTTAGTGTATCAGCACAGTGCAGTGATGGACACAGAGAAAGGCAGGCACTCGGGGAGGGACGCTGGGTCAGTGTGGCTGCTCTTTGTCACCTTAACTTAAATTGCACTTGCCTCTGTATTTCTGTCCTTCCATGGTGTCTTGATTGTTTCAGCAAAATTGTAAAGGGCCCATCTTGGATTCACTGGCAGTGATTGTCCCAACTCTTCTAACTATACTGTTTGCATGCAGCGCCACCATCAATTGTCCTCTTCCAGAGCAATGGTCTCATGTCTTCCTTCTTACCTTTGTGGCCCAGTTTGTTTCTTCTCCAACCAACCAATCAGTCAGTAAACATTTATTAAGTGCCTACTATGTGCTAGGCATTGTACTAAGTACTGGGGATACAACTAGAGGCAAAAGACTATACCTGCCCTCAAGGAGCTCACAATCTAATATAGAAGACAATGTGCAAACAGATGCTATATACAGGATAAAATAGAAAATGATTAACAGAGGGAATTAGAATTAATAATAGGGGGTAGGGAAGTCTTCTTGTAGAAGGTGGGATTTTGTTTGGGACTTACAGAAAGCCAGAGAGGACAAGGGAGTGTTTCATGCATGGAGGATAGCCAGAGAAAATGCCTGGAGCTGAGATGGAGTGTCTTGTGGGTGAAACATGGATGGAAGAGTATGTGTCAGGGAGTAAGAAGACTGGAAGGGGGCTAGGTTATGAAGGGCTTTGAATGCAAAACAGAGCATTTTGGTTTTGCTCCTGGAAGCAATAGGAAACCATTGGAGTTTATTGAATAGGGGGGAGATGTGATCAGACCTGCACTTGAATTTGGTTGAATTGTCCAAGTCACAATATGGTACTAGATATGGGACTTTTTACTGACATGGTGAAAAAGAATGATGAGTTCAGCTATCAGGTATTTACTGTTATTCTTTGTATTACTTTCTATATTTATTGTTCCTCTTTTCTCTCCCAGAGTTTTGAGTCATTTCTCCTAGAATTGTAGATTGCTGGAAGAAGTGTAATTGTGAGGTTGAACAGAAATATATACTTCTTACTTGTTGCTGACTTTGCTTTTGAATGATGCAACTTGATCATGACTGTAAGCATTTAATTCACTCAAGTTGAGGCAAAGTTCATGTGCAAACATTATTATTCTCATTTTTTAGATGAGGATACTGAAACTGTTTGTTGCAAGCTATCAGGTGTCATCATGCTAGAGTTAGTTACAAACCAGATCTCCTGATCCTTCTTTCCAGTGCCCCCTGCTGTGACACACTTATTTCTTTGTTTAGTCATTTCAGTTGTATCTGACTCTCCTGATCCTGTTAGGGGTTTTCTTGGCAAAGATACTAGAATGTTTTGCCATTTCCTTCTCTAGCTCATTTTACAGATAAGGAAACTGAGGCAAACAGGGTTAAATGGGTCACACAGCTAGTAAGTATCTGAAGTTGGATTTGAAATGGGGTCTTCCCGACTTTGGGCCCACCACTGTATCCACTGTACTACCTAGCTGCCCTCTGTAACACACTGCCTCCATCCAAAAATCAGACATTAAATTTTAGAAGCAAATCAGATTCTGTTTTCTTGTTCTCTGCCAGGAACTGTTTCATGAATAAAAAAATGTCTTTCCTAATCTTCCATGTTTTCTTGACCCATTCTCTTTTTCTACTAGTAGAGTGTGGAACAGAGGTGGAATGGAAATAAATCAAAGACTTTCTAAAATTAGAATTTGAAGCAGGAGAGTGAGAATTGAAGTTTATATGATGGGAATGACAAATGTTCGCCACCTAAACCACTTGGGTTTAAATGTGCATTTCTGAGTATATTAGGACCCCAGTGTTTTGTAACTTCTAGACCCTCAAACAGACGGATGACTTTGAAATGTTATAAGAATCATTGGATCATAGATTTTGAGTTAGAAGGGACCTGAGAGGTCTTGGAGTACAAACTCTTCATTTTGTAGGTGAAGATACACAGATCAATAGAGTTGTTCAATGACTAGGCCAGAGTCACTCATTAAATGTGTCAGGCTGTGTTTGACCTCACATCTTCCTGGCTTCCAAGTCTGGAGCTTTGTCCATTTCACCATGCTCAGAAAAGCAGAATAGAAGAGCCCAAACCTTTCCATAACCAATAAGCTAACAGGAGGTTAGTTGATTATAATGATTGACTGGTCACATCCTGGAGCTGTCAATCACCCCTTAATGTTTACAGAAACGAAATGTCAATGTGCAGTTGTTTAATTTGACATGACTCTCAGGTTGAGAAAGTGTAATCGCTAGAGGGGACAGTTAAGTAGCTGCGCTCCGTGTCAGCTTGTCTCGCTCCAACTCCTGCACTAACCGCTGTTCTGATGAGCGATAGATTTGGTTAAATACCAGTATAATTGCTAGCTTTAGCACCCAATAGTCTTGTAATGCCTTGTACTACATTTGTATTAGCACTGGCCCCAGGCTGTTGGAGGTTTATGCTGCAAAGAGAGCACATGTGTTCGTTTTCAGAAATGTTTAGATTTTTTTTTTTTTGAGCTGCAATTGTTGCAAGGCTAAATGGACTGTAATGAATCACGTCCCCTCCAGACCTGTTGAAGTAAATCAGAACTGCAAATATTAAAGCTGCCCTTCTTTGTGTACAGATGATTTTTTTTAAGCTTGGAATTATGTGTGTTTCTAGGGGCAAATAATTTGTTCCTTTTTCAATCCTGTTGGCTGCAGATCTTGAAAGCCTGCTCATCTTTAAAAAACAATTTAGTGATACATTTTGTTTTCATATCACCTTTATTTCCAAATATATCCCTCTTCCTTCCTTTCCAGAGAGCTTACCTCTTGCAAAAAAGAAAAGAGGGGGTGGAAAAAGTATTTCAGGACAATTAACCAACCCATCAGCTGACTTTGTGTATGCTGTGTTCCACACCCATAGTCCTTGAGGAAACTGCGTTTTTCTGCTCTCTCTTTTAGGGCCAAGTTTGATCATTATGATTACTCAGTTTCATTTTTTTTGTTGTAGTCATTGTTTATATTCTTTTTCTGGTTCTGCTTACTTTATTTTGCATCCATTTATAGATCTTCCTGTGTTTTTCTGCATTCTTTAAATTAATTTTTTCTTATGTCACAGTAATATCCACAGTAATAGTATATTTATGTACCACAATTTGTTCAGTCATTCTCCAATCTATGGGCATCTGGAAAGTCTGCCTATCTTACTGTAATTTAATTGACCAAGAAATTTTGTGCATTATAACATTTTAGGGGAAAAAAAGAATCAAATGCAATAATCAAGCTGAATTATTTTCACAACCAAAATTATATTTAGGCACATGTAATCACACCAGATATGCCCATAACTGTTATTATTAATCAATATTTAATTTACATCATAGCCTAAGTGCTATAAAGAACATTCTGACATATAAGGAACTCAAAAGCAAAAGAAACTAAGCTTAGAAATATTTTCTTTTTTATTGTTTGGTTTTATTTCACTGGGTAAAGATGTGATAATTGACTTGTATTTGCTTCAGTATTTCAAGAAAAAATGTTGAAATAACTGCATTCTTTCTTCTGTCAAAGTGACTTTGAGGAATGTGCTGATTTCTTGATGTTTGGAGGTACTGTTTAATTACATTCATCCTAGCAGTAAAAAGATTGTCTATTACATGTCTCGTTCCAAAGCACAATATTTTCTTAGTGTTTTTGATAGATTCTCAACCTCTTCTACTCTTGGTTTTCTGCAACATTCATTTCTAATTTGTAAAAAATTACTAAATTTGGAACTCAAAATCTTGTGGAAGTGAATGTTGAAAACTAAAAATTAATTAATTAAAAAAATAAAAATAACTCTAGGTTTTATGACAAAAAATTACTGATGCATTTTGTTTTGACACAACAGAAACTTCCCCTCAAACACCCAAACACAGCCCCCTCCAAAGTAAAAACCCAGAAAAAGTCTTGTCTGTTATTAACAAAAGAGGAAGATATAGTTTATATCTGTATCTTTAAACAGCATGGTACTAATCCGACATAACAATCACCATTTTTTTGCCTCTCAATATTGACTTTGTTTATATTGTTGTGTTAATTGTGTCTTCTGCCTTTTTTTGTGTCTCCATCACTTAGCACAGTGGTTGGCACATAGTAGGCGCTTAATAAATGTTTCTTGATGATTGATCAATTGATTAATTGTTCCTTTGGCTCTCTCTTCTTCACTCTGCATTAATACAAGTCTTCTCATGCTTCTCTGAATTTTTCATATTCATCACTCTTTATCAAGTAATACTATTCTATTACATTTGCACACTGTAATTTGGCCTGTATTTCCTCAATCATTGGACACATATCTTGTTTCTAGCTTTTTGGTATATGCTGCTGTGAATGTTTTTGTATTTGATAGGTCTTGTTTTTGTCAGTCCCATCTTTGGCGTTTAGTACTAGATTACTAGAGTATTGTACTAGAGTATTAAGGTTTAATGCCATTTCTTTAGAGGATTCAGAGAGCTCTGGCATTAGTAGGAGTTAAGAGACCCGCATCTGTCAAAAATTAGCTGTGTGACCTTGATCAAGTCACAGAAATTCTCTGAGCCTAATCTGTAAATTGCCTTTATCTGTAAAATGAAAGGGTTTGGATTAGATTGACCTCTGCCATCCTTTCCAGTTCTAATAATCTATGAGTGCTAAGAGGTAATTTAGCATTTGTGTTCCTGTGCTCTGTGGTCAAATGCAATCATTGATCTCTGACATGTATTGGAAAAACATACATCTGGGCTAGAACCTTTCCTTCCATCCTTAACTTAATTGTGCCCATTGCCTCTAGACATAGAGCATTCAGAGAAGTACCATGTATAGATGCAGGAATTGGGGTGTCAACAGCAGAGAAGTTGCCCTGGACATAGACCTGAATGTGGAGGACCTATTTATACCCCAGAATGAGATCTCAGTCGCTAGCATTTTCTCCAGAAATATAAAATAATGATAAAATCACAGGCATGCAAGTATATGCTGGTGTCTTGATTTCTTGGTTTTGAGTTATCAAAGAAATAAATATTCTCCTGGTGCAGCTGCATTTATTTGTCTGACCTGGACCTTTTAGCATCTAACCCCACTCTTGATCATCCCTTGCTCTGAGCCAAAGGGTGCTCTATTGCACTGTGAAGACGTAAAGCATAGTATGCATTAGTTGGAATGGAAACCATTTACTATGTTAACACTGACTGCATTATTGTCGACTCATACGTTTTCTCCAGGGGAGAAGGGGCCACAGTGTATTTATACTAGTGGAGAGAGGTGGGGGAAAGGCATCAATAATCCAAGAATCATTTGTATTTGTCTTGGTAATGTGTTTTCTTTTAACTTGTGTTTCTTTTATTTATATCCCAGAACAAGCCTCTCCCTTGCCTTCTCTCATGCTTTAGCTCCTTTTTTTTGGATCAGCCTGGAATGTCCTACTCCCGCCTCTGTGTCTAGCCAGAGATGCGGCTTGATTGCTAGCCCCAGCCCCTCCATTAAGGCTTTCCAGGCTGCCCCAGCCCGAAGGGATCTCTCCCTTCTTTGAATCCACAGCAGTTACTGTTTGTACAATTCATGTGGCCATTAATCATGGACTACCTTCTGACGTCTCTTTTGTCACTGCCTTAAATCACTATTTAAATCTTGTTCTTGTTACACAACTTTTTTTGGGGGGAGGGGGATTTTACATTTTATCTCTCTCCAATTAGATTATTAGCTCCTTAAGAATAAGAATTATACCTTAAATGAAGGGTTCTTAGTTTTTTTGTTTGTGGTTCCTGGGCCCCTGTGGCAATCTGGTGACACCTATGGATCCCTTCTCAAAATAATGTTTTCAAATGCATAAAATAAAGAGGATTATAAAAAATCGGTTATCATGAAATACACTTATCAAAATATATATTTCTTTAAAAAGCAAGTTCACAGAACTCCTGCCTTTTTAAACTTCTTTGTCTCCCCCACAATAGCTAACATGGGGCTGTTAGCTTAGTAGGGACTCAATAAAACAAGCAGATGTCTGATCATTTCACCCCCTTCAGCAAACTTCAGGGGCTTCTATTGCTTCCAGGATCAACCCTCTGTCTGTCATTTAAATCTTTTCACAGTTTGGCTCCTGCCGGTCTTTCCAATCTTCTCAAACTTTACTCCCCTCTCTGTGTGTAATTGGGAGTAAACTCTATACTATACTAATAGGCTGCTACTAATTCTTGTGCAGTAAGAGGTCCTCCAGCTGTATTTTCATTCTGGCTTACTCACTGCTTCAAACACAGGGCATACCATTTCCCATCTCCCTGCCTCTGCCCTGGCTTTCTTTGGTGCCTAGAGTGTACACTCCCTTCTCATCTTCTCTCAGAATCCCCCTGGTTCCTCAAAACTCAGCTCAGGCTGTACCTCCTGCCTGAAGTCTTTCCTGGTGTCCTCTCTGTCTACTCTTCTGCTGTGAGCACGCCTCATTCCCAAATTACCTTTTACTATATATGTATTATATACATGGTTTTTATGTGTATGTGGTGTTGCCTTCATTTAAATTTAATTTCTTTGAAGGCTGGGATTGTTTGCCTTTTGTCATTGTATTGCCAGGGCTTTGCACAGGGCCTAGAACACTTAGGAAGGCTGTGTTTGTTGATTGGTTGTTGCATTTTAATACATGCATGTCTGCCATACTTAAAATCCATTTTGGACAAAGTCTACTGCATGAAAAACTGACTTGGGAGTAGGTAGGTGGTTGTCTGTTTCCTTATGCTGACTCAATGCCTAACTCCTTAGAAACCACTTTATGCAAGAAATTAAGTTTATCTGTGATGAAGAGAATGAATGTGCTTAATTAATATGTGCTCTGTGTTTTACAAATATTCTCTCATTTGATCCCCACAACAACCCTGAGAGGTAGATACTATTATTATCCTCATTTTACAGATGGGGAAACTGAGGCAAACAGGTTAAGTGACTTGCCCAGAGTTACACTGCTAGTAAGTGCCTGAGGCAGAATTTAAACTCAGGAATTCCTAATTGCAGGCTAGTGGATGTAAAGCCATTCTCCCTTAGATATTTCCCCTGAACAATAAGGCCCGCACAATGCATTGCAAACCTTCAAGTACTGTATTAAAGCAGAATGTTATGTTCAAGGGGCTGATCGGGGGCAAGCTTGGTCCAGGGTTCAGGAATCAAATGTTAGTTACCAGGTATCCCAATTCTTTGCGCTCATCAGTTGTTAAAGGTCAGACCTGCCTCTCTTTACCCTTATTTCTGTTTTCTTGTAGCTTCTGACACCTGTATTCGCTCATCACCTAAAGCAATAGTTGATTCTGTCAGGTAGTAGGTAGACTCCTCTTACTGTAAACATATTTCGTTTATAACGTCATATGCTTATATGTAAGTACTTTGAGAATAAGGAGTTTCATTCTTGGAGTTTGTATCTCCAGCACTAGTGTGATATGGCACATAGTAGACACCTGATAAATGCTTGTTGATTAATTACAGATTTTCCTTCTGGATTTGAGTTTTAACACTTTGGGAAGTGTGTGAGCTTTTATTAAACTCTTGGTGTTGTTTGCTAAATCTACCTAGATAGTGACTAAGAAATAATGAAAGTGTCTTTTTTGACATGCCCATTTTATTCCTATCAAGATGGTTATTTATTAATCCCCTGTAAAATTAACTCCCTCCTGTTTTCCCTGACGTTTTAACAAAAATCATTAGTAATTAAACCTGTTCGTTGAAATAAAAGTTATTAGGGAGAAGCTGTTTCAAATTATAGGAGGAGGCTAGGTGGCTTGGTGGATAGAGTGCTGGGTCTGAAGGCAGGAAGTAATTGTTATTGTTCAGTTGTTTAAGTTGTGTCCGACTATTTGTGACCCCATTTTGGGTTTTCTTGGCAAAGATACTGAAGTGGTTTGCCATTTTCCTTCTCTAGTTCATTTTACAGATGAGGAAACTGAGGCAAACAAGGTGAAGTGATTTGGTCAGTGTCACACAGCTAGTAAGTGTCTGAGGCCAGATTTGAACTTGTAAAGATGAGTATTATGACTTCAGGCCTGACACTTTATCCACTTCAACACCTAGCTGTTCTAGGAGTCAGGAAGACTTCAGTTCAAGTCTAGTCTCAGACATTCACTAGCTGTGTAACCCGGGACAAGTTACTTAACCTCTATTCACTATAATTCACAGGAGAAGGAAATGGCAAACCACTCCCATAACTTTGCCAGAAAAACTCTTATAGCAGGGGTGGGGTACTTGTGGCCTTGAGACCACCTGTGGCCTTCTAGATCCCTGGGTGCAGCCTTTTAATTGAGTCCAAGTTTTCCAGAACAAATCTTTTTAGTAAGGGGATTTGTTCTGTGAAGTTTGGATTCATTCAGATCCTATTATAGGGCCTATAGGGTCACAAAGAGTCAGACACAACTGAACGACTGAAAAACAATTTCAAATTTTATCAGTGTGAATTATAAACTTAGCACAATCTAATTTTTAAAAAACAATGACAAAGTATATAATGGATGCTCAGTTTGAAAGCACTGTAATATTTTGTTTTCAGCTTTACATAAAAGTTTGAATTTCTGTCAGTTCATATTTCCATCAAGATGAAACTTGCTGCACAGCTCGTCTTTCCTCATTTTAAACTTTATGCCAGAAAATTCAAAAGAGAGCAGCCAAAAATAACTTTTGAAACTGGTGGTTTGGGAGACATATGTGTGAACCTATAGTTAAAACAACTTAATTTTTAAAAAAAACACAAATTATTGCAAATAGTTAATCCATGTTACAGATAGAACACTTATTTTGACAAAGACAGAGAAGATTAATTTATTCTTTGTAAAACAGTAATAGTGAATTCATAGAATTTACCTTTCAGACAGGCTAAAAAGATAATTTTCTCGTTTTTGTACTTAGGTTTCCTTCTCAGTCTTTATGATGGATATTCTGTGGTATAAAATAGCCGGAATGTTGGAGCATTGTACAGGAAAACCTGGGGGTCATCTCTAGCCTTGGACAATTAATGGCATTTGTGATTCTGGACACATAATTTAACTTCTCTCTCAGTTTACTTATCTGTAAAATGGAGATAATAGTAGTACCTGTAGCATTTACCTCATGGGGTGGTTTTGAGTATTTTGAGTATCAAATGAAGTAACATATATGAAGTACTTTTCAAACATTAGCTATAGAAAAAGGTAGCTATTATTATTATAATTGCTTGCCCCCTTTTGGGGATAATAAGAAGAGGAGTTGGTGTTGTTATGTTGAAGTTTATGAATATTATCTCATTTAATTCTTGTAAGTACTTCAGGCGTGTAATCCCCATTTTACAGATGAGGAAACTGATGTTCAGAGAGTTTTAAGTGACTTATCCATGGTCAAAAAACTTGCAAGTGTCAGAAAGGACATTTGAATTCTTCCCTGATATCATTTGAAGTTTTCCCTTAATTCAAGTCAGTTTCTTATTTTTTATTATGCAATATTGCTGCAAGTGACATCTGATATAGTGTGATATAATACAATGCTATGTAACAGGATGTGATAAGATATAATATGTAATATGTAGCATAGCATTATATAATGTGATATTTTAAAAATATTTCAGGTGTATTTATTATCATTTAGATGTGGACCCCTGATTTCACAAGTGAAAGGCAGAGCTGGTTTCCAGTTCTATCTTTGCTGATCATGAGTTAACTTAGGTGATCTCTATGAATACTTCCACTTCTGTGATTTTTACTCGAATCCTTCAAAAGTTTTGTGATTTTAGGGATGTGCTTCCTCTGTTGCTGCTGTGTAAAATCATCCTTGAGATGGTTTCATGAGCTGCTTTCAAGGGTGGGGAGAGGAGGATATTATTGAGTGGCCATCTTTCTGACAGTGAGCCTCTCTGAACATAGCTAGGCAATTGGTAAGACAATAAATACACCATCTGTTACTGGGCCTCATACGTGAAATCTTTTCTGTCTTTGTAGGTTGCACCTGCCCTAGTTTGTGTTTACAGTTAGACTACTCAGAACCCAGGCTGGCTTCTATGCCAGAGTGAAACATCAGAGCAGAACTTTAGAGGAGGCTTAAGATTCCTAATTATAAGAAGAGACTTTGGCTATTAAATATGGCCCTATTTTCCTGTCCCTTGCTCTGAGGCACTCTCTCCAGATACAGCAGTTATAGGGTCATAAAGAGGAACCTTAGAGACCCCCTACTCCAACCTCTTCATTTTAGAGATGAGAAATGAAATCTCAGAGAGATTAAGTAATTTGCTTAGGGTCATACAATTGACAGAAGCAGGATTTCAACCCAGGTCTTCTGACTCCTACTCTAGCATTGTATCCATTATGCCAAGGGGTCTGTTGTTGCTTCCTTCAGTTATATAAACTTTTTTTTTGAGGGGGGCCTACTATACCATTATTACAACTAATTCTCCCCATCACCCATTCTTGGGTCAGTAACCATGGCAGCAGAATAGCACTCCTGCCATTTGTGGCCAGTTTCCAAGATGTCAGGATGAATTTCCAAGTGACTGGTGCTTTGACTTGATACGCTAAAGAAGAATACAGGCAGGACATGTTATTACAGATCTGGAGTCAGACATCCCCTGAGTCCATGTCTTTCTTAATAATTATGGTTTTAAACATACTAAAGGTTTGCATCTGAGCAGAGGCACCATTGACAGTTCTAGGGTTTTTTTGGGGGGTGTGGGGGGTCTGCTCTTGTAACTACATTGTTACTGCATTGCTTCGTACTTTCGTTCCCCGAAACCCTATAGACTGCACCTTATGTTCCAGTCAGAACAAGAGAAAATCAATAAATATTTTGATAACACAAAGCTGTCTGAACAGAGTACGCATGATAATTTTGACTTGTCACTTTGATATTGTCACTGTGAAGCCAGAGTCAAGTCCTGTGCACAGAAATCATGGAAGGATTAAGCCATCTCTGTTTCAGAAGATCACATTCAGGGACTCTCTAGAGCTCTGAGTCCATTATCAGTAAAGACAGTTAAGTCTGTTAGGCAGGAAGATGCCCTTCCACTCCTGATTTGCTTTGGAAACTATCAACTGGTGTTAATGCCAACTCAGTTTTTGATAATTTCATTCAGACATGGAGTAGAACGTGTAAACTCATTTATCCCTTTTATCTTGAAGTAAATATTGATCCTGTAATTATGATAATGAATTAAACAGTTCCTTTTATCTACAATAAAAGATGATGATCATTAAGGGGCACCGTGAGAAATAGTTCTTAAGCTGTGATTAAAGATACTTACATTTACAGATGAGGATACTGAGTCCTAGAGAAAGTCAAGTAGCTAATGTGTGAAGGATTTTCTTTTAGTTCTCAGAGAAAAGTAGTATATAAATTCAAAGCATCATTATTTTGCTATTAATTTCCTGTTACCTGCATTTTAGGTTTGAGCATGGAATGTAGTCTCTGTTGATCTCACTGATTGATAGGTTTCCTTTGATGGTGGACAAAGGTCCAGTGACCATACCATTTCTGTAAGATGTTATCAGTAGCCCTTGATATGGCTGACCATGAGGCAGTGCTGACTGGCCCGGTGGAGCTCACTGGGGTGAATGGGTTCATTTTTATTTGTCTCTGTCCTTCTCTCACTAGGAGGTCACATAAGGTGACACCAGGTAATTATTTATGCAGACAGAAAACACTGCCTTGTGGATTTGAATGGAATCCGCACCTAGCAAGCTCCAGGGAGAGTTCTCTGTGTGTATTTAAGGCAGCTAAATGGAGATGTACAAGGTGTTGAGTATAAGGAGACAAGAATTATATAGGAGAGTGAAGTAACAATAATAAGTGATATTTGCACAGTACCTCTTTGGTTTACAAAGCACTTTATTTACAAAGACCCTCTGAAGTAGGTAATAACTGTCATTTTCATTTTTACAGATGAAGAAACCAAGGCTTAGGGAGTGGGGAAGTAATTTGCACTGGGTCACATGACTAGCAAATGTCAGGCTTGGACTTGAACCCAGCTTTTCTGAGTGTTAACACTAGCCTCCCTGTTTTTAAGTCACCTGTCGTTATGTGGATGATAGCTTTGTTTCTCTGCCTTCGGTTTTTATTGGGCATGTGTTTTTATTGGTATCTACCATCAAATTGGGAAAAGAAAATCTCTCATCTGATTGGATCTTGGGGTTGTGCCCACTTCTTCTGCTATCCTCTGATCTCCCCAGTCACTAACATATTTCTCATTTTTTGGGGGAAGGAGAAGTTGTTATTTGTGATCTATGTGGTTTCTTGCTCTAAAAATCTGGATTCTATTTGAGAATGTACTGCTTGGTGTGTAGGCATCTAAGAAGAAGGCTGCAGCCACTCACTACCCAGGGCATATACGAAGTATTAAATATCAATAGCTTAATAACTATTTAGATAGGAGAGGTGAAGAGCAAGCAGACAGCCAACAATAACTTCAAACTTCCCATCAGAAATAGACCCTAAGGGTGCTGAAGACAGTCAGTGCAGTCATGAGGAGAAGCAGGTTAAGGAGAGAATGTAAACTCAGCTTTGAACGTGTTGAGCTGGAGATGCTGAGGGGGAGTATACAGGTTGAGCTATCTTATAGGCGATTGGAAATGTGAAATTAAAGTTTGTGAGAGATGGCAGGTGTCATCTGTATCAAGCTGTGAAGTAGGAATGAATGAGAACAGGAAGGTATGTAAAGAAGAGAAAAGAGTCAAAGATAGGATATTAGGAAGTAATAACCTTAAGTGGTCCTGAAGAAATGTGATGGTGATAGCTACCATTCATATGGCCCTTTAAAAAGCTTGCAAAACTGTTTGTAAATACTCTCATTTGACCTCATAACTCCACAAAAGTAGGTGTTCTTATCCCCATTTTACAGATAAACAAACTGAGACTGAAAGAATTAAGTAACTTGCCCAGGGTCACGAAGCTAGGAAGTGCTTGAGGCCAACTTTGAACTTCCAGTCCAGCGCTCAATCCCCTGTACACCTAGCAGACTAGGAAGAGGATGGAAAGTGAGAGAGGAAGGCAGAAGTAGTAACCATGGTAGGAGACAGCCAGCACAGAACAGCTCCCTTTCCAATATCTCCCTTCAAGCAATACCCCTGCTTTGGCATTTCCTGAATCTGCCCCCCATTAAAAGTTACTTCTATGTCTTGTTTGCCCAGGTATCTTTTAGGACCTCCTAAACTAATGGGGAAAAAAACTAAATGGAGCCAATGTATAAATGACTGTCAGTTGCTTAAATTGTTATCCTTTCTGCATAGATTTGAGCCAGTCATTATTCAACAAGTGTTTTGATTAAGCAGCACAGTGTTATTCTCTGTGATCATAAAAATCAAAAAAATCAAAAATTAAAAAATTTAAAAAAAGGGAGGGAAGGAAGAAAAACAAAACAGACCTGCTATCAAGGAGTTTTCATTCTATGGGCGTGGGGGAGGAAAAGTAATGTGTACACATTTTAGTATATAAAAATATTTAAATACAAATATAATGGGAGGAGGAAGAATCAGGAAGGGCCTCATTTAAGAAGTGGTATTTGAGCTGAATTTTGAATAAAACTAGAGGTTGTAAGAGGCAGAAGTGAGGAGGGATTACATTCCAGGTATGAGAAAGAACCTGAATGGTACATTGTGTAAGAATACTGTGGAGTGTGTGGAGAGGAGAGTAATAATCCAGATGGTTGTTGTGAAGAGATTTAATGCTAAACAGAAGAGTTTGTATTTGATCCTAATGGGGCGGGGGGAGATGGATTGAGTTTCACTAGCTCTCCCAGTGCCTCAGTGCACAAAAAGGAATAATGTTGAAATGTGTAGCTACTATGAGGGGAGATGTTTTGGGGCCAGGTCAAACTTCCAGTGTCTCTCATCACATCAGTTAAAGGTGGGTATAAGGCAAATACTCTGTTGAAATACACAGATGGATGGCCTTGCTTCCAACCTGTACACATTCAGGAGCTGTTAGCCACTGTGTTCTGAGAGGCCGTTGTTCAGGAGGGCTACCAAGCAGATAATAGAATCACAGATTTTTAAATTGGAGATCATTTAATCTGTAATTCTTCCATTTGACAAATGTGCAAACTGTAGCTTAGCTTAAATAGTTTATACTGTGTTACACAGTAATTGTAGAGGTGCCTTAGAATCCAGTTCTCTGACATCACTCTGGAGGACTCCTTCCATTCCAATTTGAAACACCCAGGACAGTCATCTTGACAGCAGCCCTGAACTGTGGGAGACTCCTTTTATGTAAAATAGTTACCAAAAATTAGGTTTGGAAATGATTAAACTATGTGTAATTATAAAGACGGGGCAGCACATTTAAAATTAGCATTTTGTTAATGCAACTTTAAATAGTATCCTGTTGCTTTCTTAAAAGGTTATGCATTAAGACATGTAGATTTGTCACTTTTGAGTTGAGCTAGTATTTTCTGAAATTAGCAGATTACTTAAGCGTGAAAGAGCTGAGGTCATCATTTGTTATTTGATTGCTCTTTGACCTGATCTTGAATACTGCCAATAATGCAGTAAGTGCTGGACTTTCACTCTTGTTTTCAAATTAAAGATTTAATTACAGTCTTCATTGGAGATGAACCAAGTGTGAAAATACTTTATCTACACAGAATATGGGAGCAGGGGAGGAAAGTGTGGGTTGTGTTCAGAGCTCAGGCATTTAAAATATTTCAACAGTAGCATTAAGGATGAAGCTCAGGATTTTGTGACCAAGTTTCTGGTATTTTTTTGGCTAGTCAGATTTAATCAGATGTGTATTTTTTATGTTTTTCATTTCTTAAAATGATATTAGTCCCATGGTGGCCCAGTCTTTTAGCCACAATATTATGATTTTTAACAGTAACAACTATAATAATAACTAATTTACATGATACCATTTAATCCTAGTAATCACATTGTGAAGTAAATAGTGTCAGTATTAATACCACAGTTTACAGAGGAGAAAACTGAGGTTTAGAGAAGGTAAGTGATTTTCTCAAGGTCATGCTACAGGTAGGTAGAGCTTGGACTTGGGAACCCCTGGGTCTTCTGACTCCAAGTCTAGTGGTCCATATTCTACCTGCCTTTCTTTGTCTTTTTCATAGTTAGTAGTACTCATAAGAGTAATAGTAATAAGGCTGCTAATGGAAAAAAGCAATGATACTCACCTTCATTGGCATTATTTTCTGCAAAAGGTTAACTGACATAATGTGGTGACCACAAGAAAGAGGCCAAAAAAAAAGCCTACAAACTTTTAATGAACAGTCTAGATCTCTTTATCAGAGAGAGAGAGACAATGAGACAGAGAGACCTTTAGAACAACATCATTTGAGGATGTAAACTTACTGATAAAAATATATGGGAAAGGAAGATGGCAGCAGATTACAATCAGCATTGCTTATAAGTAGCGAAGCAGTAGAAGTAAAAATAATTGTAAAAAGAGACCCAATTAGCTGTTTCATCCCCTACCCCAATAGAATCCTTCCGTTGTAAAAGATAGTATAATTCAGCTGAACAAATAAACGCATTGGCCATGCCTGCAAATACATGTTGTGTCAGGCAGCCAGGAGTCATGCTTTATCGTCAGTCATCTAATGTTGTGATTGGTCTCACTATATTGATAAGTGTTCAGATATCTTTAAGAGTAATTTTCATTTACATTATTATGAACTTTATATAAATTGTTTTACTGGTTCTGATTATTTCACTCTTAACTAGTTTGAGAGTCTTTCATGGTTTTTCAAGTCTTTCTAGGTTTTTTTCTGAATTCATTACTGCAAATAATAATCTGTGGTCAAGAAGTGGTTTGAGAGAGAAGTGTATGGTCAGAAAATGAGTTGGGCCGTTGATGTAGTGAGAGCACCATTGGAAGGAATATCTGTAGTGGTGGAATTATAGCTCCACTGAAGTGTTTCCTATGTCAAAAAGTATGAAGACAATAATAACAAATAAATGAATAGATAAACTTCAGGGGCTCCTGATAGCCTCTAGGATTAAATAGAAAGTGGCATTCAAAACCCATCATAAGTCGTTTCTTTATGACCGTATTGGTTTTGAGGACAAGAATGGAATGCTCATGTATTTGGCATTACAGGAGGAATGAGGTTTTTCTATGGAACTAAAAACTTATCCACCACTGATACACTGTTGGTAGAGTTATGAACTGATCCAACCATTCTGGAGAACAATTTGGAACTATATACAAAGGGCTATAAAACTGTGTATATCCTTTGACCCGATAAAATCACTACTACGTTTGTATCCCAAAGAGATCAAAGAAATGGGAAAAGGATGTATTTGTACAAAAATACTTAATAGCAACTTTTCTTGTGGTGGCAAAGAATTGGAAATTGAAGGGATGCCCATCAATTGGGGAATGGCTGAACAAGTTGTGGTATATGATTGTGCTGGAGTACTATTATGCTATAAGAAATGATGAGTAGGATGCTTTCACAAAAACCTATGAAAGAATTGCATGAATTGATGCAGGGTGAAGTAACCAGAACCAGGAGAACAATGTAAACTAATAGCAATATTGTAACAATGATCAACTGTGAAAGACTTAGCTACTCTGATCAATACAATGATATGACAGTTTGAAAGGACTCATGATGAAAAATGCTATTCATGGGGCAGCTAGGCTAGGTAGCACAGTGGATAGAGCTCTGGCCTTGGAGTCAGGAAGACCTGAGTTCAAATCTGGCCTCACACATTTGACACTTAGTAACTGTGTGACCCTGGACAAGTCACTTAACTCCGATTGCCTCACCAAAAAGCAAAATAAATAAGTAAATGAAATGCTATTCACCTCCAGAAAGAGAACTGATGAACTCTGAATGCAGATTGAAGCACACTTTTTTAACTTTTATTTATTTTTATTGTTTCGTTTTGTGTTTCCTTTTGCAATATGACTAATATGGAAATATGTTTTACATGACCTCACATTATAAGTAAAATCAAATTGCTTGCTTTTTCCAGGAGGGAGGCAGGGGCAGGAGAGAGGGAGAGAATTTGGAACTCAAAATTTTGAAAAGTGATTATTAACATTTTTTTACATGTAATTGGGAAAAATATGTGATGAAAGAAATAAAAAATTATTTAAAAAACAAGGTTTATCCCCCATGTGTGATTGTACATTTTTCTCTTTCTAACATTTTTGATGATGGCTTTTCCAAAATGTGTTACATACACCAGGACCCCAAATTTAACCTTTTTGTAATTCAGGGCCATCATCATCTTATAGTCTGTGCTACACTAGATTTATCTGCTTTTTTCATTTTCTGTCTTGTCACTCAGTATTGCATTATCATGTCATGATTGTGACTGGTCTCACTGTATCTTGCCTAATACTAATAACCCTGCCCTTTGTTCTGTCACTTCTACCTCAAAGACACGAACACATCCCTTTTCTAAGCTGCTTTTTCTGAACATCTATATGCGGGAAAAACATATAAGTATACTTGTTAAAATGTTTTATTTATGAAATTTCAAGAAAATTTTGACCAAAAATAGAAAAATTTATGTCTTAGTTGTTATGGCTTGGTAATAAATATTCTAGAGATGCAGTAGCCTTTCCCCCTTATTTCTAGGTTCCTAGCTTTCTTCTCCACATGGTTAGGATTGCTAGGAGACTGATCCACAGAGGAATGAAGTGTTACTGTATTCTGAGTTGACTTTTACTTCTGGAATAGCAAAAAAACAAACCAAACCGAGAAAAAAAAAACCTCTTTGCTTGAATGTCCCATGCTTTCTTGACATGATTGTCTAATTAAAGTTAAGACATCTTTTACTATGGTTATAATTTAGGCAGTTTCCAATGCTTTTTTTTTAATTCAAGGACTCTTAAATTAGGGACCATGAAATTGTTTAACATTTTTTTGATAACTATATTTTGATATAATTAGTTTATTTTGTAAATATTATGTGTTTTATTTTATGTATTTAAAAACATTTTTTCCCAAAAAGAGGTGCATAGGCTTCAACCAACTGCCAAAAGAGTCCAGGGACACCAAAAGGGCAAAGAACCCTTGCTTTAATGGTTTGTTTAGCAATAATTCTTTAAGTATATTATTTATTCAAAACTCATTTTCCCTACCTAACTGTAAGCTTCATGAGGACAAGGACATTTTATTATTTGCAGAACTTGTATAGCACCAAGCACACTGCTGAGTATATAGTAGGTCCTCTAAAAATTGCTGGATTAATTGATTGATTGATTTTCTTATAGGATCATAGAGATGGTAGTTAGTCTAGAAAAGTTTAACTCAAAATGTAGCTGAAATACTTTGGCATTTGCAATGAAAAATAGAAAACAGTAATCACAGAAAAACTGTAAAACTGAGTAAGAAATCTTTTTTTAAAATTTTGAATGCTGTTGGTTAAGAAAAAGATTATATTTGTGTCCGCATAAAGAAGAGGTAAGGCAAATTCCATCCATCAGTCACTCTTGTATTTATTTCATTCATACTTATATATGTACACAGATCATAGATTTAGACCTCCAAGGACATTAAGCCCAATTCTCTTATTTTACTGGTGATCAACTGAGGCACAGCCTAAGTGACAATATGTAGGGTCATGGAGTTACTTAGTATCTGAGGTAAGATTTTAACCCACAATTCCAGAGTCTCACTATACCTTGTTTCAGCCAATAGAATGAAAGCTCTTTCTTTGAGAACAGGGTTTGTTTAATTCTTCGTGTTTGTATCTCCTCAATCTAGTACAGTGCCTAACCCTAGCCTATAGTGGATACTTTAAATTGTCTGTTGATTGATTAGTATCAATGCTGCATGTAAGCAAGGAACTCTTGTAAGCTGCTGCAATAAAATAAAAGTGAAATTTAGGAGGAATCAGTTGATCCAACTCCTTGGCACTCTTTGCATTCAGGCTTGATAATCTCCAGGCTCCTTTAGCCCTGTCTACAGTTCTGGAACCTAAACAAACTGAAATGTAGTCTGTCTTTCTACCTAGAAAGCACTTAAAACGTGTTGAAATCTAGTATTTCAGAGACTTTAAGAAGACATTCCACTTCCTGTCTCAGTCACCCATTTTTGAAGTGTAACAGTTCCTGCTGTTAGGATTCATTCTTTATCTGTGTAACTCATATTGCAATTGAAGCTTACTTGGTCACGATATTCTTAAGTGTTCATCTGTCTTTCAGAGTTATTTCATCGTATACTTTTGTGAACATTTTCTGCCTTTAATGGAGGTGCAGAATGATTTGCAGTCTGATAGATGAGGTTTTTCTATTTTCTTGTTCAGAACCAAGACTCCTGGACATTTCCAAATTATGTACTTTCTGCCATTTCCTCGGTGTGTTTGTTGTCTTCCTCTATCAGAATGAAAACTCCTTGTAAACTGATCCAACCATTTTGGAGAGCAGATTGGAACCATATCCAAAGGGCTATAAAAATGTGCATACCCTTGGACCTAGCAATAGCACTTCTAAGGCTGTATCCTAAAGGGATCATAAGAATGGGAAAAACACCCACATGCGCAAAAATATTTATAGCAGTTCTTTCTTTGGTGGCCAAGAATTGGAAATTGAGGGGATGCCCATCAATTGAGGAATGACTGAACAAGTTGTGGTATATTAATGTAATGGAATACTATTGTGCTATAAGAAATGATGAGCAAGAAGACTTCATAAAAACATGGAGAGACTTGTATGGACTGGTGCTGAGTGAAGTGAGCAGAACCAGGAGAATGTTGTACACAGTAACAGCCACATTGTGCAATGACTAATTTTGATAGACTTAGCTCTTCTCAGCAATGCAGGGATCTAAGACATCTCCAAAAGTCTCATGATGGAAAATGCTATCCATATCCAGAGAAAGAACTATTGGTTTGGAATGGAGATTGTAGCATACGATTCGCTCTTTTTTTTTCCTCTTCTGTTTTGTTTTGTTTTGTTTCTTCTTTCTTGTGGTCCCTCTTACTGGTTCTAATTCTTCTTTACAACATGACTAATGTGAAAATATGTTTAATATATCAGATTGCATGCCATCTTGAGGAGGGAAGGGGCAAAAATTTAAAACTCAAAGGTTTATGAAAGTGAATGTTGAAAACTAAAAATAAATTAATAAAGTAAAAAAGAATGTAAACTCCTTGGGAACAGGGATTATATTTCTTGCTTGTTTTCGTATTTCCAGCACTTACCACAGTGCCTGGTACATAGTAAGTGCCTAATAAATGCTTTATTATTTAGTTAGTTAGTTGCTTGTCATCACTGACTCATTTTATTGCCTTTCTCCCAATTTCTTTAAATTTTCCCCTTGTTCTTCCTTTCCCAACCATTAAAATTATAGCAGGGGGTTCACTTTGCTCTTTTCCATAGAACTCTGATTGCAGAACCCGGAAATTATGAATAAGGTTGACTATAATGGAATACTTATACTTCATGGTTCATGGTTCCTGCGGGCTATATGAGCCTATTTATCTCTCTTGTTATCATCATACTTGCTTTCTTAACTACAAAGTCATACACTATAGACTTGTCATTTGCAATGCACATACTAAATCTTTATTTTTTCTGTTGTGTTTATATCCAGCCAGTCCTTCTGGACTTTGTATTTGTGACTATGTCCCCTTCTCTAAACTACATTTGGTTTGTTTCTGATTACTTCCTCATTTTCCCAAGGTCATTTTGAATGCCACATCTTCTTTCAGTTTCTTGATCTTACCTTGAATCCCTGATATTGGTGTCATTTACAAAATTAATGCACAAGCTTTCTATTCAGCTGATCATTGAAGAATATTTTAAAGGGTATTGGGATCAGGAATAATGTCTGAAGTGAAGGCCAGGTTGTTAATGATCTATTGATAACTTCTCTGTGGGTAGTCAACTCAAGCCAGTTAGTCATGTAACCTCTTCCTTTTGTGGTCTGTATTCTGTTTTCTCAGGGATGGCAATGCTGGGTTTGTGTATGTGTCTCTCTGTTTGGAAAGGGTTAAATAAAAAATCTTATTCAAGTGAAGAAATATCTATTAGGTCCTTCTATCTTAATAAAGTTTTGTCTTTGAACTAGCACATCTATCTACTAATGTTTCACAAATGGCATTAATATGTCAAAATCTTCAATGAAGCACACAGGGTCTTAATTTATTTCAGTTACAACAAACACACGGCCTTTTGGGTAGACTTGTTCTTTCTTTGTAGGAATCTTACTGTTTTCCATCCCCTATATTGTTCTTTTTGTTATATTTTCAAACTCATTTTTTTTATGAGGACTCTGGAGCAAGCAGGCAGTCAAGATTTATTGAATGAAATTTCCTCATCTATGAAATGAGCAGGTTGGACTTGAAAGTGTCCCTTCTAGTCTGAATCCTTACAGTTAGCATTATTAGTAGAACATTATAGTTGGCACAGTAACTACCTTCTACTCAGACAGGAGGATCTGGGTTCAAATTTCACCATGGATACTTACTAGCTTTGTGACTTTGGCTTGGAAAAGTCACTTAATCTCCCTGTGCCTCTTGTAAAATGTGCTTCATCTGTAAAATGAAGGGGGTTGGACACAGTGGCCTCTAAGGTCTCTTGTAGCTCTAAGTCTATGGTTCTTCTCTATTGTAGACAGATTTTCAAACATCATAGAGCCTGCTTTGTTCCCATTTGCGCATCTTACAAATCATAACTTCTGGGTCAACGTGTTTCCTTTACCCCGCCCCCCCCCCCCCGACCAAGTTGCAATTTCCACAGAGAATATACGATAATGAACCTTAAAACAAACAGAAAAACCCCAAAACAACAATATACTCTAACCCCACTTGTTTTACTTGGGAAAAGGAACAGTCAAACCTCTAATTTGTCCTGTGTCAACGTCTCTGAGGTCTGATTTGGGGAAATTTGTCCTATTTTTGTACAGAAATGAGCAAGGTTGCACTTAGTATTAGGAGCACAATTTTTGAGAATCTCATAATCAAGGAAACAAATACCAAGGATGTGCAAGACCAGAAAAAAAAATCACTTGATCAAGGAAAGTCTATATGATTGATTTTAGTTTTGTAGGTAAAAGAGTCATGTGGCCAGGAAATAAGGATACCTGCAGATTGAAATACCTGTCAAAACAAAACTTGGAGGTCTTCTCCTTGGCAGTGTGTGGGAAGGTCACTAACACCTGGAGTGGTGTAGGCAAGAGAGCATTACCTAAATTCCTTGTTACTGTGCCTTGTAATTTCTCCAAGGTGGAAGTCTAGTCTTGGGAGACTTAGTGGACAGGCTTTAAATACTTTAAAAACACTTAACACATTAAGTGTTTAGCCATTTGGGATCTTATGTATATAGTTTGAAATGCCTTCTTAAAGGTTCTAATCTGAGCAATTATTTTCTGATTTAATTCACCCCTAACACCAACCTTTCCAAAACTGTGTAGGCTTGCTCCTGTAATCTGAACTCCTCAGTCTATCAGCAGTAGCTGTGTAGTATTGAGGTGGTAAAAGAACGCATGTTATTTGGTAGGAGGCATGTACTCTCCTGTCCAGAAATGCCTGAAATTTTCTGTCCTCATCTTAATAATCTGGGTTCTCTTTTAATCAAGAGCATTCTTAATGTTTGGTTCCTTCATCTTTCTATAATCAGAATAATTCTAAAATTGTAGTGAGTAAGACTTTGGAACCCCTTTCTATCCCAGATTTGTTGTGAGCTGTTTTGGCTCATTCTAATAATGTAGATATAATTCAGATCCCCATCCTGTGCATCGTCTACTAACAGACTAGCCATAAAACAGATATCAAAGTACTTAATTGGTACCAAATGACAAAATAACAGAAAATCAAGAAATAAAATTGTCTTTAGCCACTTCAAGAATTGGCACAGTTTCATATCTTGCAGAATGCATCAGATATATAATTTTCTTTTTAAAGAGAATGAATTGTCCTGGTAATTTTAGATAATAATAATAGTTCAAATTTATATAGTCCTTTAAAATGGGTAAAACACTTTAAATGTAATATTTCATTAGATTTGTGTATTAGCTAAGACATACAGTTTATGATCCATTAGCCCATTAACACATTAATTTGGGGCACTGTATTTATTTTTAAATTATAAGTGTCAGATCATATGAGAGTCATATCAAAAATAGCTTTTTAATATTTGTATTATATTTACATTTACCTAAAATGGACAGAATTATGTCTTTTTAGATGAAGAAAGTATTGCTATAAATGTTAACCTCAGAGATATGCGAAAGGTGTATGTTTTAAAGTGAGATATTTAAAATACTAAGTGCTCACAAAATACCATGTAGAATTATGTGTCAAATTCAATGGGATGTATTGCCATAGGGGGTGGAATTAGACACAGGAGGCTTACATCATTGGACCTGAGAGTCAAGACTTGGGGTTCATAATCTGGGGTCCATGGATGTATTCCAAGAAGTCTCTGAACTTGGACAGGGGAAGAAAACTCATCTTCGTTTTCATTAACTTCTAACTGAAATTTAGCTTCCCCCCCTTGAATTATGAATGTGGGCAACCAACCATTAATCTGAGAAGGGGTCTGTAGGTTTCACTAAATGCCAAAGAGATCCATGATACAAAAAAAGTTTTAAGATCCTGTGCAGCTGCGTCTTTCTATAAATAATCATGTTATTATCATTTTCCCCTCTACTTAAATAAGGTTCTCATCAATTTCAGTTTTGGATTTTTAAAAAATTTTAGTCATTAAGGATCCAGGTACCCATATTGCATCACTGCCCCTCTGAGGAAACAAACCACTATGTAAAGCTGTGATTTAAAAAGTCATGTTATGTTGAAAATGTGTGCATAGATTGGAACCTTTTTGAATGGGAGAAGATACCACTGTTAGGAGTTGTTTGACTATCTTTCCTCTTTTATACAGTAGATGATTAAACCAAGGTGGTCACTGAGACTAGAGCAGGTAAGCAAAGCATCTTGCCAAGAGTCACATAGCAAATCGGTGTCAGATGGAACTTATCCCATGTTCCCACAGGAACTGGAGTTGAGGCACACCTTACAGATAATTTAATCTAATCTCATTTTACAGAGGGGGAAACCCATGACTTTCCTAGGGTTATACAGGTTGTAAATAGCCGAGTCAGCATTGAAACCCAAATTCTCTGATAGCAAACTCCAGATAGTGCTGTTTCCTATATACCATATGCCATAATAACAATAACAACTGACAGTTATATCACTCTTTAGAATTTGCAAGGTGCTTTAGGTAAATTATCTCATTTGAGCCTTGTGAGGGAGGACCTCCAGATCTTCTTATACGCATTTTCCAGAAGAGAAAACAGACCTAGAGAAATTCCATGGCTCACCCATGGTTAAGTAGCTAGCTAGTAAGTGTCCAAAGTGGAATTTAAATCCAGTTTCTCTGGCTGTAAATCCAGTGTTTTCCTTCTATGCTCAGATAAGTAATTGGACAATTTTGTTTTTGAAAGGGGTTTTGAATTATATTTATATTATTAGAATGAGCCAAAACAACTCACAACAAGCCTGAGATAGGAAGGAGTTCCAAAGTCATACTTGCTAAGTAGAGGGAGAGGAATATGAAACTTTAGGATTATTCTGCTCATAGAATAGAGGAAGGAACCAAACATTAACTCTATCCTTTAATATTAATATTAATCAAACACTTGCTCTTAACCCCTTTTAACCCTAGGGGCAGTGAGGTGCCTCCTGGAATCATGAAGACTAGAGTTCAAATCCAACCTTAGATACTTCCTAGCTGGGCAAATCACCCAATCTGTCTGCCTCAGTTTCTTCAGCTGTAAAGTGGGGATAATAACAGCACCTGTCTCACAGTTATTGTGAAGAGTAAATGAAATAATATTTGTTAAGTGTTTAGCACAGTGCCAAGCATTAATAAATGTCGCTTGCCTTCCCTCATGGCCAAATTATAGCATTTATTTCCTGTGATCATAGGTATCCTATAAGAATTTTTAAAGAATCCACAAAGGAACTTAGGTCATCTAATTCAGTCTCCTCGTTTTACAAGTAAAGAAACAGAGGCCTAGAAATTGAACTATGAAATTTAGCCTATGTGCCCCTTCTCAGATTAATGGTTGGTTGCCTACATTCATGATTGAAACAAAGGGGAACAAAACCAACATTAATAGGCCTTGTCCTCAAGGAGCTTCCAGAGTTTCTCCTAACAAAAGCTTAATTGAACTAATGCCATTTTGGCAGTTTTGAGTATAACGGCCCTTCTGGTGGCAGTTCATCAAAAGTTAGTATTTCTGGAAGAGCTGAGCTTGATCCTTGGCCCCAGACTTCAAGTGTGTCTGTGAAACCTGAGTCCTACGTGCTGTGTCAAAGCCTGAGTTGGGTCAAAAGACATAAAATAACAGGCTCCGATTTCATTTTGGAGTAGATCTTAACTTTGCACCTTTGAGTGTAAGTGAATGATGAAGGAAACCAAAAGTCACCTTACCCTGAACATTAAAATTGTTGAAACTAAGCCAATGGATCTGAGCATGGGGGGTGGGAGGAGATTGCTTTAGATGCGTTAACTGTTCACTCTCCATGTCGTTTTCTTCCATCTACACTCTAGGGGTCAACGTTCTGTGGGCAGCTCAGGAACTTACACGTAGGAGGAAGGTGCTGCCACAGGCCTGGCCAGTGGTAGCACTGTTGCCTGTAACCATATCCTATTGGCCACACAGATAGCCCTGGTAGTATACTTAGTGCATCCTCCTTGAGCCTGTGGGAGGATGGTCAGGCACATTGATGCTCTGTTGATGGGCCTAGCCATTTTGGAAAGCAATTTGGAACTCTATCCACACAGTCAGGAACTTGTGCACACCTTTGACCACCACTACCAAGCACAGTGCCCAAAGAGGGCAAAGATAGAAGGGAAAGATGAATTTGTAGACAATTGTTTATTACCAGCACTTTTGGTTGTAGAACAGGAAACAAAGTGGGTATTTTATCAATTGGGGAATGGTAGAACACATTATGGTATATAAATGTAATGGGATATTATTATGCTGTAAGAAAAAATGAAAGGGACAGATTTGGAGAAACCTAGGAAGATTTGTATGAATTGATGGAAAATTAAGTGAGCAGACTTGGAACAATTTATGCAATGATTACAATAATGCAAACTTTAAAAGTTTGAAAGATTTAATAATGATTATGTTATATTTATTAAGTTTGCAAGACTTAATAATGCAGTGAATAGTCATAAATCAAAAAGACTGATATGAAGAATGCTTCCCATCTCTCAGCAAAGAGGTATAGATTGTTAAAAATATACTCTTGGACACAACTAATGTTTGAATTTATTTTGTCCTGACTAAACTTGTCTGTTACAAGAAAAGGCTTTTATTTGTTGGGGGAAGGGTAAGAGAGAGAGAGAGAGAGGACTAGGAGTAGTAGATTATTAGCAAGGATAGTTTTTTTTTTCTCTTAAGAGAAAAGAGCATCAATTAAACATTAAAAAAATATGAGAAATAGAGTAGGAAGAAGAGGATGCTGATAGAGGAGTTTTGTTACTGTCATTCAATTTAATACGTATTTTTTTAAAAAACCGAACTGGGATTGAAGTTTATAATGTCATATATAATCCTCTTTTTCTTTCCTTTAAATATTGAAATATTTTTATTTGTTGATTTTTTAAAAATTCATTATATTTTTAAAAAAACTTCAATAGCTGTGTGACCCTGGGCAAGTCACTTAATCCCAATTGCCTCAAAGAAAAAGGAAAAAAAAACTTTAAGGAATGAAAAAAATCACCCCCCTTTTCCAAAGAAAATGAGAACTTCTTTTGGGGAAAGATGAGAGCAGAGGCCTACTCCCAACACTGCCCTGGCATGTATTAAATTCTTAATAAATATTTGACTGACTGCCTGACCAAGCGTCTAAAAACAGGAGGAGGGAAATGAGGAGAGAGCAGGATTGGCAAAGAATAGGATCCTCCATTCTTCACCAAATTGCGGGGTAAGGGGCTGTTTGGTGGTAGTGTTTTGATTTTTTCTAAAGCCAGACATCATCAGTGAATGGCTGCAGGTCCCAGTGACAATACGGCCTTTGTGTTTCAACTGTTCCCTTGTTCATGATTACATGTTACAGATAAGGCAGTTGTTAACTTGAGTGGTTCCCTTGTCAGGGGGAACATTCCCTTCAATGATGAAGATCGCAACATACCCATATCTGCCCATTCTGTGCCACTCTTGGCTGTGTCCAAAACATGAGGTCTTACCCAATGTGCTGGTGGCTTTCTACTAGATCATTTGATGTGGCTACCAATGGAGAATGTGGGCTACCCACTCATTATTCTTCTCTCTAACTGGCCCTCCCTTTCTATTTATAAATTCCTCTGATGGCACAGGTTAGGTAGGTGGTAAGGTAGATAGTGTGCTGGATTATAAACCTGAGTTCATATCCTGCCTCAGACATTTACCAGTTGTATGATGCTGAGCAAATCACTTAAATCTCTTTCCCCCTCTGTTTTCTTATCTGTAAAAGGAGAGAGGGTTGGTAGCAGACTTGATGACTTTTAAGATTTCTTCTAGTTCTAATCTATAATCCTATGATCTCTGTTTAGAGTACTATTATTACAGAACATTTATATATGAGGCAAGTTCAAGTATGTCTTTTCTGTTCACTGGTTGTAAACTTTTCAGGGAAAGAAGCTCTTTTTACCAAGTAACTTTGGTCTGAAAGTTAATGCCTAACTGCTGTTCCTTCTCCATTCAAGCACTTGTGGTTTATAGAATAGTTTTCTTGATCAATCATCTTCTCACTCCCTTCAGAAAAGAAAGGATAGTATCTGTATAATTATGTAACTGTACCCACCTGCACCCTCCATTATCCACACAAAAAGGGGAAGCTGGAAGTAGAATATATAATGGAAAGAACCTTGGGCTAGGAGTCAGGAGACCTGAATTCTGGTCTGAAACTTCCACCAGTTAGCTGTGTGACTATTATCACTAAGCCCTTCTGAATTTCAGTCAGTTCCCTCACCTGTAAAATGAAGAGACTGATCTCTAAAATCCAATCTAATCAAACAAACATTTATTAAGTGCCTGCCATGTACCTAGGTTTGGCCCATAGGATACCAAGAGTTAAAAAACACTGTTTCCTCTCAAGGAGTTTACCTTTTATTTGGGGAGTGGTAGGGTACAGGTAGACAGATTAGTATATACTACATAATTCTAAGAAGAAGGAGAGGGATTGGGCACCAGCAGTTAAGGAGATCAAGAAAGGTGTTCCATAGGAGATGACATTTGTCCTAACCTAGAAGGAAAGGAGGGACTCTAAGAGGTCTGCCATTGTGACAGCCCTTTCAAAGGCATGGAAGTGAGAGGTGAAGTATTATATCAGAAGTTCAGACAACAAGTAGGTCAGTTTGGCTAAATCATAAAGAGTTTGTGAAGGAGAATAATGTGCAGTAAACATGGGAAGGCAGGCTAGAACCAAAATTGTGACAAGCTGAGGGTTGGTATTTTATTCTAGAGGTAGTGGGGAGCCATTGAAGTTTCTTGAACGAGGTAGAAACAAGGTCCCTAGAAGTGCACTAACATTCTATGACTCTGATGGTTTTGTCTCTTCAAATAACCCCCCTCAATGTAACCAGTAAGGGAATGCTCAAGCTCTGAGTAATAATGATGATGATAGTACTTTAAAGTTTGCAAAGGAAAAAAAAGTTTATACATACTATCCCATTTGAAACTCATCACAGTCCTCCAAGATGTAGTTTCTCTAGGTGTTATCCTGATTTTGTAATCCATGAGCAAACTTGGGCTCCCAGTGGTTGTTCATATAACCAGTGAATAACTGTGTAACTCCAGCACCATCCCTTTATGTTACCCAATGGGAGAAGTGCTTGTATATGGTCTATGTGGCCCTGAGTGGATTAGGCTTAGAGGTAAATTATGATGTGATCACCACATTCAGAAGCTTCATCACAACTTTTCAGAATCTAGCTAAGCATCTGAAGGTCATGAGAAACTCAGTAGAACTGAGGACTTCTGATATTCACCTCTTTGTGGAGAACTTAGAATGGTTGCTTGTTATTTCTAAGGCATTATTAAAAAAAAGAAAGTCGTTTCAGTGTTACTTTTTCGTTCTGTCAAAATGTATAAGTTATAACTGTAAAATTTGTGTGTAATCTGCTACAGCTGTATAAGCTTGGTTAGATGTAAGGTCAACAAGCATTTAAAATGTTACAATTTTCTTTAAGCATTACAAGTTTAGAAAGATGTTATCAAGGAGTGAGAACCCTGTATATGGTTCTATTTATATGAGCTCTAATAAGATCATCGCTTTACCATAGTTTACCCCATTCTAATGTGCCAGGTGTAGAACCGGCCCTTTTAAAGAACCTGTCCTTTCTAGCTTTTAAAATTGACAGTTTGAGTTGTATTTTCAAGGAGAGTCTAATCCTCCAAATTCCCCCTGTCCCCACCCGCACCACCTCCCTTTAATTGCAGGTGGAGGTAGCAGTGGGGGAGGGGGAAGGGAAGCTACCTTTAATTGTTTCAAAGATTATTGAAAAAGTGAATTTATAGCAGGAGGATGGAGACTAATAAGGGAATTTCCCCCCCAGCTCAAGGTTTCTAATTACATCAGTTACAACCCAGCCTCTCTATTAACTTGAGTACAGGCATGAACTGGAAAAGAATGAGATAATCCATGATAGATCAGGTTAAATAAAGATCCCCATTCATATCTTTACCTTTTATCCCTTGTTCTGAGTGCCAAGAATTAATGCTGTTTGAAAGTGCTACACACAGAACTTGCCAAACTGTGGACATCTAAAATAATCCTAATTACTTTAAATGTTAGTGAGAAGGCTAGGAATCTCACAGCAGAAAAAAAAAAGTTTCCTCTTGTTAAGGAGAAAAGTGCATATGTGCTAAGCGGGATCAACAGTTCTTCCTTTTGACAGCCAGTGTTTGGAAACAAAATAATAAGGAGGAAAGTTTGCCATACAGGAATTTTTTTAAAAAGCAGTTTTAATGCTTTTACTACTACAAACACAGAGAGGCTGGTATGATTATTCTTCTGCAAGTGAATTTGAAAAAACAAAATATATCACTTGCATTTATATTTTTAAATGACTTTTTAGTGAGAGTTTAATAGTTTTTAAAATGTAGACAGCAAAGAAAATGTGCTTTCCAAGCATAAACATCCTTGCTTTCTCACATCTCACTCTTATTTTTTCCAGTACATTGATTTTCTAGTGCATCATTCAAGTTAAAAGTCAGTGTTGTTTGGAGTGGCTGAAGACAGCTCTACTCTGAAGTATTTTCTCAAAATAGGGGTTCATAATAAGAGGCCCATGCATAGATTTCAGGGGAGTTGTGAATTTAAAAAAATATTCTTCGATAGGTATATTTCAGATATAATTGTAATTTTAAGCAGTCCATACGTCCAGATTGCCCAAGAGGAAGGGACCCATGATAAAAAATGGTTTTAAATTTCTGTCCTAAAATGGTACCTGATAACTCAGATACATATTTATCACTTTTTCTAGTATTAGTAGGGTTGTCACTCATTTGTAAAGGTTGAAGCTTACCAAAAAAATAAGGAAATAAGTAAGTAAATGAACCAATGAATAAGCAAAGAAATAAATGTTTAGATACAGGCAGGATGCAGAAGAACAAGTGTTTTAGATTTGGAGTAAGAGGCCCCGGGTTCAAATCTCTGCTCAGTATACCTTCAACAAAATGTCTTAGAGATCACAGAATCGTACAGCTAGGAATGAAAGAGACTTCAGATGCCATCCTGTCACCTCTTTTACAAATGGATAAACAGAGGTTAAGGGATTCTAAATGACTTTCCTAATGCCAAGTAGGTAAGTGTCATGGATGGAATTTGATTCTAGGTTTTCTGACTCCAGAACATGATCCTTTTTAAATTTGGTATTTCCACTATGTAGTTTAAAATTGCCAAGACCATCAGAAATAAACATGTAAAGATCTGAGTACTTTTTAAAAGGAAAATTTTCTTTGGAAAGAAAATAGAGTACCTAGGTGGTGTAGTGGATAGAGGACTGGGCCTGGAGTCAAGAAGACCTAAATTTACATCTGGCCTTAGACACTTACTAGCTATGTGACCCTGGGTAAGCCACTTAACTGTGTTTGCCTCAATTTCCTCATTTGCAAAATGAGCTGGAGAAGGAAATAGAAAAATGATTCTATTATTTTTGCCAAGAAAATCCCAAACGGGGGTCACAGGCAGACATGACTGAAAAAAAACAACTAAAAAAGCAACAAAATTGAAAGAATTACAGTCTATCCACCATCCATGCCAGGATTTATTAAACACCTTTTCTGCTCAGGGGTGGGGATGAGGGTGGGGTGGAGTTAAACAGAGGGGCTCTCCACCCGCCTCTGAATCTTAAGATCTCAAGTGGTATTTATAATCAAGAAACAAGGCTTGTGTGTCTTGAGCATTGAACTGACTTAAAGATAACAAGTATTTAAATTGCAAATGGGGTTATTTTGAATGGAGAAGTGTTAAAAAATTATCCAATCACATTAGTAGAAGTTGACAGTTATATTTCATGTGCCAACCATTGTTCCTTCTTTGGTGAGGTTGTATGGATGTGAGTGTACTTTTGGCCTTCCTGCTTTGTACAGGTTGTGTTTTTCTGTTGTAGGCGTCAGTTAATGGAACATTTTGTGTTTGAATAAGAAAATACTTCTAAGTCAAATTAAGACCAAAAGGAGCTTGGTTTTGCAATTTTGATCACAGTCTCTACCAAATTTTTTTGCCTCTTTCCCCACTAACCTCTACCCTAAGTTTACTAAATGTTTTAAGACTCTGTTGAAAGTTGGAAACAATTAGAAGTATGTATAATATGATTATACATACATACATACATATATATCAATCACACACATGCATGTGCACATATACATTCCCACACACATATAGGGAGAAAGATTATACAAATCTTTTTTGTCTGTCTGTTTATCTATCTATCTATCTATCTATCTGTCTATCCGTCTATCTCAAATGGTAGCCTTCTCTAGTGCAGGGTGGGTGGGGAGGGAGGGAGACAGTTCAGAACTTAAAATATAACAAAAAAGAAATAAAATTTAAGAAATGTTGGGAACCACTTGTTAGCCCTTTAGGTAGGCTCCTAGTTGCAAACCAACTTTTCCAAAATCCAAAAAAAGCTTGAAGAGAACAGTCTCTTTTTTCAGAGATGTTCAACAGCATCTATCTGCCAAAGGCCATTGTTGGTTTACCAGCCTCTTTCCAGAAAAGGATTGGAAATGTTGACATAATCAGAAAATCCCCTAATTGTTTTCACTGTAGTATGGTGGATTTTGGTTCATTCTGTCTCTAATACCAGTGTTATAAAAAAGAATAACTTTTATATCAGGGTTTAACTTCATGTAGTTGTCTGTATTTTGGGGTAGAGAGTTTTATCTGTAGTTTATCCTAGCCTGGATGTAAACACGCTTTTTCACAGAATTCAAGTTCTATTGAATTTGGAATATAAATTGTTCATGCATTTCATTAATTGAATAGATCTGTGATCTTCTTTGATGAGATTGACTTTCCATTGGTGAGAATCTGTCTATGCAGTCTCCATCCTCTGTGATTCTAATTCATGGTTTTCTACATCTCCAGTTAGTAAACATGCCTTTATTGTTTACAAAAAAACAGTACAGAGAAAAGGGGGGCGGGGAACTGGCACTGTTCTCAAGGAGAGTTCTTATGGGAGAGGCAACATGTAAAGAACTAGGTATATGTAAGATACATACAATATGCGTGAAACGTGACCTAAAAAGATAGGCATTAGCTGGAGGTTGAGTGGGGTGGGACTGGACTAGGATGGACCTTGTTCAGAAGGTGGGCTTTGAGCTGAATCTTGAAAGAAGCCAGGAAAAGAAAAATGGGGAGAGGAGAGCATTTTACATATTGGGGAGGAGTCAGTGCAAAAGGCACAGAGATAAAAGATGAAATGTCTTGTTAGAGGAACTCCATAGAGAATTTACTCAATTTTCCAATGGCCTTCTGAGTCTTCCTGTTTCACAGGTACCGAAGGAACACTTGGGCTTTCCATCTTTAACCTTCACTCTTTTCAAATTAAATTTCATTTATTTATTTATTTTAAAAAGCAGTAGTGGGGCAGTTAGGTGGTTCTGTGGATAGACTACCAGCTCTGGAGTTAGGAGTAGCTGAGTTCAATCCAGCCTCCAGCAGTGTGACCTTGGGCAAGTCATTTAACCCTAGTTGTGCACACCTCACGACCCCCCTCCTCCAAAGCAATGGTTACAGACATGAACATTTCAATATACAAAGAACAAAAAAGAGGATTTATATTAAACAATGAATTTAGACTTTAAATCTAACACAGTAGTAACAAAATGGTCCTGTTGTTTATGTCCCTTCTGAACTTTATTATCTTCTGTGTATTTTATTAATGGTCTCAATAACTTCACTTTTGCTATGACTGTCCTTCATTCTTTTTTGATCATTTGTTTCTTTCCTCAATGGTATTTCTTCTTCTTCTGGAGCACAGTTTGTCTTTAGAAATATGCTGTAGTGCCTGTCTTTTGGTCTTTTGGGTCACCAGCACCTTTTAATTCCTTGGGTCTTGTGTTGTTTTATTATTTGTAACCATAAAAGCATCACTAGAAAAGCATTTGTGTTGAAAAGATGTCTTTATATACTGGAGAGCAGAGAGCAGTGTGAGATCATGAAAAACACTATGTTGTCTTCCCAAATGTAGTCCAGCCTGCTTTCTAGCCTTCATTTTGAGTTCTGAGTCTAATTCCTTGGCTGTCCGTATTGCCTATCCCAGATATGTGTACATACATACATACATTCATACACATACACACATGTTTGTTCATGTGTTAGTATTCTGAACAATAGGTATTTTTATATTCAACCGTTTTTTCCTGTATGGATTGTTAGGCTTGACTCCTAAATCTTCACGAATCTCCTTGAAGTTTTGTAAAGGTCCAAGGCAATCAGAATGATTTCCCTCTATTTAAATACTAGGTCCTTGAGGACAAGATCTGTCTTTCTTATTTGTACTTAGCATAGTACTTAGTGCTTAATAAATGCTTTTTAATTCATTCATTTTCACAGAAGAGCTTCTCCAGGATCTTACCATCCTAAGGGAATCCCTTTTCCATTTGGACTTTGTTCAAAACATAACATGACAGCAATGAACTCCTTTGGAGAGTATATATCTGCCTCACATGGTATTAATAATCAGAAGGTTATTATACAGACTTATCCTTGTGACTGCATTTATCAGAGAATCTTCCATAGTTTTAAAATGTTCAGAGGGAATTTTACTGAGTCAAATCTTTTTTTTTTTTTGTGATCAACAAACCAAAAACACTATAGAATTTTTTGCATTCTTTGTATCTCTCAGTCACTTGTGTGATTATAGAAAGGTTGTCTACTGTTGAGAAGCATTTGTGAAAATCTGCCTATTTGCTCCTCATATTTTCATTGATACTCTCCTACTGACCTGCTAAGTTGTCTTTGGCATTTGTGGGTTGAGAAGTCTGGAAACTGCCACAGCTGCCTGTGATTTAGTCCGCTGAGGCCTGATCTTTGCCTGGATGCCCATGCTGAACTGCGTTCCTCTCCCAGCCCCGCATGATAGACCTTTTCAATCAACCACCCAGGCTGTCTTGGGCTGGAAATTTGTTTCACTCTGCCTTTTTGTGGGTTCTGCTGCTCTAGAATTTGTTTAGAGTCGTTTTTACAGGTATTTTGCAGGTATTTGGTTGACCAATTTTATCTATCCATCCATCCATCTATCTTGTAGAAGATAACAAAACAATAGGAAAAAAAAATATTACTCAATACCTCTAAAAAGTGATTTAAGTGAACTACCACTATTTTCTTAGTTTATATGAATATAAATATGCATAAATATAATGTACCTTTATATGAATAATCTACAGGTGTATTGGAGAGTAACAAGGGGTGGAGTCAAGATGGTGGAGAGCTCAAGCAAGTCACTGCTTTTTCTCTACCATGTAAACCAGAAATGGTGAAAATTAAAGTTTCTTTTCATCACTGCTCATTTTTCAGCTTCATTTTGAGTCATGGGTCATTTTTGGAACTCTTGTAGTGAAGTGATTCAAGATTTGAACCCAGGACTTTAAATCTAGCATTCTTTCCATTGTACCATGTTAACATTGCTCACTCTAACCTAATACCTTCCTTCTTCTGCAAAGGGTATATATAATACTTAAGCAGGAAGTTTCGAAATACTCTACAAACCTTTGCCCACTTTCATTAATCATATTTGAGGCACATTTTCCCAGTTTACTTGGTCATACGTTTGTGCCTACCATCAAAGTCACCAGGTATGAAAATATTATGTTTACATGGGGTAGAGGCTATTATAAAATCCTTCATATAGTTTCTCCACCTCTTTATCAGATGTTGTCATACTTCTGTGATGGCATTTTGGCATCATGAGCATTTGAAGGTGAGAAGACTATTATTTCTTGAAGCCTCTGGGTGTATGATGATATAAGCTTCTTTATTTGCCTCTCAAGGAGGTTATTGACCATCCTTCTATTTAACTTAAAGTTCTTCTTGACTTCTGGCTTTGTTTATTGTGAAAACAGATGCAGTTCCATTCTTTCAGTTGTGTATGAATTAATTGGCCATTGGAGAAATAGCTTACCTAAGTTAATGTTTATTTTTAGCACCTTCTGGTACCCATTTTTGCTACTTTACTATAGTCACTGTGAAAGTGGAAATGAGCCTCAGGGGACTAAGAGCTGTTCGAGATTGATCTTTGTTTTGTGGGACTCCGTGGCCTAGTGGCCAGCCTGCTGAAGATGAGCCTCTGTACTAATGAAGGTTGGTCCTTGGACAAGTTTCAGTCTGACTCTGGGACTATATTTGAATATTTTGTGGCACGGTATATATTGCCAGAGTTTATCTATATTTTCCTAGTCTTCAAGAAACCCACTACAATGAGGCACTGGAGTAGGACTCCTGTGGAGAATTTATTTGTTTATATGTAGTATATGAAATATTAATACATGTACTTAGAAAATCATTCTTTATTTGCATAATAATTAACACCCCTGTTAGCCATTAATTAAAGTATGACTTAAGGCCCCCAGTAATGGAGAGGGGGAGGAAAGGGGAGCTCCTCAATCAGTAATCCAGTCAGGATCTGCTTATTGTTAATTTCAAAATTTCCTGGTTCTTATAGCTATTTTTAATGTGATCATGCACTTTGTTTTCCTTATTTGAATTACTAAAAGCAAGCTATACACCATCGACATTGGAAATAATTGCTCAGGTCATAAAA
>NW_020954610.1:41763527-41777038 GCF_900497805.2 Vombatus ursinus
TGTGTGTGTGTACACATATAACAATGACAACCTGTCAGGATTCACATCTTGTGCAATCCTGTGATTTCACATGGATGTTCAAATGACTGCCAGTTCTAGAAAGGGTTAAAAATCACTTGAATCCCCTCCCCATTTTATTCATTTTTATCCAATAGTCTGTGTACTTGAGCTGTAAGCCATATAGCTCTTGGTTAATAATGCTTTTCCTTAGCCACAGTTACTGCAGTGATACTGCTTAACTTTTTCAGGTACTTCCCTTCTCTCCCTCCAGCTTCTGGTAAGGAGAAAAAGTTAACATATAGCACTAAGTCTCAGAAAACTTGGATCGAGTTCAGCAGTTTGCTATCACCCTGCTTTGTCACTGATTCCTAAAGCTCTCCATTAGGGGTACCCTGAACCTCTCCATTGCCTCTGTTTGGAAAGGGAGATAATCTAAAATGTATTATTTTGGAGAAATAAATTGTGATGTTCTGGCTCTGACACTCCATAATTTATGTGACTGTGTAAGTCATTTAACCTCTCCAGCCCTAGTTTCTTCATCTGTAAAATGGGGATAATACTACTTTCCTAGGATGGTTGTTTTGAAGAAAGTACTTGAAAATTGAGCTTTATAAATTCAGTCCAGAATCTGCCCTCTGGCCCTGCCCAGCTCTCATCTCTGATTTTATAACCTTGAGATGTCTTTACCCTCTCCCCCACAACCTGCCTTTCGGGGCCCCCCATTTTGGCTTAACTGTGCTAATATTGTCTCTCTGGTAACCAAAATTAATATTATTAAATAAGATATTATTCAGAGCAAAAAACAAAGGCAAGGAGAGGGAGATTACCCCTGAAATAAGTCAGCCCCAGTAAATAACCTGAGTAAATAATTAGTATGGTCCTAAGAAGTAACAATTTTCTCTGCCACACTCAGTGAGTGAAGTGTACAGATAAACCTTGCTATGTTCTTTGCCTCATCTTTGAATGCTTACATTTTCACCCAACAATCAGCCAGGTTCTTTGCATGGAGTTAGATCAGTTAACTCAGTCTCTCTGAAAATGATATATTTTTAATTGGAGGGGCGGCAGTGGCACTATGTAGTTTAGGTTGATTTGAAACAAGGATTTTTCCCATCTTGAGAAACTCCACTTCGCAAATTAGAAGGGATTCCCCAGTTCTTGGGGAGCAGGTTGCTCTCCGGACAAGATCTTAACTAAAAAGCCCACCACTATATTCAGTGCACAGCATAGCAGCTGCAACATAATGGGAAAATTTCAGATTTGAAATTTGTTTTTGTTTTTGTTTTCAGGCAATTGGGGTTAAGTGACTTGCCTAGGGTCACACAGCTAGTAAGTGTCAAGTGTTTGATCTGAGGCTGGATTTGAACTCAGGTCCTCCTGACTGAGGGGCTGGTGCTCTATCCACTGTGCCACCTAGCTGCCCCCAGATCTGAAACTTTAAGTTTACTCTTTCCCACCTAAAACCTAGGCAAATCCAGCACACAAAATACAGAGAGGAAAACTCCTATCTTCATCTGTCCATCGAATGAATGGTTCCCAAAGCCCTAAATGATTGGAGGTTCCCATACAAGAAACTTTGGATTCCTATAGAAAAAGAAAAATTGCAATTGGGTAACACTGACTTGAGGGGGCCTGTTCACTTTTGCTCTGTCATACTGCCTCTGCAGTTAATGGAGTTCCCAGCCTTCTGCTGCAGGAATGAGAAGTTTGCCCACCACTAGCCAGGTAGACCACACCCAGAGAAATCAATAAAGAAACAATCATCTTTTAGTGACATGTGCCAGGCCCCTGGGGCTTTTTTCGGGAAGATCGAGGGAATCAAGTCAGGGTGGTCTATTCTTTGGGGGAGCTCTCTGATCTCCCGAAGATTCCCTTCAGGGTGGATGGGAGAGAGGGGATTGTATAAATATTGTTTCATCTAAGCCTTCCAGGATTGTGAGGATCAAGTGAGATAATATTCATAAAATAATTTGGAAACCTTAAAGAGCTCATAGATAACACTTCCATTATCAGCTATTGTTTTAGAGTTAGTGTGTTTCCCAGTGTGGAAAATCCTTCCACCAATGCCCACCAACAACTAGTTTAATTTATGGTTTCAAAAGAGTTGCCACAAAGCACTGGCATATGTTAACTGTATGCCTTTGTGTGTTTCAAGGTAGGCTCTGAACATAGTTCTTCCTCAGTCCAGGGCAGGCTTCTGATTTCCTTGCTACAGTTTTTAGAAGTGGGGAAATCAAGCTATTTGTACAGATTTCTAGAGCAGTAATGGACTTTGGCAAGCCAAAGCTGTAGCCCAGCCCCCTCATTTTATAGATGAAGAAACGGAGAAGGAATCATTTGAAGTAAGGGACAGGTCCAAAACCACAGGCACTTGTGGAAGATTCCAGACTAGAATTCAGATCTCTTAATTGCTTCCCAGAGCCTCCGAGCAGGATGGTTTGGGTGGGGGAGAGAGAAAGGAGGAGGATTTTAAAAATCTGTATATATGTAGTGTTTATCACCTGAATAAGGTAAATTCATGCTCGGGGAGTGAGGATGAGAAACCAATGGGCGCTTGATAAAACCCACCCTAACATCTCCGTGCCAACTGGTGTTTCCCAAAGACACCCTGGCTGAGCAAAGTTGCAGCGGCTTCCCTCGTTCTCAAAACCCGGGCTGTGGGCCTGCTTTTCCTGTCTCTATACCCAGCAGAAGGCACGACTTACCTTTGGCCTTGGAGTTTTAAT
Source organism: Vombatus ursinus (assembly GCF_900497805.2). Classification (NCBI taxonomy): domain Eukaryota; kingdom Metazoa; phylum Chordata; class Mammalia; order Diprotodontia; family Vombatidae; genus Vombatus; species Vombatus ursinus. The sequence goes on from NW_020954610.1 coordinate 41,766,254, forward strand.
TTAGGTAGTCGAGCTGCAAGGAGGTGTTTCGGGTGAGCTTTGTCAGCATTTTTGTGGTTTTTACCAGGAAGAAATCGTTTCCCTGATTTTTTTTTCCAAATGAGTTCTCAAACCAGTTGATTTTTAAGCAGGAGGAAGAATGGGAGAGAATTGTTTTCAGGAAGAAGTGGTTTCTCTTGTGAGAGAAAGAAACAGATACCTGAGGAGTGAAGACATTGGAGAGTTAGAATTTTTCTTCTCCTCAAGTTTTACTGAAATTACGGAAAATCTACCAAGTGCAATCCCCAGCCCCCTCCTTGCCCCACTTTCTTCAAAAGCAGTTGGAAAGGAGTTTAATAAAGCCGTTCACAAAATCCGTGGCCCTCTTTCTGTGATGAAGCGTGTGTGTGTATACGCTCACGCACTAGTGTGTTTCCCTTTGGGAAGAAGAGGGAGGAAAAGAGTCATCCTTTAAAAAAAAAAATCGGCATGCATCAGTTCACCAGACCCTAACTTGTTCCTTTCTTCATAATAGTCAAGTTTCCTCTCGGGCTTTCTCGTCTTTTTCTCTTAAGAAGTGTCCTTCAGAAAAAGAAGAAAAAAAAAAAAACGAAGGAAAAATGGGAAGGAGGGAGGGTGACAAATGCAAATTGAAAATGAGCATGTTAGGTTTGATAGGGACACCCATAGGTAACAACTATCACTCAGAGATTGACTATTTCCTCACCCCAACTCTATATCCGTCTGCATTATTCCCGCCCCCCACACCATTCCTTTTTCTCTGGAAGGAGGATTATTAAATGCAGCTAATTCTCTAGACAGTCAGGGTTGGGGAGCCGACAACTTCAGTGGTGACGGTCATTTCCATGGACCTCAAAGACAAGGACAGATAAACACCAAAAGATACATTTCGTCCCTCTAGAACCAGCAACCACTCCTCGGGAAGTTTACCTGTGCCTCTCACTTGGACAACTCCCCTGCCCACCTCTCCCCACCAAAATATATGGGTCTCTGAGTTGGGGCTGGTTTGGAGGGGCCACCAACCAAAGATGAACCTCGTGCTCTTCTGGACTTTCTACCTTGTGATTCCACCCTCCCCGGGGGGGGGTTGGGAAGGGTGGGGCGAGTAAAATGAAATAATAGAGGGAGATGATTCTAAATTTCCCAAGGGACGTCCATTTGCGAAATGCCAGGTCCCGTCGTTTCCCCAAAGGGCGTAACGTTGCTACAGTTAGGGACTGAGGCGGCCTGTGGAGCGCAAACCCTTTCCCAAAATATTTATGACTGGTGCGCAGCCACTGACCTTTGGTAATTCCTTCTGGGCAGCCGGCGCTTCCCTAGCGGTTAACTGCGCTCGCTCTGATTCATTATGAGTACGCTCCCGCAGCCCTGCGAGGAGGTCTCGGTGTCACTAATTTCAACTTAGCTCGTGAGAATGACTGTCGGGGTGTTCATTCGGGTTGATATGTGCTTCTTTCTTGAAGTAATTATGTGAAAACAAGGACACACTACCACTGAAAGTAACGGGCTGTCTGATCATACATCTTTTTTTCTTTTAATTTGACACTGGCCTAAGAATCTCTTTTAAGAGACAGGAGAAATGGGAGTATATTCAATGTCGAAAATGTGTGTAGAGAGGGGAGAGGAAAATAAAGGAGGGAAGGAAGGGCGGGGGGAGAGAAATGATTCCTAACCTTTACAAAGCAAGGATGCTTTGGGTTCATGGTTGGATACCGTCCCAAATGACTGCTGCTCTAGTAACAATAACATTAGTTACCATGTACGGGGTTAAAGTGGCAATAGTGTGATGTGAACTAATCTCCTCCTCTCGGAGGACTGGATATTAGCAGCAATGTGAATTCCACAAAATAGAAACTTTCCGCTTCCATATATTTGACTGGGTCTTTATAAAATCAGGTCTATGAGTTGTCGTTTCCCCCCTCCCCCAAGAGTTCCCTGGTTTCTCCTAGAGAAACTAGATAAGGCTAGAAAGCACCTTACCATGTATGCAAACACACATATTTTCTTTATATACACACACATTATCGTCCAGCCTTTAGCCATTAATACTTGTCACACTGGAATTCCGCTCAGTTAATCGTGGTTAAACACATACACCATAGGAGAACGTGAGTGGATTCAGTCTAATGAAGTTACATTTACGTCCTTTTTAATCTCTCCCCCCTTTCCCCTCCCATTCCAATTTCTTTGATGATTTTTCCCATAAGTGTATAAGCTGCTTGGACTTAGTGGAACCAAGCACTCTCCCCTTAAATGTTATTTGGACCATATGCTTTCCACATTCATTCCCGCTCCGGCTATTCTTCTGGGTACTAACTGCTAACACGTTATAGTCACCTTGAAATTTCCTCTGCTATTTTCCAATTAAAAGCTTAATAGCCCTGGAAACGGAGTTCATGTGGTGAAGTTTACCATAGCCCCTTGTTCTGGAAGGCTTTCTGCTGGGATCCCATTATGTGCTTGAATAAACCTTTTCTGCAAACAGAAATGGGACTCGGGGTTGTCAGGTGTTGGGTTACAATAGACTTTCAGGCAGGGGACATTTTACCAACATAAATACAAACCTGTCCCTATAGGGAGATGTTGTCAAATACTGGGATATGGAAAACATTCCCATCAAATATGAGAAAAGGATTACTGCACTATATCAAATGAGTATTTAAATCTTAGCCCCCAATGTGCACTCGAGTGAAACAGGGGCCCCTGAACCAAATAATACCAGAGAATTTTAATGGTAGGAGATAAACGTGGATAGGTGATAGGGGAAAGAAAGGGGTTTGCTCTGGCTCTTAAAAGCTCTAGTACTGGCGTAGATTTAAAAAAAAATATCGCTCATTCTTGTTTGAAATTGATGTTGATTGGAGAAATACAGAGCGAATGCCTATTTTCGCTTAACCATCCCTGATTAGAGCCGGCCAGAGTCGCATACAGGGACCTAGGGTATTTCAGTGTGGAGGTTCCAAGACCTGTTTCATTCTCCCTCTTTAATTCGTTCGTCACGTGGAGAGGGTTTGTGCCAGCTTTTCCCTTCTTCGGGTCCTCTAGAGCAGAGTAGACTATTATTTTCCCTGAACCTACTAGCGTTGCTCTAGCGGACAGTGGGTGGTATTTGACTAGCACCTTACTGCTCCGAATGCTGTTCTATTTCCCTTTTTCTCTAAGGGTTTTTTTTGGGGGGGTGGCAAGAAGGGGCAATTTGGGGGCGGGGAGAAGAGGCTAGGGCTGAGAGGTGTTTGATGTGTATTTAGTAGAAACGTTTTCAGTGAAGTTGCTTGCACGTCAATTCGAAGCAAAGGAATTCCTGGGGGGTGGGGTGTTGAGGTGGTGGTAACTGAATCAATGCCCCTCCAGGGCTGAAGTACAGAAACAAAACCTGCCAAATTAAGAGGAGTGACGAAACCAAGCCTTCTCTCGAGCAAGTCTCTTCAATGTTTGGGGTCACAGACAGCTGGACAGAATCTCAGCTCAGAAGCTAGTTTGCTTAGTTGTCTGAGGAATTGACATTTCTCACCCACGCCCTAAATGCTAAAAGTATTATGTGAGCTCTAATTCCAGAGAACCTTGAGATAAGAAAACGAATATAAACAAAAAAATGTTTCATAAGAGGAAAGGATGTGAGATATCAACCACAAAAACAGTTCAGTACCCACTATACTTTCCTCCCCTTTGGGAAGAACCCCTCCATGTGCTTTTGATAATGATCTTTAATTTAAGGCTGATAAACGTACAATTCAACAGAATCGTGGCCTCATTGTATATACACATATGCACTTATGTATGTGGACCTGCTTGTGTATACACTTAAGCATGAACACAAACACCCTTTCACACATTTCCTTGCTTTGTTTGGAAATTGGCCTTTTCCCAGAAAGTGAAATCACAGTATCCACTAACCTAATGCACCTGACAGTATAATTTTACGGCGTTTAGTGTAATCACGGTTGGAAAGTTTATGTGTTGCGTGTTCATTTTCAGGGTAACCGAATGCATTGCAGTCTTCCCCAGGAGGAAAAAAAAAATAGCCTCTTTCCGCAGGAAGAATCACAAATGGAGCCTCTGAAATGTTTATGTGCTTGTCCAACAGAGAAGGACCTGCCATAAGTTAGCTACGACCACGAACTGTGTTGAAATGCTGGCCCCAACAGTAGTACAAAATGTTTTCAAAACTTGAGCGTGCTCGTCTCTCGCAAAGACATTTGTAGATGGGGATCGGAAACCGCCCGGCTTGGAGTCATTTTCTGAAGCCAGTTTTGGCAGTTTTTCTGTGGTGGCCAAGACTCGAGTCGGCTTTAGACAGTGCAAGATCCCGGGACGGGTTCCAGAGAAAATCTGGGGGTGGGGACCTGAAGAGGGGAGAGTATTTTTTCAAAGCTGAAAGAGGCAAAGGGGCCAAAACAACAGAGATCTCGGAGACTTGGGTTAGATGAAATGAGATCTCCACATTTGGCTGTTTTAAGGAAGGAGAGGGTAATTAAATTCGGGAGGGCTTTCCAGGATACTTAGTCTCTAATGCAGCTTCTCCAATTTTCTGAGAGTTAAATCCAGAATTTTTTTTTTTTAAAAAGTCACCACCGGAACTGTTCATAGGCCTTTAGGGATATGGCTTTACTGAAAATTGTGGAGTGAGATGGAGATAGAGTTTGCTGCATCGGGTTCTGTCTTTTGAAGTAGCAAGCGTAATGGGCCCGTTAATCAGTTCTTTGCCTCTGCCTAGCAGGGTTTCTGAGATTCATTTCTCTCGTCTGGAGCAAAAGAAAGAAAAAATACGTGTAGAAGAAGCATTGGTTTTTTGAGATCAACTTTCCAGAATATCCTCCTCTCCCCAACCCCCTCTCTCTCTTCCCCGCCCCTCCAACTCTACCATCCCCAAACTTCCGGGGCAAACTTTTCTCCTGCGTCTAGAAAGGCCTCAATTGAGAAGACTTCGGATCGGTCCTACCTCCTCTCCATCGTGAATGGAGAGCTCACTGGGGCTATGTGCCTAGAAGCACATCTCCGCCATCACATCGATCTCAGAGGGACTGAGGGACGCAGGAGGGAAGGGCCACCGTTTCCTCCCTCTCTCCCCCTCCCTCTCCTCCTCGCACCCCCCGCCTTGACACGCACCCCCGTGGCTTTCGGGTTCGTGCCACCTCAGGCTGTAGCAGCAGCCTGGCGAAAAGCAGGCAGGAGGAGGGAGAGAGCTGGGAGCGCCCCCGTGAGTGAGGACAGGCTGTATGTAGGTGGCAACGGAGGTGACAGTGCAGGGATCGGAGCAAAGGGAGGAGGAGGGAAGAGGTGGGGGTGGTGGTGGGGAGCAGAAGAAAGAGACTGGGACCCCGGAGGTGGGGGTGGGAGGGAGAGAGAAGGGGAGGGGGAGGGGAGGAGGGGAGGCGCCCGGCCCCGAGGAAGCGCGCAGAAACGCTGCAGTCCAGCTCCAGACGTCAGCCAGAGCTCTCGCCCTCTCCAAGCAGCCGCCGCGGCTCCTCCTCGGGGAGAGCTGGGGACCGGGAGTCCCGGCCGCCGCAGACCCGCGGAGACCCTTCGGGCCGAGCCCAGCTTGTGGACTGCTCGAAGCAGAAGCCGCAGCGTTGTAGCCTAAGTGGACTAGGGAAGAAGCGAGGGGTGCGAGCGTCCACCCCGGGCGCGGGGGGCGCAGCAGGGCCCCGGAGCGCCCGGAGCTGCCTCCTAGAGCTCCCCCTGTCCCTGCCTGCCTCCAGTGCCCCCCTGCACCGCCCCCGCCGCTTCCAGACTGCCAGCTCCCCCGGGAGCCCAGGGGCATGAACGGCTACGGCTCCCCATACCTGTACATGGGCGGCCCGGTGTCGCAGCCGCCGCGGGCGCCCTTGCAGCGCACGCCCAAGTGCGCCCGCTGCCGCAACCACGGCGTGCTCTCCTGGCTCAAGGGCCACAAGCGCTACTGCCGCTTCAAGGACTGCACCTGCGAGAAGTGCATCCTCATCATCGAGCGGCAGCGGGTCATGGCCGCGCAGGTGGCGCTACGCCGGCAGCAGGCCAACGAGAGCCTGGAGAGCCTCATCCCGGACTCGCTTCGGGCCCTACCCGGCCCCCCGCCCCCGCCGCCCGGCGACAGCGGCTCGGCTCCCCAGCAGCAGCCGCCGCCGCCGTCTCAACAACAGCCTCAGCCTCAGCAGCAGCCGCCGCAGCCGCCCCGTCCAGCCGAGCTGGCCGCAGCCGCTGCCGCCCTGCGCTGGGCCTCCGAGCCGCAGCCTGGATCGGGGCTGCAGGGGCAGCTCTCCAAGGCAGGTAAGCACAGACAGGGGTGAGGGTGCGTAGCAGCAGGTGCGTGCGCCTAGAGTGGGAAAATTGAAGGACTTTAGGGGGCAATCTCCAGATGGTCTAAGTTGGGGGGGGCGTGTAGTTGACACTGCTCACAACCACCCATGGGCACGCACCTCTTCTCCGGGAGCCGGGCTTGCTTCCTCCCCTCCCAGCCCCTTAGATCCTGCGCTGCTAAGTGGGGAAGAGAAAGTTTGAAACTCGGGAACTCGGGTCAGACCCGAAACCATCTGGAGCCTGGACAAGAGGCGCCCCCTGTTCTCAAACCCCTGCAGGATCAGCCGCCAAGATGTCTGGCTCCTAGACAGTCTTTCTCAGGCATATAGAAACAAAGAGGCGACTTTAAAATAAAGAAAAGAGGCGACACACAAAACTCCACCACTTACAAACTAGGGCTCTAGCGGCTTCTGCCTTTGGAGGAAGTCTCGGTTTTAAGGTGTTGGGACAAATGGAAAGAGGCCAGCTTAGGGCCAGTACTGTTAGCAGAACGTCTTGAAGTCGTAGCTCTTCGACCACCCTTCGAGACTCTTGGATAGGGCAAACCCAGCAAACCCAGAGTCTTCCCATGCGGGGTTTCTGGAACCCAGAATTGTTGGGAGACGATATGAACTCGGGAGCGATGGCATTAGGGACCAGGTTGGGTCTCTCCGAAGGATTCCTTAGATGGGGTGGGGAGCAGTGAGGGTGAGAAAGACAAGGATGTGGAGAGCTAGAGGAAGAACAAATTTGGGAGGGGGAGTAGCCACCTGCAGAAATGTTAAGGTCTCTTCGATATGCTCCATAAACATCTCTCATCTCTCGAGGTCTTCAGGGAAGAACTTGGCTTTTTAACAAATTAAACCGAGCAAAGAAATTTACTATAACTCGATAGATTCGATGGTCCTGGCGAGTGGCCTGGGGCTGCAAAGGTAGAGGGAACGGAGAGAAGGGAGAAGGAATAGATAGGAAGGATGAAATCCTTGTAATGGTCTCTTTCTTTCCTCCCTTTCTTCTTCTTCCTCCCTCCTTACTTTCAGAAAGAAAGGGTAATTGTCGTGGTTGAGTCCTGTTTCTGGGACTGTGAGTCCATTTTTGGCACATCCCGGGTTCTCCATACAGCAGCCCTGCTCATGCCTGTCCAAATGCCTCTCCGAGCTTCTTTTTCTTCACAGAGATAAAGATGCAAACCTGGGAACTCTTTTTTGATTTTTTTTTTAATTTCTGCTACCGACTGGTTCTGAGTTTGGCGTAAGGTCTTGTTTTCCCTGCACTGGTACAAAATACGGGACAAGGAAAAAGAACAGATGCGTTCCGGGAACTGGTGTACCCTAGGAAACAAAAGATTCCGAGATACCTACGGGTTGTACTGGGATTGGGGAGGGGAAATCATAAGGCCCTCTAAGCATCTAAGCAGAGCTTTGGCTAGGCCCTCTCAGAAATCCAGCGTTATACTTGCTGTCCCCTACTCCCCCAAACAACTACCACCACAACACAACATGATCACACTGGGCCTAGAAGGGGTTGTCACATAACATTGCCTTGGAAGCAGATCCTGACTTGGGTAGATACTGAGCAGGTGTTAAAGGTCAAGTTCTACTTCATTACACAGCAAAGAACCATTTTGGCCTAAAGTCAGTTTGAGGGACTGGACTGATCATTGTAAGAACAAAGGAGTGGGAAATTCATCAGAGATTTTCCAAAGGTATTTGGTACCATAGCATTTCACCAAGTTAATGATCTGAGTTTAACTCTCTCTGTGGATAATATTTCTTTTATTTTTTTTTCCAGTCAAAGATGGGCTACTGCTGGTTTCAAGAAGCAGGAGAGTTTGAATGGCCCAAGACACAGAAATTACATTTGAGCGATAACTTTGCTTAGCCTTTCATTTTCATGGTTCCCTAGCTCAGTAACCCTCAGGCCAGAGCAACAATCCACCTCTCTGGGATTAATGTTTATCTGCCTTTTGAATTCAGCCCTGACTGTGAGAGGTGCCTGAAACCTATCTTCCCTAAAGGAAAGCAGGTTCTGGTGCCCTACAAACCCCATCTGGCCTGTCTGAATCTTTTCCTTATATAGAGATTCCCTTTGTTCCATTTAGAATATGGATTGTTAGAGCTGGAATCATTTAGTCTTAACTGCTCCTTTAATTTTAACCTAGAAGGAAATTGAGGCCCAAGGAAGGGAAATGAACTGCTCCAGGGATGGGGGCAGTTTGTGGCCAAAGCAGAACCTAAATCCATGTCTGCTAATTCAGTTTTCTTCCCATCATGCCACATTGACTCTCTTTAAACTTGGGGAGAAGGGCCTTTTTGATTAGAGCAGCAGATGCTTGTAAGTGCCTCACCTTCTTATAAAGTTGAAAAATAAAAATCAGAAAGGAAAATTAGCAATAGCTACAGTAACATAACTTATGGGACTCAGTCTAAATTATTCTAGGATGATTATCAGTCTAAATAAATCAAAGTCAGACTTGGTTTCTTCTTCCCCACCTGCCCCCCCCTTTCCTCCCAGACTAACAAAGTTAACCTAAGAAGTAAAGATCAAAACTCTGAAGTGGAGAATAACTACAAAAATTGTAGTCATACCCACGTCCCTGGGAGGAAGGCCTGAGAAGCAGGTTGGATTGTTTGAACAATGCTTCATAATGATAGGAATGAGTTGGTTTCCATCTGTACTCTTATACTAGTGCATTTACATCTTCACATCTTTGGTTTTAGTCTCTCAATCTGCTGTCCTTGCTAAATTCTAAAAAAAAACTGAGGAGTAAAGAGAAAGCTTTCCTTCTATGGTTATCAGAATATGGATTCTCTGGCCTCCTTTGCATAGGCAAAGCCAGACTGAGGCATATGCCAGAGAGAAATGCCAGGATAAAATGATTTGTTGCAGTATTTATCATACAAAGAGATGCAATATGCACATATAGCTACATGTGTACATATGTATGTGTACCAGACCTTTATCTTTTCAGAGAGGCCATATCTGCTATATCCTTCTGTGCTATGTACCCATTATATGCTTGTATATTCATATGTATCCTTCTATGAACTAGACCTACAACTGTGATGTACATACATGCGATGTACCCATTTGATATATGCATGGGCATCTTTATTACATAGCAGAGTAGTAGATAGTTACATACTAGATTTTCCACAAACAGATAGACAGGATATCATAATGCTTGTAGGTCATGTAAATTTCTCTTGCTACTTCCTTCCTTTCAAGCTCCCAGAGTCAAAGACCCAGTTGTCCTTTTTTGCAGGGCAAAGGATCCCTAGAAAGAGAACGCACAGCTGTGGGGGAGGAAGCATTTTTTTCCCTTATCGGATACAAATGCAAGTGAACAAACACATTGAGTCTCCCCCTACCCCTTTCCAATTCCTTGAGAAAGGCGCAAGGCTGTTAAAAGACTACATTTGCAGGGCTCCACAGGAGAAAAATCTCCCAGTTCAATGACTGTATTCCCTCTGTGCCAAACCCCGTTTCTGTAGCCAGAAGAGACTTCTTCCCTTAGTTCTACGTCCGAGATCACAGAGAGGCATTGCTGCTTCTAATACAATTGGTAGACTTTGGGTATCCCTTCCACTGTGGTTTATTATTCAATTCAATTCAACAAGCATTTTTCAAGGGTTTGTTATCTTCAAAGGTTTATGAGTGATGCTGGCTAGATGGTTAAATGGATAATTTTAATATTCTCATCAGGCTCCAGATAGAGGCATTCTTTTTTGCTTTTCATTTTCCCCACTGAGTGTGGGCCATTTTCTACTCTTCCCTATCTTGGAATTGTATGACTATAATTTTTGTAGTTATTTGTAGTTGCTCTTGAAAGGCAACATAGAATGAAAAATGTCTTTGACTGGGAGTTGGGGACCTGGGTTCTGGATCTGCCAGTTACGTGAGCTTCTGCAAGTCTCTTCCAGGTCTTAAGTTTTATCAGCAAAAATGAAGCGTTTGGATTTAGATCTTTAACATCTCCTGCAACTCTAGTATTGCATGATCCTGCTTTTTGTTGTTTTTGAATGATTACATTTTGACAGAGTTAAAGATTTATGAGCCTAGGATGAAAACTTATTTGACTTAGTCTCCTGCCCTTTAACTTTCATTTTTTCCCATTCTCCTCACCCTCAAGTAAAATATAAGATTTTTTTTTAATTTAAAGGGAAAAAAAAGCTTTTAAAAACCAGTTGTTAATGTGTCTGAATGAACAAACTCAACCAGCTAAGCCAGCCTTTCAGGATTTGGTGTCAGGAGGCAAGCAAAGATAAGGGTCAGAACTGGTTGAGGTGAGATGCTGAGATTACATATTCCTTTGCTTTACCCCCATTATCCTGTCTGAATTAACTAGCTCCCACCTCCCTTCTGTAGGAGAAAAAGAAGAGCTCTGGAATGGAGAAGATGGGGATATCTATTTGAATTCCCTCTCAACTTGTACAATTTTACACAGAGAGCAAGAAAGTCATAGAGGTAAAGATTAACAGAGGAGAGAGAGAGAGAGAGAGAGAGAGAGAGAGAGAGAGAGAGAGAGAG
>NW_020954610.1:41777048-41779107 GCF_900497805.2 Vombatus ursinus
AGAGAGAGAGAGAGAGAGAGAGAGAGAGAGAGAGAGAGAGAGAGAGATCCTTAAAGAACATTCAGGAAATAAAATTCCTCAAAATGGAAAAAAAATATTTAAAAAACTGATTTGCAGCACAGTGGAGTTTCTTCAAATATTGGGTAGGGGAAGGTTTCTATCTCTGAAAAGTTTCCTCTTGTGTGTTTGTGAGAATAAGGAAAGGAGGGGACCAAATAACACAAAGTGGTCTTCTTTCTACTCTCTTCCCCCTCCCCCCACCTTTTTGGTGGGAGGGAGGAGCTTTCTTAGAGTACGGCATCTGCAGATTAAAGTCGGTTATTGTGTGAGTTCTGATAGGTGAAACCAATCTTCCAGGTAATTTAGGAGAACAGGAAAATGAGAGGGACAATTTGAATTTTTAAAAATTAAACTTCAAAAATATTTGGGAGGAGGCATATACAAAGTACATGTAGACTTTCCTTTACTATTGATATCACCGTTCCTTTCAAAGCACTACCACATAGCTGCTCAAGAAGAACCAGATGTAACATGCAAACTCTATACATTTCTTTTTGGTAAATCCAAGAGAGAAGAGATAGATGTGTCTATAATTTTTTTGTTTATGGTGGAGGGGACCACTAGTATAAGGAACTCTTTGGCTTGTATCAGATACTCAATCTAATAGTTTTAGAGAATTCCCTGGGGCACTGAGGTTGTGACTTGCCTAAGGTGACAGCCAGCATGTGCCAGAGGCAGGATTTGACCTCAAGTCTTCCTGACTCAAAGGCTGAATCTCTAACCAACTTGTCAAAATCTGGCTAGAGCTAGATCTTGATCGATAAGGGACGGAACCTGTGATTTAATTGGATATAGGGAACTTCGAGATCAGGAAACCCATCTACCAATGCAGATGGACCCCTCTATAGTTTCAGAGAGTTGTCTGGAGCACCAAGAGGTTAAGTGACTTGTCCAGGGTGTCAGGGAATGGAACTTGGATCTGAAACTTCACGTCTTTACATTCATATCTTTATGTATATTTTTCTATATTGCTATAAATAAACACATCTGTATCCAAACATACACAGTTGTGGAATGTAAGCCTTTTTAAGGGCAGGGATCTTTCATGTTTTCTTTGTATTCCCAGCCCCTAGAGTTTGATAATCACTTTATAAATGTTTGTTGAATAATAGCATAGTTTAGTGTTTTTCTCACATCACTTCTGTAAGGTAGGTAGTGAAGATGCTGTTTTAAAACTTGAGAAGAAAGCGACTCTCGGAGATGTGGCTCTCGAGGAGTTAAAATGCCGCTGGTTAGTAGAAAAATGACACAACCCCACAAACCCAGGTCGGCTGAATTCCAGTCCAGGGCTTTTCTTTTCTCACCACACCAAAGTGAGGGTAACTTGCCAGACTGGGGATGAGTTGGCTGTTGTGTCTTCGGAAATCTTGGTTCCTGACGGGTCTGGCTATGGGGGTAAGGGTACAGGATAGCAGGATCTCTGCATACAGCCTCTACTTTGCTATAAGTAGATGGGGGAGGTCAGAGCCGCGCGTTCAGACCTGTCTTCCGCATCTTGGGATTAGAATAACCTTTCCATCTATGGGAGTTGGAGGCAAGGTCACTCAAAGCTGAAGCAATTTTGCCACTTACGATGGCCCTCCTTTTCTCGCTCCGTTTTTTCTTTCTTGTCCCAGGTATCTGGGTTCCTCAGTCTCTTTCAGTGTATGTGTGTGGGGTGGGGTGGCAGGACATTACATGGACGGATAAGTTGCACCCACTTGCTAAAGAGATATTCTTTCCCCGCATTCAACTCCGTTACCCTACCTTCTCGAAATTTCTCTTTCCTTCCTTCCTTCCTTTCATTCTTCCTTCCTTCCTTCCTTTCTTTCTTTTTCTTTCTTTCCTTCTTTCTTTCCTTCTTTCTTTCCTTCTTTCTTTCCTTCTTTCTTCCTTCCTTTCTTCCTTCCTTTCTTCCTTCCTTTCTTCCTTCCTTTCTTTCTTCCTTCCTTCCTTTCTTCCTTTCTTCCTTCCTTTCTTTCTTTCTTTCTTTCTTTCTTTCTTTCTTTCTTTCTTTCTT
>NW_020954610.1:41779117-41802190 GCF_900497805.2 Vombatus ursinus
CTTTCTTTCTTTCTTTCTTTCTTTCTTTCTTTCTTTCTTTCTTTCTTTCTTTCTTTCTTTCTTTCTTTCTTTCTTTCTTTCTTTCTTTCTTTCTTTCTTTCTCTTTCTTCCTTCTTTTGTTTTCATCACCTTAATTTCCAAATATATCCCTCCACTTCCACTACACAGAGAGCCATCCCTTGTCATAAACTCCTTCCTGAATTTCTATTGCTGAGCCATCGCCACTGAAATAGAAGGGCTCGTCTTGTAACCACAACTTCCCAGAACACCCTAAGTGAGTCTCTCATCTTCACCCCACAATTCTCTCCCCCCCACTTTGATGTTAGAGCAAGGGGAGGGGGGTGCTATCAAGGAGCCTGTTCTCCTGCTGCAGAGATGAGGGGATGAGTTGGAGAAGGAGGAGAAGAAGAAGGAAGAGCGAGTTTCCTGTGTCTTAGAAACTCTAGTTCTACTCCTATCGGGGAAAGAGAAACAGAAATAAATCGCCCCCCTCCCCACCCGTAGCAGGCTATAAATCTGACGGATAGCAGTGCTATTGACTTATATACCCAACTTTTTTTTCCTCCTGATAGATGAACTCCTCGGTTTAAAAGATTACAGTAATCACAGGAGGACAGTGTAAATCGAATCTGATAGCAATAACTTTCGGGGAAGGTCAGGCTCAAGTGAAATGTTACCAAGCAACAGGCATTTTGTTTGCAAAATACAATCAAAGAGCATTGATGAGAAATTCTTCCCTGCCAACCAGTCAGCACTTTCTACTAACAGCTTTACAGGGGGAAAAGAAGTAAATCTTCATAAATCACATTCTCCGGAGCACTTGCAGCCCCTTTCTGGAAATGTTGCACTTCTTCATAGATGGGGAGGAGGAAGTAGCCCCAGGAGAGAGCCATCTGTCTTCGGTTCTCCCTTTTTTTCCCCTTTTCTTTCCTTTATTGACATTCCCTCCGTGTTTTCTCCCTCCCTGCCCTCACAGAATCTCAGAATTGGAAAGCACTTCAAAGACCATCTTGCCCAGTACATATCAGCACAAGAATCCCTTCTACAACGTTGACAAGTGATTATTGTACACTAATTATTGACTTCTTGTCAGTGAGGGGGGAACCCACTAGCTGCCTTGCCTTCATCCCACTTTTAGGTAGTTCTCTTAATAAAAGCTAGCAAGTGTATACATACATACACACACATACACATTTGTGTGTATGTATATCTTTATACACACACACATATGTATCTTCAAGGTTTGTAATATGCTTTACAAATATTAACGTATTTTAGTCTCACAACTTTAGGAGGTAAATATTATTATTATTATATTATTATTATTATCCCAAATCTGCTGATGAGGAAACTGAGGCAGATAGGTAGGATGATTTACTTAGGGTCATATAGCCAGTAAATGTCAGAGACTGGATTTGAGCTCAGGTCTTCTTGATTCCAGGTCCAGTGTTCTATTCACTGAGTCACCTCACTGCCTTACATCAATTGTAAATCTTCCTCTTTCTAATCTTCACCTGCTGTTCCAAGTCCTGTTCTCTGGGCCAAGAAACAAGTCTAATCCTCCTTCCACATACCTCTTCAAAATCCACTTTCTTCCCTTGCCTTGCCTTGTCCTCCCTTCCTTTTCCCTCCCCTCCACTTGACATTCTACTCCTTATTCCTTTTCTATGCTCTTCTCTCTTACTTTATCTCTCTTCCTCTCTTCTTGTTTCTTCCTTTTCTTGCCTGTTACCACATATCAACCTACTCTTTTCTTTTTTTTTAAAACTAGAACAAGATTGGCCATTCAACTGGAAGCTGTTTTTTGAGGTGATAGCAATGATAAAATTGATAGCATCAATAGAACTGCCCCTTAAATGATGCTGTAGTGTTTAAAAAAATCATTTCATATCTCTTTAGACTATACCAGCTGAAATTTACTTGCGGAGGGGCAAACCCTAGCTACTGAATTAAGGGCAGACATCATCTTTCTCTTGCTAGAAAAGTGATAGCAAATGAGAGACTAACTAGGAAGTGGAAGAAAAAAAAGACAGCTCTGAATTTTTCTGTTGGCTAGACAGGTTCTTCAGTAGTTTCCACTGCCCTCCTTTAATTCCTGCTCACTGAAAAATGTCTCTTTCTCCTAAGAGAAGAGAGGACAGACACTGGAATTTAACTTTTGAGCAGCATGAGTGGTAATACACTGTATGTGGAATTTGGGATTTTACAAAATCCCAAGACCTGTTATTCCAAACCCTTCCTCAGCTGGGTCATCAGTCAATACTGGGTGTCAGGAGCCATACTTTCCTTTAAAATTCACCAAGACTGCTCTTCTAATAATGTAAAAAAGGGAATGAGAGCTGTTTACTCTTCCTTTTCTCTTGGTTTGTCATTCTTATCTTCTGGAGAGATTAGATTAGGTGATAGGGACTGGACCAATGATTTCACTGATGTAGGGAAGTTCCCAATGAGGAAGCTTTCCCTGCAACTGCAGTTCATCATTTTCTCTATAATTGGTGGTCTTAGAACAGAGGTTCTTAGTTTTTTTTTGAATCATGGGCCTCCTTGGCAGTCTAGTGAAACCTGTGGACCCCTTCTCAGAATAATGTTCTTAAATGTATAAAATAAAATGCATGGGCATTATAAAGGCCGCTTATATTGAAATATATTTACCAAAATATGTTTAAAAAAAAAACCCAACAACAAATCCACAGTCCCTAAGTTAAGAATCTTTGTCTTAAGGAATTCCTTTGAACACTAAGAAGTTAAGTGACTTTAAGGGTGACACAGTATGTATCAGAAGTGGGACCTGAACTCAGGTCTTTGTGGCTCCAAGGCCTGCTCCCATTGTACCTCTAGTATGAGACATTTCCCATAATGCTTCTGTTTGTCAAAAAGAAAAAGTGTAACAAGGACAGGGTTCCTATTTGAAGTGAGGCTGAGTAGTTCTGCTTTAAAAAGCTCCCATTTTGTCTGTGGTACCTGTTGGATTCCTGTTAGACTTGCATGTGCAGAGGTGTTTTTTTTTTTTTAATGGACTTCTATTGAGAGGAGTGTTGAAGTGAGGAGGGAAGCACAATATGCATTTTAAACTGCTTGACATGATTTCAAAGAGAAAAAAGGCCGTTGACTTTTGAGTGAAGGAACATTCCTGTATGTGCCTGTATGTTTGTGTTTTCCTTTGGAACTTAAAAGGTGACATGTTTGTATAGACTTGATGGAATATAGTACATAAAAATACTGTTTCTTGTGGTAGAGAAATTCCTATTCCTGTGTCTGAGTGGAGAATTTATCATAAATATGCTCTGGACTTTTTCAAAATGGTTGAAATGAACATCTTGAAACACTTATAAAAAAAATACCAGCAAGATAATTTTTGGTCTGAGGTTTAAAGCAGAAAGAATCCTCTGAAGAAAATCTGAGTTTTACAAATTGAAACCTAAGGCAGTCATTTGCTGTGGCTGGGTTTTTCGTTGTCTTCTTAGTCAAATAGCTATGGAGTTGAAGACTGATTTGGGGCACAGTTATCTGATTAGCTATTTTGAAAAGCTTTAACAGGTTGGACACAAAGTTTACCTTTAAAGGAAGATCTGCATACGTATTTCTTTTACAAATCTGTATCCATAATCAAAAGGTCAATGTGTCATCATTTGGATAATGAAAAATATTTATACTTAAAATGAAGGATTCATTCAAAAGTCAGACTATTTTAAAGTAGCTGGATGTGTAATGTTCTAAAGAGAGAAGTATTAGAATTCAGAGCATTGTTTTTGTTTTTTCACTTTTGCTGCAGAGTACTTTTTCATAGGTACAGTGGGGCTGCCAATTTAATCTTCACTCTTCCCCCTCCCTTTTAATCCATATTTGTCATCATGGTTTTCCTTTCTTTTTACTGCTTTTTATTTTACTCTTTTCCTTTTATTAACTTTTAATATGTTCATTTATACCCATTGATTGCTCTTATTTCAACCTTTGCACTGAATGAAATCCCAAAGATTTTTAAAGCTAGAATGATTTCTATGAGGTGCCTAACCCATCACGGTTTATGAAAAACTTCAGTGGAAATAAGGAAATTTGATTTAAATCTTTTATTTAATTTTCTGTGACTACATACTGAAAGTTAAAGCTGTAATTATAATGATATTATAAATTTACATATGATGTAAGATATATAATTTTTTTTATAATTATAGATAATATACAATTATAATATTTACAAGAGAAGGATTTAAAGTGTATTTGGTTGTGGCACAAATATTAGGCATTGTAACATAGCAGATAGAAGTAGAGACTGAACCTGTGATTTCATTATTATAGGGAACTTTCAAGTGAGGAAACTCTCTCTACTAATGAAGGTCAGCATACAATCAGTATGTTAAAAAGACAGGACTTAAACCCAAGTATTCCTGGCTTTCAAAAGTAGCTCTCTACCTCTTAGATGATTCTATCTCTCATAATACAGCAAATGTGCAGTGGGATAGTATATTTGAAGTGTTAATTCATCAGGAATGAATATCTAGGGTAGCAGTCATCCTTGGTGAGGGAGTATAACTTCAGGGCTGATTTTGTTCTGTTCAAATACCTCCCAGCATCAACAGCCTTGGTGTGTTATGGGTATTTCATATACCCAGACTTACCTGGAGGGTTTTATAGATGCATCCTAGAATGTGAAATATCTGGAGGGGTTCCCTCAGAACTTCCTATGTAATTCTCTTAATTCTATAGATAACTTAAGCTCAGCTGGTTCACATACAGTGGATTTGAACTTGTCAAGTCCTTCGAACTCAGTTGCAATTTGATAACTGTTGTCTGCAACTTTAACTCTGAGCAGCTGTGTTGCAAATATATGTCCTTAGTCACAAGAGAGACCAGATGAGAGAATGTGGATGGATTAACGTAAACCCATCACCACCATTTGAAAAACAACTGAAAGGCTATGCTCCACTGAGCACATCAGTAATGTTATCTCTGTAGGCAAAGAATAACTTTTAAACTTTTTAAAAAAGGAACTGAGAAGGCAGCTTGATATATTTGTGCATAGAGGTGCCGATTCCCCTGTTTAATAACCTACAGAACTCAAAGAAAACATGTCGGGTGAAAATGGAAAATGCTGTTAGCCTAATGTTGCTCATCCTTTTCTTTAATAATATTTTATTTTCCTTCAATCATGTGTAAAAACAATTTTTAACATTTTTTAAAGTTTTGAGTCCTCCCTCCTTCTTTTGCCCTTCCCCTTCCCTGAGATGTTAAACAATCTGATATAGGTTATACGTGTGTAATCATGCTCACCCTTTTCTACATCTGGGGTACAGCTTTTACAATCTTTAAGAGCAGCTCCATTTCCTTGGAAGGTAGGTACATACATTATAACATGCAGATGAAGTTTCAGATAGAATTCTAGTAAAATATAAGTATCTACTTTTCATTTGCATAATATTCTAAACTTAACTTCTTTATTTTGGTGTGTGGAGACAGGGTAGGGAGAATGTTGTTGAAATATTCCATGGAAAAGAATTAATTTGTAGGTAAATTTTTCTCAAACTTTCTTTCCACATAAGCAATTTGCATAAGGAGGGGAAAAAACATTTTTCTCAGGGACTCTTAAAAAGACATCACTAGCTGAACTTTAACCTTTTTCATCGTTCTTATACTTTTCTAAGGAAATAAAATTTTGCTTCTCTCTATGGGGATTATCATCTCTGGCTCCTCTAAATTCTTCTACCACGTATGATGTTTGGTTTGGTACTTAGGATCATATATTTAGAGCTGGGACCTTCGTGGCTGTCTACTCTAACTTCTTAATTTTGTATAAGAGGATATTGAAAAATCAAGAGGTTAAATGACTCATCCAAGGTCATATAATCAAAGACAAAGCCAAGATTTGGATTGGGGCCTCCAACTTCAAATTCAGCATTAAAACAAAAAAACAAAAAACTATACTATGCTATATATTTTGTTAAGCGCTGTAGGGTTTTCTGAGATTATAAACCTAGAACTGGAAGGTACCTCAAAAGTCCTCTAGGCCAAAACCTTCATTCTCTAGAGGAGGAAACTGAGGCCCAGTGACTTGTTCTAGGTCTTGCAGATAGTAAATATCAGAGGTAAAGTTTGAACCCAGTTCCTTTGACCATAGATTCAATACTCTTTCCCCTATACCAAGGGGAAATATATCTCTTCTCCATCTCTTCCTAACCAGATTGTAAACTGCTTGAGGTCAAGCACCATGCATCCTGCACACAGCAAGTAGTCAAATATTTGTTGTTGTTGATAATAATAGGAAGGCTACAGTTGATGTGGCAGTGGATAGAGAGCTGGGCCTGGAGTCAGGAAGACCTGAGTTCAAATCTGGCCTCAGATACTTACTAGCTAAGTGACCGTGAGCAAGTCACTTAACTCTGTTTACCTCAGTTTCCTCATCTGTAAAATGAACTAGAGAGAGAAATGGCAAACAACTCCAGTCTCTTTGCCAAGAAAACCTCAAATGGAGTCACAAAGAGTTAGACATGGCTAAAACAATTAAATAGCAACAACCACCACAGTTAAATAAGAAAATTGCCTTCCGTGTATATGGCATTTTTAATAAAGTTTTTATTTGTATAGTTACTTGAGAAATGTATGGAGTGCTTGATTCCCACCCCTCCCTCCCAAGTTCCAATGAGCAGAAGTCAAATCTGGTGCTGGGTGTGGAGGGATAGGTATAAATACGTATACAAGATCACTCTGCTAAGTGCTTTACAAATATGCCACTTGATCCTCACACCAAGCCTGTGATGAAGATGCTGTTTAAATCCTCATTTTACAGTCCAGGAAACTGAGACAAACAGGTTAAATGACTTCACATATATAGTAAGTATCTTAGTCAGGATTTGAATTCAGGTCTTCCTGACTCCAGGCCTGGCACTCTATCCACTGTGCCACTTAGCTGCCTCAGGTTCTCTTACTATGGTGCTAGCACATCATCGGGGCTCTTCTGTGTTAAATATGACAACAATGGCTCTTTTATTGTTATGAGTCCTGAAAATGGAAATTATACACAGATTATTAAAATAAGAATATAGACTTTTTTTTTCTTTTTGAAACAAGGACACCAAATTCAAATACTGTATTGGCTGTTAGTGGGGCACAAACTTATGCTGATCCCCACTGATCCTCCCATGGAGTAGCAAATGTCAGGCCTTTTTACCAATCTATTTTGCACACTCAATGCACCAAAGCCACACCTAGAACCCTAGAAACCTAGAACCCTAGATCTGTTTGTGGTTGAGCAGCCAATGAAGATCACCATTACAATCTTGGCTTTTGTGTATCTAATCAATTTTTTCTGAAATTTGTTTTGGGATGAGTGCATGCATTGGATTTTTATTGTGAAGGCATGCTATTGTAGACTAGGAACATAGAATCATAGAACAACATAGAATCATCATCAGAGTTGGTGTATTCATATATGTAGCATACATCCCCTTCCATTGTTTTTTGTTTTTTTGTTTTTTTTGCTAGGCAATGGGGTTAAGTGACTTGCCCAGGGTCACACAGCTAGTAAGTGTTATGTGTCTGAGGCCAGATTTGAACTCAGGTCCTCCTGAATCTAGGGCTGGTGCTCTATCCACTGTACCAAGTAATTGCCCCTCCACTGTGTTTTATAAGGGACTGGTATATTAAAAAATCATACTTAGGTAAGTCCCATAGTGAGAGAACATTAATAGTTACAAGATCACAAGATCATAGACTTTAGAGGTGGAAGGAATGTTAAATGCCATCAAATCCAACCTCTTCATTTTACAGATGAGGAAACTGAGGCCCAGAGACATTAAGTGACTTGGTCACATTGCTGATAAGCATAAAGCAGGATTTAAACCCAAGAAATAAGCACAAAATTTGTGAAAAGGGAGTACTTCAATGAAATTTTATTGTGTAAATATTTATGGCTTTATTTATTTATATTTATATCACAAGAAAGGTGGCATGCAGGAGCGGGTTGGCCTTGGTTTTTGATGGCATATAATGATAGCCACAATGTTCCAATTCATATTTAGTATTTTCTAATTTTTTTGTGACAGGACGTGTGATCTAATTGGAGTAGGGAACTCCTAGTATGGAAACCCCTTTTATTAATGCAGATCAACAACTGTTCTGCAATTTATAGCCTTAGAGAATAGAATGGTGGCACCAAGACATTAGGGACCTGGAGGTAGACTGTAGTCCATATGTATCAGAGGGTTCAACCCAGGTCTTCCTGGCTCTAAGCCAACTCTCTATTCAATATGTCATGTTGCTTCTCAATAGACTCTAATATTTTTCTGTAGTTGAAGATGACTTTCAAAAAAAAAATCAAACACTCTTTCAGTATAAAAGGTAGTCATAGTGTGCTATTGTAAACACCCCAATCAGAACTTCTCCTTTCTAATAGTTTTCGTAGAGCAGATCATGCTTTTTCTCTTTGCAATTATTTGATAGTATTAACTTGGCCACTATTTTAAGGCATTGCAACTGATTTACTCCTGTTGAGGGTTTCGTTATAAGCCAATAATAACCTGATGAGGATCTTACAATCACAGATTCAGATCAGAAAGAAATCTGAGAGGCCATTTGATCTAACTCTATCATTTTACAGGTGAAGGAACTGAGTTCCCGAGAGGTTAAGTAACTAGCAGAAGGTCATATAGTAGTTAAGAAACTGAGCTAGGATTCAAACTCAGGCCCTCCATTCTTTCTGTTATAGTTTTCAGTGTTAATTGAAAAAAATGCTTTTGTGTTTTCTACAAACTCTGTTACAGAACAATCTATTACAAGTCATCTTGTATTCAAATCAGACAATGTTTGCAAAGGACTCTTTAAGCTTTAAATCTTTCTCTGTTGTTGTTTGGTTGTTTTAGTCGTGTCCAATTCTTCGTGACCCAATTGGGAGTTTTCTTGGCAAAGATATTGGAGTGGTTTGCATTTCTTTCTCCGGCTCATTTTGCCAATGAGGAACAGAGGCAAACAGAATAAAGTGACTTGCCCAGGGTCACACAGATAGTAAATATCTGAGGCTAGGTTTGAACTCATGAGGATGAGTCTTCCAGTGTTATATCCACTATGCTGCCTGAATCTCTTCTATAAGTGTCAGTTATTATTATTGTTTATGTATTTTATATATATGATATATGTTATATTATTATGTATTATTATTATTACAGCATTATTATCCTGTGGCCCTTGAATAATTGACACAATTGCTTAACATATATCCTTTCATAAGAAGACGCTAGTTCCTCAGAAGATTATGATATAGGCCAATAACAACAGTATCAGTAATAATAACGATCTTGCATCCTAATACTTTCACTCAATTGTGAAAATCAATTACTTTATACACCCTCATAACTGTTCATTGAACAGTAAAGATGAAAGACAGTGGTAGGATCATGACTTGTCCTAGGGCTATTTTTATCTGAATTTCATCTAACATAAAGATGAGAAGACTAAAATAATAATAATAATGATGATGATAAATGTCATATATGTGTATATATGTAGGCATATAGAAATATGGACTTAAGGGAGGAGATCAAAATCAGTTGTGAACAGGCTGATATACACATCATCTCTGTTGTTTTGTCTGTTACTGGCATTATTATCAAAGATTACTTCAGGGACCCTCCAGAGGATGAGCTTAATTTAAAATTTTTATTCAAAATATACCAAAATTTGGGGCAGCAAGGTGGCGCAGTGGATAGAGCACTGGCCCTGGAGTCAGGAGGACCTGAGTTCAAATCTGACCTCAGGCCAGACATTTGACACTTACTTGCTGTGTGACCCTGGGCACATCACTTAACCCCATTGCCTAGTCAAAAAAAAAAAAAAAAAAGAAGAGCCCCTATGCAAAACATAACAAAATTAGTCATTTATGTAAGAGTTCACAGAACATTATGTTTAAAACAATAATATCAGGATAGTGACTTATTCAGGACCATTTCTATCCAAACTTCATTGAAAAAAAGTGAGAACAAAATACTTTTATTACCGCTAGTACTGCTGCTTCTGCTACTATTATTACTACTGTCAATATTGCAAGCACCTGTTATTCTGTCTGTGCTGGGAGTTCTCCCTCTTTTGTAGAATAGTCTATCCTTTAGAATTTGAGAGCATTGCCTAAATCTTGGAGGAATGACTTGCTTGAGGTCACACAGCTAGTCAGTGTCAGATGTGGGGTTTGAACTGAGGCCTTCCTAAATCCAAGTCTGGTAATCAATCCACTATGCTTCCAATGATAATAACAATAGCTTGCATTTGGAGAATGATGTACAGTTTTCAAAGATCTTTCCTCAACTTCATTTTTTTTAAAAGCCAGTTAATAGGCATTTATTTTCTCTCACACCTGTCATTGACCAATAACAACAAAAAGAGAAAATGTAAACCTGTGTAACAAATATGCATAGATAAGCAAAACAATTTCCCATATTGGCTTTGCCCCAAAATGTATGTTTCATTCCACATTTTAAGTCCATTACTTCTCTGTCAGGAGAAGGGTTGTCTCCTTCCCCTTCAGTCTTCTGGAATCAGTCTTTCAATACATTGATCAGAATTTCAAGTCTTTCAAAGTTGTTTTCTTTATGATGTCTTTATATAATGTCTTCTAATGTCTTTATAATGTATACTTTGCATCACTTCATAGAGGTCTCCATTTCTTTTATAACTGTCCATTTTTATAATTTTTTTATAGCACAGTAATATTCCATGGCAATTCCATGCCATAATTTGTTTAACTCTTCCCCAATAGGTGGGCACCCTGTTAATTTCTAGGTTTTTTTTTGTTACTATTACAAGGTCTGCTATAAATATTTTTGCACATATGAGTCCTTTTCCTATTTTTTTAATCTCTTTGGGGTATATGCCTACTAGTGGTATTGATAGATCAAAGGGTATGTATAAGCTTAATGACTTAGGGGGCATAATTTTAAATTACTTTCTAAAATTGCTGAAGCAATTCACAGTTCTTCCAACAGTGCATTGGTGTGCCTGTTATCCCATAGCCCCTCCAACATTTGTCATTTTCACCAAATCTGAGGTGGAATCTTGATGTGCTTTAATTTGCATATCTATAATTATTAGTGATTTGAAATGTTTTTATATGGTTTCAGCTTTTTTTTATTAAGAAACCAACTGACCCCCTTCCATCACTCCTAGATTAATTTTGCTTGCTCTCTAATGCTTATTATATGCAAATGATTTTTGCAAGTCCCTTGAAAGGCTACCTAAGAAAGGTTTCAGTATACCTCAGGCCCCCTTCTATAGGATCTTCTATATCTCCCTCTATAGGATTATATTAACTAATATTTTACATTTTAGAACCTAATGAAGCATTCTGCTAACTAGTACCCATGATAGCTTGATGTAGATTGAATAACATATCACGTTTCTTCTTTTTTTTTTGATTAAAATCATTTGTTTATTGGTTGCAATATTAACTTCTGGCAACATATTTTGCTGAGCCACTGTACAAATACAAAGATCAAATCCATTGGAAAAAGCTATAAACAGAAGTTCATAGCAAGTGACCGTTTTCACAGAGAAGTCATTGATGCAAAGCACTGTTGGAGAAAATATATCACATTTCTATAGGATTTTAAGATTTACAAATCACTTCCTCCACAACAACCTTGTGGGGGTAAATTGGACAAGTATTATTATCCTTATTTTGTAGATGAGGAAACTGAAAGCGCTGACTTGGAGTCCCAGGACCCCAGGTCACGTCCCACCTTTGCCACTTACACCCTTGGGGAAGTCTCTTCTCTGTGTCTCAGTTTCCTCATTTGTAAAATAAGACCTCTTAGGTTCCAGTTCTAGATCCCTGTGCTGTCTATGCTATTGATGATCCTATGAATTTGACTTACCCAGGGTTTACTAATAAGTAGTCACCAGCTAGTAAGTATCAGCACTTAGACTTGACATCCTAGTTCTTCTGACTCTAAGACCAGAGTTCTTACTGGTATACCACAGCTGCCTTGAGGAGATCTGATTTTTAATGTATTCTCTTTAGGCATGTTAACACTAAGCTAGCCAATTATGTTACAGGGTTATCACTGATAATCTCATGTTGAAAAAAAAAAGAGTAGAAGGTCAACTTAGGCTCATTTTCTTGCCTTGCCCTGGCCTATAACCTTTGTAATTTCTCTTTCTGCACCACTCTTTGGAAACCAAAAGAACTAACTGCATGGATTGATTTATGGTTATGTGGACCAATCTATTCAGAGGGGGAAGATTTCTGGGTCTGGAAAATATTCTTCATGCCTATCACTGAGAAAGGGAAGCCTGAATTTTGGATCTCTGGTTGGGGGTAGCTAACTATCTGTTGTCACTTTGGGTCAAATTTTATTTTATTCCGTTAATGTTTCCTGAACCTTATTCCATCTAGTTTTGTTTACTTTTGCAACAAAAGTAGGGAAAGTCCATCCTAGCCATTAAAAAAACAACAACAACAACAACAACCTGGCACTAAGCTCATCTGTTACTCTTTAGCATCATCAGGAAAAAATTAACCCAGCTGTTCTCTGCTTTTCAGATATGACTGAAGAGCGCCTAGGAGACAGCAGTGCGGCCGACAATGCTGAGGTCTACAGTGACAAAGACGCAGACCAGAGGAGCTCCCCAGATGTGACAAAAAGTAAAAATTGCTTCACCCCAGAGAGCCCAGAAATCGTGTCAGTGGATGAAGGTGGCTATGCCATTCAGAAAAATGGCAGCACCACTGAAAGCCGGCCTGAGAGTCCCAAGTACCATTCTGAGCAAAATCACCTCTTGATTGAAGGCCCATCGGGAACTGTTTCTCTGCCGTTCAGCTTGAAAGCCAACAGGCCGCCCTTGGAAGTGTTAAAAAAAATATTCCCCAACCAGAAGCCAACAGTGCTCGAGCTGATTCTGAAGGGCTGCGGGGGCGACCTAGTGAGTGCGGTCGAGGTCCTCTTATCCAGCAGATCATCAGTCACTGGAGGGGACCGAACTTCTGCTGAATCAGAAAGTCTTGTTTTGCCTTCCAACGGGCACATTTTTGAGCACACGTTGAGTTCCTACCCCATCTCCTCTTCCAAGTGGTCTGTGGGGTCTGCCTTTAGAGTTCCTGACACACTGAGGTTTTCCACTGATTCCAGCAACGTAGTGCCCAATCCTTTGGCAGTTCCCTTGCAGCACCCCTTTCCCCAGCCGCCCCGGTACCCCTTGATGCTGAGGAATACTTTGGCAAGAAATCAGTCCAGCCCCTTTTTGCCCAATGATGTCACCTTGTGGAATACCATGACTCTGCAGCAGCAATACCAGCTGAGGTCTCAGTACGTCAGTCCTTTCTCCAGTAACTCTACCAGTGTCTTCCGGAGTTCTCCCGTCCTCCCCACTCGCACGCCTGAAGATCCTCGGATCTCAATCCCGGATGATGGATGTCCGATTGTGTCAAAGCAGCCTATTTATACAGAGGATGACTATGATGAAAGGTCTGATTCCTCAGACTCTAGAATACTCAACACGTCCTCCTAAAGTGGTGCCTGACAGGTGATTAACTAAATGGTATTTACAGTGCGTTTGAACTCTTGGGCGCCAGGAAGAGGGAAGCATACTGTCCAACGCTCCTTTAATTATGTGACTTTGCTTGATACTATACCTTAGCAATAAAAACATAATTTATTTAATTTCTTGCACTTCACTGGAAAATGCCAAAAAGCTATATTCTGTGGCTTTAGTGCTAAATGTTGATTGTAAAGGAGATTATAGTGCTAAGTAAGAATAGGCATGGGAAAGCTGGGACTGTGGAAGATTTAGAGTGGGATGGAAAAGTCCCTCTCCCCTTAACTCAGACAACCTGGAATGTTAAATTAAATAATATACTTGAATGCAATTTTGTAAGAGAGGATTCCTCAGGACATAAGGCACGGAAAGAAAGTGGTTCAGTCACAAACGGACTTAACAGGAACATTATATTCTTATGCTAAAAATCGTTCTTGCTTTTAAAAGAGAGACTGCACTTGAGAATAGAGTTAACTGCTTATGTGCTAATTTAAGCTTTGGACACTTTTTAGAGACAAACACTATTAAGAATTATTCTTTTCACATGGCTAGATCGAAACATGTGTAATGTCGATGTAAAACCAATTAAAGCTGTGGATTGCATGAAATGTATTGTGAAATGAACACAAGATTAAGCATTGTCAGGTTAATGTAGCATGCTAAGGACTCTAGAAAAAATAAACTAAGGAGATGATCTCGGTTTATGTCGTTTATACCTGTGGGAAGTACATCTCTAAACATAGGAACTTGGTTTAAAAGGACATGCCCAGTTAACAGTGTAGGGAAGGGAATAAATGCTAGTGTGAAGTCAGTGAGATATTGCCTGGAAATTATGAAGAACAGAGTTGAGGGCTACACTAAGAAAAGCAGAGAACTAGGATTTCCTTCCTACCTCCCTCTCTCCCTCCTTTCCTTCCTTCCTTCCTTCCTTCTTTCCTTCCTTCCTCCCTTCCTTCCTTTCCTTTTTCCTTTCATCAAAAATTACTCATTTAAAGTCTCCTAAGTACAAAGTATATACACATGGTTTCCCCTACCACAATAGGCACTCAATAAATGCTCGTTGACTGACTGGGTTTGTTAAAGGGAATCCCTGACAAATCAAACAACTCATTCTTTACAAGTGGGTTTGTCCATAGCTCAAGCTACAGGCCAACCAAGCCTGCAAAAAGTCAACAAAAAGGGAACTCTTTTCTGTTGGACACCTTTGAAACAAGAAATCCCTGAGAAAATAAATAAAAGACCTCCTAATTGCTTGCTGTAATGCTATCAATGAATTGTTCCATTTAACTAAGATACACATCTGCCTCTGAAAGTTGAAAGGCAAATAGGACATAGACTCACAGAAAGTTGAGTTCCAAGAAATCTTAGATTAATAGTCCAGGAGTTCTTCACCTTTTTGTGGATGATGGACCCCTTTAGCAGTCTGATAAAGTCTATGGACTGTTTTTCAGAAGAACATTTTTTAAGTGCATGAAATAAAATATATTGAGTTACAAAGGAATTATATAAAAATTATATTGAAATATAGTTATCAAAATATTTAAAAAGTTCACATAACCCAGGCTAAGAACCCCTGATCTAGCCCAACCTCCTTATTGTATGGATGAGTTAAATTAAGGTCCAGAGAAAGAAAGAGATTTGCCCAAGGTCACAGGTAGTAAGTTGCAGAGAGAGGCCTCAAACCTAAAGCTTCTGACAATATGTCTAATGCCTTTTTACTGCATCATGATATTGTCTGGAATTGTTGATCTTTGGCGGAGCCATGAGATGAGCCCAGCACCTCAGTTTCAGAACTATGCAAGTTTATCACACTGAAAGATTGTTTGCTTATGTATGTGTGTGTTTATGTTCATGTATGAAGAAGGCATCCACCATGTTGGGTAGTACTCCATGGTGAACTTACAGGAGGACTGGATGGGAAGGCATGGATGGGTGGTGATCTATACCATTGGAGGGAACACCCACATTGGTGAGACCACAGCTTCATTTGTATATCTGAATATTGGAGAATGTGTTTGTGTGAAACCTTGGCTGCCCAGATATTTTAAAAATGGATTTTTCAAGAAATTAGGTTCAGCAAACCCCATACCAACAGTTTCTTTTGCCTACTGTTTCCATCTTTTAGATCAGGGGGGTTTTAAATCTTTTTTGGGTGTCATGGACCCTTTGGATAGTTTGATGAAGCCCATGAACCCTTCTTGGAATAATGTTTTTAAATACTTGAAGAAAATGCTAAATTTCAGTTAGAGATTAGTGGAAATAAAGTGAAAATTTTTTTTCCTATCCAAACTCACAGACCCTGTGAAACTTATCAACATAAAGGTGGCCCTGGAGGAGAAAGACAAAATCCTACCTGAGCCTCTGTTTCTGTCTCTGCAAATAAGAATATTTTTCTCTTTCTCTTCAAAATATGGCAAAAACTTTGTTATCAGGACTGTTGGAGGAATGGGGGTATGTTGAGAGGCAACATAGTATAGTAGAAGCAGTGTCATCCTTGTTAGGAGATGGTGACAGATTCAGAGTCAGCCCATAAATGGTTGACCAGAGGTAGAGTGGAAGGCAGTCGAAGAAGACCTTTCAGGATCAAGAAGAATGGTTCTTTATTATGTTGGCATTACATTAGTAATGGAAAAGAAATAGAACAAAAAGGGAACTCTTTTCTGTTGGACACCTTTGAAACAAGAAATCTTTGAGAAAATAAATAAAAGACCTCCTAATTGCTTGCTCTAATGCTCTCAATGAATTGTTCCATTTAACTAAGACTCACATCTACCTCTGAAAGTTGAAAGGCAAATACTTTTCCTTATTTTGAGGATAATATTAATGGACCAGATCCTAATGACCAAAGTTCCATTTATTTTGTGTAGCTGCTAAATATCTCAGATTCACTGAATTTTAGAATTATAAAGCACTTCAGAAACCATCTAGTCCAAACTGTAAAACACTGTTGATAGGAGAGTGAATTTTCCTACATCTTTGGTTAATTTCTGGGCCTGCCTGCAAAATGAACATGCCAGAGGCATACATATGTGAAAAGGGAATTAGTTTTCTGCTTTAAAGAATTTGCATATTTCTTTAACATGAAACTTTGATGGTGGATCAAGTATTAGCTACAGGTATTTAAAGGTGTAAAATGTAGAATGGATATTTTTCTTAGTTACAGGGCTTCTGAACTTGTATTCTTCTCAGTCACAGGGTTTGTGAATTTGTTTTAAAAACTTTTTTAGGATAATTTATTTCAATATGATTGGTTTAATTTGTAATCTTATGTATTTTAGTTGATTAAAAACAATATTCTGATGGGCCCATATATTTCACCAGACTGAGAAAAGAATCCATGACACCAAGGGTAAGGGCCCCTGCTCTAAGACAAATTATACTAGATTGAAAAACAATTAAATCGTGGCATCTGGCTTCTTTTAAAAGTTGATTTGGATCAACACATGGTTAATCTTATTGACTGTCATTAAAGAGAAAAAAAAAGGCAGCTAGATGATGCAGTGGATAGAGCTCTGGCCTTGGAGTGAGGAGGACCTGAGTTCAAATCTGGTCTCAGACACTTGACACTTACTAGCTGTTTGACCCTGGACAAATCATTTGACCCCCCATTACCTCACCAAAAAGCAAAAACAAAACAAAAAAAAACCCCAACTATTAGAGAAACAACTGATTAGTGGCTGCCCACTCTATATCTTTAATCTCAATATTTAATTGACCAAAGGAAAACATTTCTTATTTATTCCATTAAAAGAAATGAGATCCATGTGAAAGAAAAAAGATATTAGAATCCCAGTGCTTCCATGCTGGTAGCTCCAACACTCTACCTCAGTCCAGAGGGAGCAGCACCTCTCTGATTCCATCTTGGCTCTGCATACCTCTCATTAGATAAAGGTGTGTTGAGGCCACATAGAAGGAACATTTCCCATTGTTCCTGCCAGTGTATATTTTCAATTGATGGTCCTCCTCCATAGAATCTTAGAATGTTAGAGCTGGACTTGAGAGATGATTAGCTCAATCCCCTCATTTTACAGATAAGGAAAATGAGGTTTAGAGAGGAGAAATAACTCAATGCCATGGCTGTAGAACCTGTTCATGGAAAATGAAAAATGATGTCATTGATCTGTTTCCATACTCACAGATATTTCACATTGGGTGGACTAGACAACTGGGTGACTCCATTTGTGTTTTTTTTTTTTTTCACTTTTCATTCAGATGTAGACACTGCATTATAGTTTCAGCTGCAGTCTTCTCTAAATTCCCAGAATGAATGCAAATGAATCCTTAGTGTCCCTTACCTCTGCAAATGAGGATTCCCCCCACCCCTTTCTCTTCAAAATACAGTAAAAACTTTGTTATCAGGACTGCTGGGGTAATGGGGAGGTATTGAGAGGCAACATGATACAGTGGAAGGAGTACCATCCTTGAAATCAGAAGGCATGAGTTCATGTCTCAGCTGGACCCCCATACTAACTGTCTGTGATCCTGGCCAAATTTACTTAACCTTTTGAGCTTCTATGTGCTCATATGTAAAACACATATAACAATACTGTCATTATTCTAGCTTGTAGGGTTGCTGTTAGGAAAGTTTAGTAAAACTGTGGGTTGTTATTCATCAATTATGCTTGTTTCCCTAGGTAGATTCCCTCATTATCATTCCCCAACTCTTTCTCTTTGTACCTAGCATGAGTGAAGAGGCAGAAATTTTATAAGTCCTTCAAAGAAAAGATTTAACTCCCTTCCCCCATCAACAGTAAAGTAAATATCCCTTTAGCAATCTCTGTTCTGAGCAGCTAAGCCATCCAAGCTGATTACAAGATTGAGCCATCTATTGGAAGGATATTGGAAATGACAGTCAATGGCCAGATAACAGCCTATACAATGCTACTATTTCCTCTTCTTATCTCCAACGCTCAATGCATAACTACTTCTTTGGGTTAAAATTTTCCTCTCTCTCTCCCACAGGGAGAGTTGTGAAGCCTAATTATCCCTAATAGGCTTATGAGATTGTTGGGACTACCCATTGTTCCCTCCTTCTAAGGTTCCTAAGGACACCTGTGAAGAGTTTTTGTCTGATTTCTGAACCTTAAGAAAACTTCATACTCTGTAAGATGAAAAAAGTGGGAGAATAAAGAAGAATAAGCTGGGGTGCATTCAGAAGGGAAGCATTTATTAGTCACACGATGGTAGCCAAGACAAAGGGAGAACTATGGGTAATGGAAAGAGTGCTGGATTTGGAGGCTTATGTTTGAGTTTTAGCTCTTTAACTGAACAGTTGTGTGAACTCAAGCTGGTCACAACCTCTTGATGTCTCAGTTTTCTCATCTTCGAAGTGGAGACAAACACATTCATGCTATCTACTTCACAGGGTTGTTTGTTGTGAGGAGCATTTTGTATATACTAAGTTAGTACAGAAACTCATTATGTTGCATAGACATCCAAAGAACTAACCCACATAGGCTGACAGAGAGAAGAGCAAAACTTAAGGGGGTAGCAAAACTGCCTGTAGCAAAACTTAAGGGGTTCTATGTTTTTGGGCTAGTTTCTCTTAGCAAAGTGACTTCCATAACTGGTCAGGCCGCCCAGATTCTAATTTTGCTTTTAAATGATAACAATGTGATTATAATAATAGTTAGCATTTATATAATGTTTTAAGATTTGCAAAACACTTGACAAATATTATCTTATTTTTATCCTCCCAATAATCCTGGGGAATAGGTGCTATTAATATCCCTATATTACAGATGAAGAAACTGAGGCAGACAGGCTAAGTGACTTAAATGGTGTCAGAAACAACAAGGAGAGGAGGTTGGATTAGCAGTCAGGATGAAGAAAAAATATTCTTACTGTTTTCTCTTCAGTGGAGAGTTTTCCAAGGCTCTAAGCTTGCCCTACTGACAAGTCCCTAGGAGCATCATGGGAACATTTGTCGGGTGCCTGGAAAACAGGGTCTGTTTGTATCTGAACTGACACCTTTGAAAAATGAACTCGATTCTCCTGAATCCTGTTTCAGTGATTCATTCTTTATGGGCATTTACTCAGAAGACATGAGTCAAAAATAAGATTGATGCTAAATTTATATGTTAATTTTAATATCTAAGCTATCCTGTATTTGAAGAATAAGATCAATTCTTCAATTTCATTTCTTATGTGTTAGCGAATATTGTCATTACTGGAGGAAAAATATTATTTCTAAATGAATCCTGCCTAAACCTCAATCCTGGAGGACATAGAATTTTCTGAAGAGGTTTTTGTTTCTTTTCCTGATGGGCTAATTCAACATTATACTTTAAACTTTTCCAAAGTAGCATGCATTTTTTTTTTGCATGAAGATACATAATTAGAGCAGATAAAAAAACAATAGCTTACTAATTGATTCTAGAGAGTTTGCCCAAACTATTAGATTACAATGTAGTTAAGGCCAGAGCTCCACTATAATCCTGGAAAAAACTCAGCAGAATTGAAAAGCAATGTGTTTTTGTGGAAAGAACAGTGGGGGTAGTAATAAGAAAGCTTGGGTTCTAGTTCTGGTTCTGCAACGATTCTTGGTTGTCTTGTGGCATTGTTTCCCAAATTAGAATAATGATCCAAATTACGTTCTACAAAGGGTTAATGTCCTGGATACACAGAATGGGATAAGTAAGGGATTGGGAGGCAGGGGAGAGAATAGGGACCTTTTTTGGTTTCAGGAAATATCTGGAAGTGGGGCCTAGAATGAGAATCAATCTGTTACTAAACCACAGTGGCAATGACGATGAAAATTGGAGCCTCCTCCTACCAGCAATAACCCTAGCTTGTCAACAGATAGATTCAAGGGAACACTGGATATGTTGAGTAGTAAGCAAAGAAAAGAATAACAAACGGTTTGGGGAAGTCCCTACAGTGATTAAAGGTCAGTTTTTGTCCTGGGATAATTAGTTTATGTGAATTTAATATTTTTTAAAAATGAGTTCCACTCTATAGAAGTTCTGCTAGGCCACAGAGGACAGAATTAAAAGCGATGGTTGGGGCAGGAAGCAGACACAGGGAAGCAAATTTAGATTTGATATAAATGTAAGGTGGGGAAGCAGTAATTTGGGTCTAGCTGAAGGAATGTAGGATAAGGATCTCCAACTCTACCCTGCCCCTCCAGAATGGTTAAGTTAAAGATTAGGGTAGTCTTCATGGCACTAATGCTAGCTTTAAGGGACACAGTAATTAACAAAAAGAATTTATCTTTCCAAACCAAAATATCCAATTCTGTTTAATTAAATGTCTTTGCTTTGAATTAATGTGCCTTCTAGTTTGTCTGGGAAATGTCAGATGGAGGCTCATGCTAATCCAAAGAGTAGTTTACTATTCATTGTAGCTTTCAGGGGTCTGCCTTGAAGTTTTGAGGGCTCAGGCTACATAAGGAAAAACTTCCTTACAATTGTAATTGTCCCAAAGTTAAATGTACTACCTTGGGAAGTTGTGGGTTCCTCATTACTGGAGATCCTCAGACAGAGACTGGATGGCTGCTTGTCAGGGATTATGGAGGAGAGGACCTTATTCAGGTCCCTCCTTGCTCTTAGTTTCCATGTTTTTAGTTCCTTATTAGGCTTTAGGATTGAAAGGACTCTTTTCATCCCAATTAGGCCATGACAGATTTGGTTAGGGATAGATATAGGATAGAGGAAAAGTCTGGGGGCTGCTGCTTCAGCCTTTGCCTGCTATTCTGCTAGTAGGATAGCCCCAGCAAAAATCAATACCCTCACTTTTGATAGAACTGACCAGCAAAGTCCACCAACACAATTGCACAATTGGCAGAGACCTAGAAATATGAATGGACTCAACCAATCAATTGGACCAAAAATTTTATTGAGAAATTCTTAGAACTATTTTTCCACCGAGTGTGTGTGTTTGTGCATATATACACACATATGAAAATACATGTAGTAAAAATTGCTTTATAATAAAGAAGAAAATAATCCTACTTTGTTTCAGGCCATGTACTAAGCACTTTACTAATCTCTAATATAATTCTTTACAACAACCCAGGTGGGGTAGGTGCTATTATTATCTCCATTTTGTTGTTCCATTGTTCCAGTCATATCTGACTCTTTGTGACACCGTTTAGATTTTCATGGTAAAAATACTGGAGCAGTTTGCCATTTCCTTCACCAGCACGTTTTACAGATGAGGAAACTGAGGCCAACACAATTAAGTGACATGCTCAGGGTAACACAGTTAATAAGTGTCTGAGGTCAGATTTGAACTCAGGAAGATGAGTCTTCCTGATTCCAGGTCCAGTGCTCCATCCACTGCACTATCAGTCACCTCTAATAACGAAGTTATATAGTGTTTTAAGATTTATAAAGTGCTTTACTCATAACATTCCTGAGAGGTTAGTTCATATATTACTATGACTGTTTTGTAGATTGGGAAACTAAGGTTTATGAATATTGTAAGCCAGATATGGGCAGCTCTTTACTGACTTTGTATCTCCAGTACTGAGCACAGTGCCTGGCACATAGTAGGTGCTTAAAAAAATGCTCATTGTTGGACTGATTAAACTAGACCTTGAATCCAGGTGCTCTGCGTTCAGATTCTATGCACTTTTAAAGATATCTTCTGATATTCTAGCTCTAGAGGCTCTCTGGGTAGCTAGGTAATGCAGTGGATAGAACACCAGGCCTGGTGTCAGGAAGACCTGAGTTCAAATCTGGCCTTAGGCACTTCCTAGCTATGTGACCTTGGGCAAGTAACTTAACCTGTTTACCTCAGTTTTCTCATCTGTAAAATGAACTGAAGAAAGAAATGGCATTGTTGTCATTCTCTTTAATGATATTATTGATTGGTTCTGTGATTTTTTTTCTTTGACCTACTCACTCTTTAGGATTAGATTATTTAGTTTCCAATTAATTTTTAATTTATGCTTTCATGGCCTTTTATTGAATATAGTTTTTTATTGCATTATGGTCAGAGATGGGTGCATTTAATATCTCTGCTTTTTTGCATTTGGTTGTGAAGTTTTTATGCGCTATGGGTAATTTTTGTGTAGGTGTCATGTACAATTGAGAAAAAGGTATGTTCTTTTTATTCCCATTCAATTTTTTTCAGAGGTTAATTGTATCTAACTTTTCTAAGATCCTATTCATCTCCTTAACTTCTTCCTTATTTATTTTATGGTTAGATTTATCTAGTTCTGAGAGGAGAAAGTTGAGATCCCCCACTAGCATAGTTTAATCTCCTGGGCATTGCCTGAGACAAATTGAGACTTGGGAAAGACCTTAGCTTAAAAAGGCCAAGGTCTCCCACTATATCCAGGGCTGTCACTGGTAGTCCTGATCTATATCTGGTCACTGGACTCAGATGACTGCAGAGGAGAAAGTGCGGTTGG
Organism: Vombatus ursinus; assembly: GCF_900497805.2. Taxonomy (NCBI): domain Eukaryota; kingdom Metazoa; phylum Chordata; class Mammalia; order Diprotodontia; family Vombatidae; genus Vombatus; species Vombatus ursinus. The sequence continues at coordinate 41,801,988 of NW_020954610.1, forward strand.
TGACTTTGCACAGTCCTCCACATAAATCCAGTTCACTTGCATGTCATGGCATCACCTCACTGATGTCCTTTTTGAGAATGAAGGATAAACAACAACCTCTGTGAGTAGAGAAAGAGCTGTCCACTAGGGACCAAACTTCAGGTGGGCAACATGGCCCTTTCTTTCTTTCTTTCTTTCTTTCTTTCTTTCTTTCTTTCTTTCTT
>NW_020954610.1:41802200-41823337 GCF_900497805.2 Vombatus ursinus
TTCTTTCTTTCTTTCTTTCTTTCTTTCTTTCTTTCTTTCTTTCTTTCCTCTCCACATAAGGTATCACACTCTTACCTGCTGGTGCTCTGCTTAAAGGGAATGTAAATTTTAATATCTGAAACATTTTTTTGTTTCTTCTCTTAAAGACCAGCCTTAACCCCAAATCACAGTAGTTCCAGACCAATCCCTATTGGTCACTGTTGGGACTCTGATTGGTTCTGAATGAATGTAAACAACAATTGTTTCTGTTTTGGCCACAGACCCTGAGGGCGGTCTCCTCCCAGATCTATTTTTATTTTTTAAGGAACTCATTCTTTGCCTCAGTTTTTATTAAACCTTAATCACTGAATGGCCATCACCTCAGACAAACTGAGACCTGTTAAAGCCTTTAGCTTGAAAAGGCCAAAGTCTCCCACTGCATCCTGGGCCATCTCCAGTTGTCCTGATCCATATCTGGCCACTTGACCTAGACGGCTCTAGAAGAGAAAGTGAGGGTGGTGACTTTGCACAGCCCTCCCTCACTTAAATCCAATTCATTTTGGGGCAGCAGGTGGTACAGTGGATAGAGCACTGGCTCTAGACTCAGGAGGACCTGAGTTCAAATCCAGCCTCAGACATTTGATACTTACTAGCTGTGTGACCCTGGGCAAGTCATTTAACCCCAATTGCCTCACCCTTCCCTCCCAAAAAAATCCATTTCACTTGCATGTCATGGCATCACCTCCCTGATATCACGTCCTTTGAGAATGAAGGACAAAACAGCAGTTTTACTACTTCCTCCTGTAATCATTTAACTTTTCCTTTAAGAATTTGGATGCTATTCTACTTGCATATGTTTGGTATTGATATTACTTCATTATCTTTGGGGCCCTTTTAGCAAGATGCAGTTTTCTGCTTATCCCTTTTAACTAGGTCTTTTTTTGCTTTTGCTTGAGCTCATAATTGCTACCCCTGCCTTTTTTAAACTTAAGCTGGAGCACAATAGATTCTGTTCCAGCTCCTTATTTTAATTCTGTGTTGTGTGTCTTTCTTTTTCAAGTGTAAACAACTTGTAAACAACATCTGCTTCCCTTTTATGGGTGAGTTCATTTCATTCCCACCCATTCCCATGGATTTCTCTCCATCCTATTTTCTTCTCTTTATCTTTCTCTCTCTTTTTATCCTGTCCCTCCTTTAAAGTCTGTTTTTGCTTTTGACCACTGCCTTCTTTTATTCACCCTCCCTTTTATCATCTCCTACCCTTTTTCTCTTATTCCCTTTCCCTCTTACTTACCTGTTGGGTAAGATAAATTTCTATTACCAGTTGAGTTCATACACATATATGTAGATATGTATGTATATGTATATATTTCTCTCTTTGAACCAGTTTAGATATGAGTGAGGTTCAAGCATTGCCTACTCTTCCCCATTTCCCCACAGTAAAACCTCTTCCTTGTGCACTTCTTTTATGTGAGATAATCCCCCCATTCTTTTGCTTCCTCTCATTTCTCCCCAGTTATCTTTCTTTCTCACCTATCTTTTTTTTAAAGATCATCCCAACATAATCGACTTACTCCAGTGCCCTCTTTCTATGTAGAATGCATCTGACTGCCCTAATAGTGATAAAGGTCCTAGAAGTTACATGTATCATCTTAGATAGAAAGGTAAACAATTTAACATTATTGAGTCCCTTATGATTTCTTTTTCGTGTTTACCTTTTTATGCTTTTCTTGAGTCTTGTATTTGAAAGTCAATATTTCTATTCAGCTCCAGTCCTTTCATCAGGAATGTTTAAAAGTCCTCTGTTTCATTAAGTATCTATTTCTTTCTCTTGAAGGATTATACTCAGTTTTGCTGGGAAGGCCATTCTTGGTTGTAATCCTAGCTGTTTTGCCTTCTGGAATACCATTTTCTAATCCCTTGGCTCCTTTAATGTGGTAGCTGCTAAATCTTGTGTGATCCTGATTGTGGCTCCATGGTATTTGAATGGTTTCTTTCTGCATGCTTGCTGTATTTTCTTTTTGATCTGGGAGCTTTCATTTTTGGGATCTCCTTTAGGTGGTGATCAATGGATTCTTTCAATTTCTATTTTATCCTCTGGTTCTAAGATATTGGGGCAATTCTCCTTGATAAGTTCTTGAAATATGATGTCTAGGCCCTTTCTTTGAGCATGGCTTTTAGGTAGTTCAATAATTTTTAAATTATCTCTCCTTTATCTATTTTCTAGGTCAGTTCTTTTCAATGAGATATTTCACATTTTCTTCTATTTTTTTCCCCATTCTTTTGACTTTGTTTTATTGTTTCTTGATGCCTTATGGAGTCATTAACTTTCACTTGCCCAATTCTAATTTTTAAGGAATTATTTTATACAGTTAGCTTTTTCAATTTGACCAATTCTGTTTTTTAAGGAGTTACCTCTTTTTTCCATTTGATCAATTTTGTTTTTTAAGGTTTTATTTTATTCAGTATTTTTTGTGCCTCTTTTACTAAGCTGTTAATTGTCTTTTCATAATTTTCTTCCTTTGCTCTCATTTCTTTTCCCAATTTTTCTTCTATTGCTATTTGATTTTGAGAATAATTTTTTAACCTCTTTTAGGAATTCTTGTTGAACTTAGATTGAATTCACATTTTTTTCCCTTTGAGGCTTTGCTTGTAGCTGTTTGATAACATCTTTCTTTGGGTTTGCATCTTGATTTTTCTGTCAGCAAAGTAGCTTTATATGATTGGGTTCCTTTATTTTTGTTATTGTTGTCTGCTCATTTTTCCAGCCTATTTCTTGACTTTAAACTTTATGTTAAAGTTGGACTCTGTTCCTGGGGTGGGACTTGAGGTGGGGGGGGCACTGTCCCTAGTTTCAGGCTTTTTCAAACTGCTCTTTTCAGAACTAGTTCTGGGGGTTTGAAAGTTTTTAGTGCTTTCAGAGTGGTGTGATCTGGGGAGGGGTGTGGTCACTGCTCTGTTTGGATGACAATTGATACTGCTCCCTTGTGACAGAAAGCAATACTATTCCTCAAGGCTCCTGATCTCTTGTGACAGCAAGTACTCTTGTCCACCCTGAAACTTTGACCAGGAAGTGGGTATAAGCAATGGAGTTGCTAAATAGTGTGCTGTCCCGTGGCCAGTGCTAGCACAAGAGTTCCATGTAGTCTCTGACCAGTTGCTTGATTCCCTTACTGCCTTTGGTTTGAGAGCTCCTAAAGCTGCTGCTGCTGTTTTTGCCACTTCCAAGGCCCTGAGCTGGTGTTGCTACCAGGTGGGCTCCAGGCCAGCCCCCACCTCAGTGTCATAGACCTCTTCTTCTGACCTCCTAAATTGATCTGGGCTGGAAAAATCTCTTTCTGTCTCTGTCTCTTAGCTCTGCCACTCCAGAATTAGACTTGAGGCTATTTAATTAAATTTTTTTTTTTACTTTTAAATTGTTTTTATTTTGTTTGAAACTTATTTTATTTTGATGTTTTACTTTTAATTTTTAAGTTGTCTAAAGTTATTTTAAAGTTATTTGGAAGGGAACGTTGGGAGAGCTCAGCTGCTTCCTCTACTCTGCCATCTTGGCTCTGTCCCCAGTAGTGTTTCAAGTGAGGTAATGTTAGTAAAATGCTTGGCACATAGTAGGTGCTACCCTTCTCCTCACAATGTCCTCTAACTCTAAATTTAGTGCTTTTTCCACTAAAATTACTCAATGCTCCAGTCCTTTTTATTTTTAATATTTTAATATTAGTTGTTTTTATATCACAGTTGGGGCAGCTAGGTGGCACAGAGGATAGAGGGCCAGGCCTGGAGTTAGGAAGACTCATGTGTCTGAGTTCAAATCTGGCCTCAGAAATTTACTAGCTGTGTGACCCTGGGCAAGTCTCAGCTCTGTTGGCCTCGGTTTCCTCATCTGTAAAATGAGCAGAAGAAAGATATAGCACAACTCCTCCAGTATCTTTGCCAAGAAAACTCCAAATAGTGTTACAAAGAGTTAGACACAATTGAAACAACTAAACAACAACAACATATTACAGTCATTTCCAGATATACAGTCCCTCCAACCTTCCCTTGAAACAAAGAAAAACAGTTAAGCAAAATCAGCTGACAAAAGGTAGGCATCATTCGGCATGGATACTCTCTGAAGGAGGAAGATGATTAATGCCTTTTAATTAATTAAAAAAGTATTCTATCCAAACCAGATTGTAGTTTATTCAAAGTTCCTTTAGCCTAGTACCTTGCATTTCTAATAAATAAAATGTATGTATCCCACATCATTTCCTTGAAATCCTATTTGGATTCCTCATTACAGTGTGGAGATGACCATATTTCTCAAAGGTTATTCCAAGGGAGAATAAACTCTGGTGTATCCAATGAAACTTCAGAAACTTTGTGGGGCTGGTGATGGACCATAATTCTGTTGCCTGAAGACCAGCCTAGCTACCTTCAGAGAGGATCATTACTTGAAGGTGATAACATTTTTGGCCACAGAAACTCATGAAACTCTTTGAGAAACTGTGAAATGTTTGTGATCTGTGTCAATGGAGGGAATAGATACACAGATAATATTACAGACCTTTGGTAGTGCTTGGTTTTTAGCTTGGTAAGTAAGTATCAAATTTTTACCTATTTACCAGCCTGCCTTCACTTTCCATATGCCTAGAATGAACAATAGAGTACACAATGGTGGTAAAGTAAAGTAAAGTAAATGGTAAGTGGCTATTTCCAATATTGCTTTGCAATCTTTTCATCCACTCAGATTTGGACTTGGTGGATTATATTCTTATTAGTGAGACCAGGAGAAGCAGTATAACACAATTAGTAGAGAAGTGGTCTTAGAGTTAGGGCAACTTGAATTCAAGTCCCAGTTCTCATGTACTAACTGTGTGACCCTGGACAAGTCAGTTAATTTTTCAATTCTCTAAGTAAATTTCTAAGATTATAAGTTGCAGAACAGTTACCAAGGCACATTAGCATAGGGGTTTCCTTACTGGAGAACTCCCTACATTGATGACATTAGACACATGATGAACAATTATAAGATGATACATGATGAATATTTGCATAATGGATAGATGAATATGTATACATATGTTGAATATATACATCTATACATGCAGTATACATTTAGTGTAAGGGAGTCCATGTGAAAAGTTGTATGTCTAAACTACCACATGTGTACTAGCATTGTCAGTATGGTTCAGTGGAAAGAATATTGACCTATACAGCCATAATGAAGAATTCTTACTTTAGGGTCAAATTCAGTTGATGGGGAAGCATGGAACAGAGGACAATACATATGGTACATGTGGTTGAACTTATGGACATTCCTTATGAACTTATGATTGGTCTTTTGGACGACTCAGCTTTGGTACATTCTTAACACTTAGCAGCCTTAGATAAAAGTTGTTATCCAGATAAGATGCCAGTGCTGGACAGTTTCTCATAGTTAGCCTAAGGATGACAAACATTTAGTAATCTTGGGAAGTGGAAAGTTTAATAATTATGCTGAGAATGACCTAGCTGAAGAAGCTCCTGTTATCTTGGTAGGGGAAGGGGAGGGTTGGGAGGAAAAGAGGTAGAAAGGGAAGCCCAGTACGGTTTCTAACAGTCCATTTAAGAGATTGGAGGTGTTCTACTTCAAAGAAAACCACTCTTAACATGTAAACAGAAAAGGTTACAATAGACTATATTTAATACAAATGTTTCTTTTATTTCAGGAGGGAATTATCTAAAATGAGAGTTACAGTGGCAGTTTCAGCATGTAATAAGTAACAAACATATCCAATTCATGCAGGGGCTTGGCTGAACACTTAGCTTGTCATTTACAGGTATAAATCCATCTAGCAGTGGAACCTCAAATAATGAGGTGGGTACTTACATGAGGCACTGATCAATTAAATTAAAGACCATTCAGAATACATAGCTAATAAGTATCTGAGTCAGGATTTAAACTCCAAGTCCAACAGTCTTTTAATTAGATCATGCTTCCCTTCTGAAAGAGTTATGAGAGGTGGGGACTGTGGGGAGGGGAGACTTTTGGTGATAGGACAGATGACTTCCATGAGTTTTCTTGTTGACATACTGAGAATTTAGAAGAAGCATCATAGTATGATAGAAAACATAATGGAATCCAGAGTCAGAGTTGTGTTGAAATCCTGGATCTGGGGAGGTCATTGTGTATACTGTTTTCTTGGCTCTGCTTACTATACTCCTCATCAGTTCATATAAGTATTCATATAAGTATTCCCATGTACGCTTCTCTGTATTCATCATTTATCATTTATTATAACACTGATATTCCATTATACTCATGCATCACAGTTTGTTTAGCTATTGCCCAATTGATGGGATTGTTTTCCCCCTAGTTCTTGGCTACTAGAAAAAAAAATAAAATCCTGGATCTTCTATTTATTACCTGAGTGTCTTTGACACTTGAGGCTCAGCTTAAATATTACCTCCTTCATGGGACTTTTCCTTATTTTCCCAGTTGTTAGCCAATCCACCCCTGAAATTACTTTGCATTTATTTTTTACACGTCCTCTATTTTGTTATCTAGGAACTTGGTATGTAACTGTGGGTGTAATTGTAAATGTTTCCCTCCAAACCTTCTCCCTCTTCCAAACTGTCAAGTTTAGAATTATGATTATGATTATTATTATCATTATAGGAATTACTACTGTCAAGGGCATTATCATTCTCCCAGTCCCCCAGGCTCACAACCTCATGTCGTCCTCTACTCCTTGCTGTTTCTCACACCTCCATATCCAATCTGTTGCCGAGGCCTGTTGATTTCACCTTTGCAACATCTCTTGCATAATACCCCTTTCCTCTGATACTGCCACCACCCTGGTGCAGCCCCCTCAGTTCCTCACATCTGGACTACAGCAATAACCTGACAGTTTGTCTGGCTGCCACAAGTCTCTCTCCACTCCAGTCCTTTCCTCCACATAGCCATCAGAGAGATGTTCTGAACCTAAAGTTCAGGTCTGACCATGTCACCCTCCTGCTCAATAAACTCTAGTCACTCTCTGTCACCATCCAGGATCAAATATAAAATCCTCTGTTTGGCATTCAAAGTCCTTCATGACATAACCTCCCCTATCCCCTTTCCCAGGGTCTTTCATTTAACAACCCCCAACCATGTACTCTTCAATTCAGTGGCACTGGCATCCCTTGTTTTCCCTAGAATGAAACACTCTGTCTCTTGAGTCCCAGCATTTTCATTGGTTGTATTATTATGCCTGGAATGCTTTTGCTCCTAATCTCTATCTCCTGGCTTTCTTGGATTTTTTTCAAGGCACAGCTAAAATCTCACCATCTAGAGAAAGTCTTTCCTAGTCTCTCTTAACTCTAGTGCCTTCCCTCTATTGATTATTTCCTATTTATCCTGTAGATAAGCTTGTTTGTACATAGTTATATGAATGTTGTCCCTTCCATTAGATTGTGAGTTCCTTGAGGGTAGGGTTTGTTTTTTTATCTCCCCAGCATTTGGCACAGTGTCTGACATATTTTTTGGGGGGTTGTTTGGTCTTTTCAGTCATGTCTGACTCTTCATGACCCCATTTGGGGTTTTCATGGCAAAGATACTGGAGTGGTTTGCTATTTCCTTCTCCAGCTCATTTTTACGAATGATGAAACTGAGGCCAACAGGGTTAAGTGACTTGCCCAGGGTCACATGGTTAGTACATGTCTGAGGCTGGATTTGAACTCAGGTCTTCCTGACTCCATGCCCAGTGCTCTATTCACTACATAACCTACCTGCCACACACACACACACACACACACACTCACACACACACACACACACACACACACACACACACACTCCTGAGTTCAAAACTGGCCTCAGATACTTACTAACTGTGTGACCCTGTTCAAGTCACTTAACCCTGATTGCCTCCAGGGAGAAAAAAAATCCCCACTACTCTTGTAACTGGGTCAAAGGGCTGGGGATAGTAAAGATAATTCAATGGGAGCTGGAAATTCTATAGGTATAGTGGAAAATGTACTTAGAATTGAAAGGCTTTGGTTCCAATCCTGGTTCTGTCACTTAGAAGTGGCATGACTTTTAGGCAATTTAAAATTGATATATTTTTGGGGGCAGCTAGGTGGTACAGTGGATAGAGCACTGGCCCTCGGACCTGAGTTCAAATCTGGACTTAGACACTTGACACTTACTAGCTGTGTGACCCTGGGCAAGTTATTTAACCCCATTGCCTAAAAAATAAAATAAAATTAATATATTTTCAATTGGAATAGAGCCAATTGACATTATACATCTTTTTAAAAAAATTCTGGTTTGAATTTGACTTTAAACAAAATCAACTTCACTCCCACTTTTGATCACAACAGGCCAAAAGATGTGATTCAAATGAGAGGTGGGGAAGGAAAGGGTTCTTCTCCATCCTGGTGATGGGGATCACACTCACATGGCAGCTAGTGCTAGGAATCTTAATCAAGAGATTACGCCAGGGCCCTTTGCCTCTCTTTGGGTTTGTTCTCCACTTCCCTGACTCCCCTTTCCCATTCACCCTCCCCACTATGGTGAACAAGTAACCCACTCTACTCTAACCAGAACACATCTGGAGTCTGGAGTTCAATTGTTAGAGTTACTTTTCAGTAATAACATTGAAAACTGGAGTATGTCCAGAAGAAGATCACCAGGATGTTGAAGGGACTAAAAGCTATGTCCTGTGAAAGTTTTGGAGACTTTGCCTGGAGAAGAAAGACTGAGAGCAGTTGTGGTGGCTGGCTTCAAGTATCTGAAAGGTGACCTTATCATTTGGAATACAGATTATGTTTATTCTGCTTTGTTCCAGAGGATAGAAGGAGGGAGAAACTGATGAGAGGCAGATCTTGGCTCCTTTAAGGAATCAGTTCCTAATAATTAGCCCAGTCACAAAGTGGAGTGATCCTGGAAAGGTTTCTTCTAGCTATGAAATACTATGATTCTCTGGAGTGGCCAAACAGTGCCACCACCAGGTGTGATGCCCAATTTTTTTGACTGACTGTAGACATTTGATGGTGAAAGAACACTGCGTTAAAGACAACATGATTTCATGGCATTTTGGAGTACCCTTGCTTTTTTTTTTTCCTTCTGATTATAACAACTTTCCTGAGAGATCTTGGGCTGTGATAAGCCCTCCCAGACTGTCCTGACCAAGAAAAAGCGCAAGAATGAATCTCACCCCTCTGATTTCAGTGGCTAGGTTTCCCCACTACAAAGGGCAGAATGGTTTGTTCCAGACATTCAAGTCTGTGTTTGGGAATAAACTGGCATTAGTTTGAATCTCTACAGTGACTTGGCATCAGTTTGCTTTGCAAACTGATTATATTTTGTACCTGAGGGGAACTTTAATTGCCTTTTGCAATATTTGCACCTTCAAAGAAGTTATCAGTGACCTTGCCCTCCAGCATGTGTATTTTCTAGACTCTAGCTCTGGCCAGATTCAGTTTCAAATAAATAGCATCATCTCTTCAAGCTCTGTGGGCAAGGCAATGAATATTCCCTTCCCAGATGCCTGGAATAGCATATGGCTTTGAACATGTCCCTGACCCAAGCTTAACACAGAAAGAAATCATATGACCCACTCTAACAATTCGTAGCTGAATGTATGAGAGAGGTGGTTATTGGACTTAGCATTAGGAATGAAGTACTCAGAGCCACAGAATCAAATTCCAGCCAGGTTGATGGAGCCATCCATCTTTCAGAGACAGATAAATGGAATACATTGCAGTTTCCTGTGTGGGATATTTGGGGCATGGTTTGAAGAGTGAGGTCCTGTCTGTTCTCTGAGACATGGAGACTGGCCTTTGGGTCTTTTCTTCAAGGTATTGCTCCCAATGTGAACATCCTTTCTTTCTCAGATCTCGTGCAGCTTATCGTGGAAACAGGCTGAGTTTTAATTTTATCTGATTCTTCACCAATGCCCAATATTGGTCAGATTTCCTTGTCTATGTCTAACTCAAAGAGAGAAAACTTAGGCTCAAAGCAAATGCCTTAGGGAGATCAGACCTAGTAACTGGGTGAGTGATAAGTTGGACTTTGGTATAGCCATTGATGGCATTATATGGATAGAAGGAATCAATTATATCCAGTTTTTATGCTTCATTACAGCACCTAGAAGAGTTGTAAGGAGGAGGCTAATGTATGCTTTCATGGGACACGGACAGGGATAGGACTTGTGCTTTCATTACTATAATGCATTGACAGGTGAGAAAACGGCCTGTACCAATACAGGTCACCATCTTTTCTGTACCTTCTAGTCTTAGAGAGTTGTTTAGAGCGTTGAGAAGTTAAGTGACTTGCTCAGGGTCCTGTGGCCAGTATGTGTCAGAAGTAGGATTTGACTCCTTGTTTTCTTGGCTTTGAGGCTCTATCTCTATTTATTCTGTTACGCATTTTTAAAAAAATCGTACTTTTAATTAGATCCATAAGGAGGGAAGATGACTAGAGATTTACCCAGGGTTCTGAAATTTAGGGTTCCACCCTTCTCTTTTCACCAGAAACATTCCTTAACATTCCTTTGGTTTTCTCATAAAATTCAAATACTCCTGGGAGAGCTAACACATGAAGCTATTTTAAAAATTAATTTAAACACATTGATTTCCTTCTAACAGTTCATACCACTGAGGTAATGTGAGTTTTGGTCATTGAAATGTGAGGTGGGATACATTAAGAGAATAATTTTGGGGCATAGGACATCACCTTTGACATAGCATGGTAGAGTAGAAAAAAAGCTGGCCATGAGTTAGAAATTCTGATTTCTAATCCTGACTCTGCCATTTTCTAGCTATAGGACCTTACTCAAGTCACTGAATTTCTCTTGGCTTCATCTATAAAATGAAGGGACTGGCCTAGATGATTCATTCAGCTTTAAAATCCTATGAAATCTCTCAATTTCTATGATAATCAAAGAAAGCAGGCTTTGGTAGGACACAGAGGAGAGAAGCTTTACGCATCCATTATGAGGTCACTGTGTGTCTGAGGATCTAGAGATATTGGGAGATAGAAGAGGTGACAGGGAGAGCAGGTAGGAGGACAATCAGAAGTAAGCCACAATTTTGCCCAATTATGACTCTGCTTCCCTTGATTTAGCTTTAATTCAGTTAAAAACAAATTCAGCTGTGATTTCTGTGTCATAGACTTGCCCATAACAGGAAGGGCCTTGGTGCACTTTAGGGGATTACTTGATTTTGGGGTTCATTGCCCCCTTTGAGATAATCACTATTTAATATCACCCAAGGTGTTGTTACTAACTCTAGGGGGTTGTTTAGTTGTTTTTTGGTTATGATTGACTTTTTGTGACCCCTTTTGGGTTTTTCTTAGCAAAGATACTGAGGTGTTTTGCCATTTCCTTCTCCAGTTCACTCGACAGAGGAGGAAAGTGAGGCAGTGGGGCTTAAGCGACTTACCTGGAGCCACACAGCCAGTAAGTGCCTGAGGCTGAATTTGAACTCAGGTCTTCCTAACTCCAGGCCAGAACTGTATCCACTTGCCACCTAACTGCCCAAACTCTAGGGGAAGGGGAGGCAAATAAGCATTTATATATACAGCCTATGATGTACCAGGCATTCTACTAAGTGTCCTGCAAATATCTCATTTGCTCCTCACAACAACCATGTGAGGTTGGTACTATTATGATCCCCATTCTATGATTGAGGAAATTAAGGCAAACAGAAATTAAGTAACTTGCCAAGGTCACATAGCTAGTAAGAGTCTGAGGCTGGATTTGAACTCAGGTCTTCCTGACTCTAAACCCAGTGCTCTCTCTGATCTATCACCTAGCTGCCTAGTAAGTTGACTTGTAAGCACATAGTTCCCAAAGCTCAAAGAATGAACAAGTTTTATTTTTAGGTCAAATGAGACCAAGAGGGCTCCTGGGTGATTATTATCCTCACCTGCAAGTAACTTTGGGCAGCTGGGTAGCATAGTGGATAGAGTGTTGGGCCTGGAGTCAGGAAGATTCATCTTCTTCAGTTCAAATCTGGCCTCAGGCACTTACTAGCTGTGTGACCCTGGGCAAGTCACTCCTGTTTGCCTCAGTTTTCTCACATGTAAGATGAACTGGAGAAGGAAATGGCAAACCACTTCAGTATCTTTACCAAGGAAACCCCACATGGAGTCATGAAGAGTCAGACACAATTGAAACGACTGAACAATAAAAATAAATAACCTTCCCCAGAAGCTGCTATAACTGCAGTCACGTATAGTCACAATCTGGGGCTCCCACCTGGTGCTGCCTCCAGTGTAGATCCCTCTTATATGTCTCATGTCAAAGTTATAAATTGATCCTTGTTGGCCCCATGCTACATGATTCCTTTGCATGAAGCCGCATCATTGCTTGTCAATCTGTCTGCAGTCATTTGAAGCTCCCTGAAGCAAGGTCATTATTTCCCATTGTCATGACCCATTGTGTTTTCTCTAGCATCCTGCGGAGTATCACTCTCCCTGTAATTTACCAACAGACGGCACTAGTCTTTTTCTACCATTTGAGTGGTATTACATTCTCTACTTCATTCCAATAGCAGTTTTTCTCAGCTTCCAACAGATGATGTCAGCTTTTCTCTTTCCCAGGAATCCTAGGTACTCTATCGGGAACAACACTTCAGAACTCCAATAGCATATTACAGTACTGCACAATCCCTGACTCCAGACCAGGGCACTTCCCTCTGAAGTCTACCTTTATACAATGATTCACATAGCTCTTCTGGCTCAACAGTAACGCATCCCAGAGGTCAGAACATATGTGTACCCCTTGTGACTTCCAAATATTTCTCCATTGCCACTAATAAGTTTACAATTATATGGAGTTTTAAGGTTTACGAAGCACATCACAAATTTTATCTCATTTTGTCCTCCTAACAATTCTGGGAGGTAGGTGCTATTTTTATTCCCATTTTTACCGATGGGAAAACTGAGGCAGGCAGAGGTTCACTGACTTAGGGTCACACAGCTAACAAGTGTCTGAGGCTGGATTTGAATTAAGGTCTTCCTGGTTTCATGACCATCCCTCCCAGAGTTGGGGAACCTGTGGCTTTGAGGCTACATGTGGCTCTCTAGGTCCTCAAGTGGGGCCCTTTGATCCAATTCAGTCAAAGGGCTGCACTTCAAGAGCTAGAGGCCTACAGGTTCCCCATCCCTGCTTCTAATCACTACTGCTTTGCCATGGTGACTTCATAGTTTGCTGTTCTTTCTCCCCTAGCATCTAGGTGCTATGCTCTCTACCTGGGTTGGCACCTCTATTGGCTTTATGGTTTGGTAGAGTTCCTAGGCCTGTCTCTCCCTCCCATTATTCTTTTAGACTCCCCCAGTCCCTCTAGGGGGTGCTGTGGGTAGTTTTATTCAAATTATGAATAATTCAAGATAAGGGGTTGGACCTGAGGGGAGAGCCTAATAATCATAATAATACAAGCTCCTAATATCAGCAAAAATATATAGTGATGTAAAGTTTACAAAGCACTTTACACGAGTTGCTTCAATTGTAGGTTCTAAGAGCACTATAATCATCAGTTTACATATGAGAAAAATGAAGCTAGGAAAGATTAAATGACTTGTTTGTGGTCACACAGCTAGTAAGCGTCTAAGGCAGGATTTGAACCCAGGTCTTTTCTGACTCCAAGCCCAGTACTTTTTTTTTTTTATACCATACTGTGCTGTGGTGGACGAAATGTTACCATTCCTGCCACACAGACATTTGTGTCTTTTCTGAGCTGAGCACTGTGCTAGGTACAGGAGAAGCACATAATTTAGTTAGGACATGGCCCTTGCCTCGTAGGGATTATCGCCTGGAAGGGGCAACACTTAGTATTATGTGATAAATGCATAAGATGGGAACAAAATACTTCATGAAGTCTGAGGCACAAAAAGGGTCTATAATAGGACTATGACCACATAGGGGCATTTGGAAACATTGTCCCACTTGCTTATATCAGGGCCCCAACTGGGATCTCTTCCTTATGGAGGAAGTATCAAGAATCTTTGATACCTACCCTCTACTCCTGCCCCTATTCTCACCTATCATTTATAACTTTCAGTTTCAGAGAGCTGCCTGAGGCTGAGAGAAATTATTTCCTTAGACAGTGTGATACAGTGGAAAGGGCACTGGATTTCTGATTGGGGGCTTGGGTTCAAATCCCAGCTATGCCATTTGCAACCTGTCATCTTAGGTCACTTCAAATCTCTGGGCCTTGGATGTTTAGCTGTAAAATAAGAAAGAGCAGCTAGGTGGTGCTTATGATAGTACCTGGCACTTGGTAGGTACTATATAAATGCCTATACCCTCGCCTCCCTCATGGTGAGGATGGATTTAACTTGTTCCTCATCTGTAAAATTAGGACTTGGGAACAGATGTCCTCCAAGATGATTTCTAGCTCTAAATCCTATAATCTACAGAGGAATCTTGTGGACCTAGATCATGTCAGTAATAGAGCAGCAGTGATAACACACGGCCTCTTTACTTCTTTGTTTTGCGTCTTAACCTTTGTCCTACTCTGACCACAGCCTGTTCTCACAGTCATTATGGCACATAGGAAATATTAAACAGAGTGTCCCAAAAGTCTTAGTGCAGATGACTCTACTAAGACACCCTATATCTCTACCTCACTTTAAGTATCTTAAATAACTTAAGTAACTGAAATAACTTAAGTAACTTCAGTAGACCTGGATTTAAGAGCAAATATTCATTATGTGATTGATTCATAATTCAGAAATATTTGCATTACAAAAGAATTCAACCTAGGATTTATTTAAATAATAACAATAATAATAACTAACATTTTAATGGTGTGAACACTGTGCTAAGAGCTTTACAATGACTATCTCATTTGATCCCCACAACAACTCTGTGAAGTAGGTGCCATTGTTATCTCCATTTTACAGATGAGGAAACTGAGGTTAAGACTTTTGCTCAGGATCACACAACTCGCTAGCAAGTATCTAAAACTGGATTTGAACTCATGTGTTTCTGACTCCAGGCTTGGCACTCTATCTACTGAACCACCCAGCTATTTCATACTGAATTCAGTTAGTGCAAAACATGTAAAAATAAGATTTGGTTTACAAAGCATCCTGTAAAGATGTTTCTCATCAATGTAGTATAACACAAAGAACTATTCACTTGGAGTGATGGGAGCTGAGTTTGAATCCCAGCTCTGCTTCTTACTACAAATAGGCCCTTGAGAAAATCCAGTTTCCTCATCTAGAAAGATGAAGGGAACACTTTTTTTTCCATCTTCTCATAATCATCAACTCTGATTGTAAACAGCAATATAGAGCCCTAGGCTCAAGGGGGATAATTTCAGGCTTTCACATCCAAGCTATGGCTCAATAGAAAGACCAGGGATTCTGGAACCATACGACTTGTGTTTAGATCTTGGCTTTACCACTTATACCATCTGTATGATTAATGTCACTTAATCTTTCTGAGCCTCGGTTTCCTCCATTGTAAAATGAGGACATAGGATTAGATGCTTTCTAGGGTTCCTTCAAACCTCAGATCGATGATCCAATTATCAGCCAACAAGCATTTAATCAAACACTTTCTATGTAGGTTATCTAGCCTCTGAGGTCCCTTCGATTCCTCACATTCTGTGATTCTATGTTCTTTTTCAGGAACACTGTCATTGTATAAATTAGCCTCACCTGGTCAACCCTAAAGCAGATGACTATTCTAACTTTGTTCCTCTGGTCCCAATGTCAAAGGTTTCACCTTCCCTGGCCTACACAGGCTATGAGACTTCTGGCAGACTATTCTTTTTATGCACACGATTTTGGTTTCATTTGCAAATTGCTTGAAAGTGCAACTGAATAACACAGAAAAGCTCTTTAAAGGGCTCGAATGGGTTCTGGTCCTTAAGGCAATGGCGCCATCTCGTGGTCGCATTAACACAGCACCTACTAGCTTCCACTTCCCACTGTATGCTGCTTCTCACTTAATCGTTTTTATTTTATCTTTTTTTTTCCCCTCACACTTAAACCCTCAAAGCTGTGGCTGGGTTTCCGAGGCTTACATATTTTCATAGCCTCCAACATACATAAACATACATTGTTTGAATACCATGCCTGCTTGGGAGAAGTGTTGAAATAAGAAAATGCAAGAGTGTGCTGATACCACCCAGGTGTCTCTTTCTCACCCTTCTTAACTGAGGAGCAGGTTTTGTGGGGGATAAATAGGGAACCCTTCCATTCCTAACCCTTCTGGAAGGGGTTTTCCTTGAACCCCACTGTGCAGGGCTAATAATAATAATTATCATTCATATTTGCAAAGTACTTTCAAGTTTATAAATATCTTTACAAGGTCCTTTCCAGCTCTGATTCTATGAATCCTTAAAACAACTTACTGAGGTAGCAAATGAAATATCCCCATTTTACAGATGAAGAAACTAAGCCCAAGAGGTCTGAAGTGATTCTTCCATGATCACAGAGCTTAGGATCATAGATTTGATGGTAGACAAAAAAAAGTTCTTAAAGGATATAAAGATACAACCTGTGTATAGATGCATGTAATACCAAGTAGGGAGTGATGGGAGGGGGAGGTGGGTAAAGGAGAGATGAGCTGAAAAGTTCAAAGAATATTTTAGGAAGGTGAGAACACTAATAGCTGAATTCAAACTGTGTCTCAGACACTTGCTAGCTGTTTGGACCTGGGAAAGTCACTTAGCTTCTGCCTGTCTCAGTTTCCCCATCTTTAAAATGAGAAGAATAATAATACATCCCAGGGCTGTTGTGATGATCAGATGAGATAATATTTGTAAAATGCTTTCCAAACCTTAAAGTGCTATATAAAAGTTAGCCATTACTAGATAGATATTTGATTATTATTTTGGAATTGATTTACAGTTAATTTTTATAGTATATTTGGTGTACCTTTGGAGAAACATCTTCCTATGGGGACATTCTCACACATCATTAATTCCATTTATAAGAACTTATCTTGTGAATCAGTCCTGTTCTCAATCAAGTCCAAAGCAAGAAACCAATGGAGGCTGACCATGCTATGTGGGTATCTCTTTCAAAAACTATGCTGGGAATAAGTGGCAGCTAGGTGTCATAGTGGATAGCACACCGGCCCTGGAATCAGGAGGACCTGAGTTCACATACAGCCTCAGAAACTTACTAGCTATGTGGCCCTGGGCAAGTCACTTAACCCCCATTGCCTCAAAAGAGCAACAAACCTAAAAAACTATACCAAGAGTAAAACTGTTGATTGACAAGAATCAGAAACAAGGGTGTTACTAATCTACTTGACTGTGTTCTGACAAACATTAAACAACTTCATGATTCTAAAATGCTGTTACCTATTGAATAATATTTTCTTTATGAACAATTAATCTATTTCTTATGCACATATGTACACTAAGCCCTAGAATTAATTTTTTTCATGTTAAGTAAGAGACAAGGAAAAATTTACTGAAAGCCAAGGGGTACAAGGACTAAATAAGCTTGAGAACTACTCATATTGGACATGGCATGTAGAGTTTGGGCAACAGCTAGTGTTCCAGTTGGACTATAAAGAACACATGAAAGAGAATGAGGTAAAATAAAGCTGGAAAGGTAGGCTGGAGCTAGATTGTGGAAGATCTCAGGTAATCAATTCAATTTTGGTTGAATAAACATTAACTAAGCTCCTATTGTATACAGGTCACTGAACAAAGGACCACAGTTCTTATTTCAGATGAACTTATCTTCTACTGAGTAAGTTCATGAGTTTATATTTTCTCCTAGAGGCTGGTTATGGTTTTTTTAGAAGAGGGATAACCAGGCCAGACCTTTGCCTTAATACTTTGGCAGTTTTGTGAATAATAGATTTGAGAGGAAAGAGATTGAAAGCAGAGAGACTCATTAAGAGGCTACTATCATAGTCAGGAGTAGTGGTAGGGCAGCTAGCTGACTCAGCAGATAGAACACTGGGCCTGTAGTCAAGAAGACCCAAGTTCCAATTTGACCTCAGAGAGTTACTTACTATGTCCCTTAAATCTCAGTTTGCCTTAGTTTCCTCAACTGTAAAATGGAGATAATAACAGTTCCTGTCTTGTAGGGTTGTTGTGAGGATAAAAATGAGATAATATATGTAAAATCCCTAGCATAGTGCCTTGCACATAGTTAGTGATTAATAAATACTTATTCCTTTCTCTCCTCCTTTTCCCTTCTCCCTCACCTCTATCACCTATTGCTTGAACTGGAGGTGGGGAGGTATGTGGCAATTTGAACAGAGTGAATGGGAATGTATGCAAGAGATATTCGTCATGTAGAATCAGCAGCACTTGAAAGTGGTTAATATGTGACATGATATAACTCTGAGGTTACAATCTGGGTGACTGTGCTTGGGAATCTGGTAGTATCTTCAACAGAAATAGAGAATTTGAAGGGGAGTTAAGTTCAGGAAAAGCAATGATAAGATCTACTTTGGACATGGCAAGCTTGAGGTGTCAGTAGGACAACCAGATAGAGATGTCCAGGAAGCTGGTGAGATATGGGACAGGAATTCAGTAGCAAAAAGTAGGACTATATAGGACATAGTAAAACTGATTATTGAGCTCTGGAAACACATAGAGTCACCTAGGAAGAATGTACAGAGAGAAGTGAAGAGGTCCCAAATCAGAGCCTGGGGGTATACTCAAGCTTAAGTGGCAGGAGATGGATGGTGAGCCAGCAAAGGAGATTGAGGAGTGGTCAGATATCAAAAAGGATAAATGCAGGAGAACAAGAGAGGAGGAACCAAGAGAAGAAAGACTCAGAAGACAGGGGTAGTCAATAGCATCAGAAGTTCCCCCAAAGTCAAGGAGGATGAGAAGACCAACTTGAGGATGTATAAATTCTATTATTTTTTTTAATCCTTTCCTATTCATACCTGCTCTCTCTCTCTCCTCTCTCTCTCTCTCATTCTCTCTCTCTCATTTCACAGTGTAAACACTACAGACTCTAAATGTGATTCTTTTTTTGATGTGCACAGTCTTCAGTCCTTTGGAACCCTGAAGGACGACAAATTGTACATGTACCTCTCAATTGATCTGTCAGTCAATCAACAAACATTTATTAAATGCCTACTATGTGGTAGGCATTGAGGATGGCTACAAGTACAAAGAATGAAACAATTCCTATTCAGAAGGAGTTTACATTCTAATAGGGGAGACATCAAGAATGTGTATTAATATTCGTATAATTAATACAAATAAATACAAAGTCGTGTACTACACTACAATTTGAGTGGGGGGGCACTAGCAGTTGAGGGGACCAGGAAAAGCTTCATGTAGAAGTTGATGTCTCTTAAAAGGAGAGAGGGATTCTCTGAGGCAGAAATGAGGAAGGAGCATAGATGAAGAATGACTAATGCAAATACATGGAGGCAGGAAATTGAGAGAAAAAGCCCGTTTGACAGGATCAGAGTTCAGGAAGGGGAATCATGTACAGTAAGCCTGGAAAGAGAGGTTGGGGCAAGGTTGTGAAAGGCTCCACAATTCTGAATTTCAGGCTTCAATGCTGTTGATCTATTCAGGAACATCTTCACCAGCCAAGACTGCTTCTCTGGTTACTGATTTTGATCCTTTTCACTTTTCAGGTAGGATAATCTCTTCTTTATTTGAACATAGGCATTAAAAGCTCTTTCAATTTATCATCGTCCTTAAGAGGTGTTTAGCAAGTGTCGGGTCTTAATGTGAATAGCAGTTCTCTTTAAGTAATGGAACAGCAAAATTCATCATATTGGATATCTCTGGGTTATGCAAATCCCAGCCCAGTCAGTTTATTCCCTCACGTGGAAGCTGGGCTGTCCAATCAAAATGGTCCTAGCTCACAGCAACTCATGTCAAGCTCACCAGGACACCAAAGCAGACAAAGCCTGTTATGGCTTTTCCTTCTCAAGACAGGGGTGGCCACAGAGATCCTTATGAAAAACTAGACCTCTTTCTACCACTAGAGGGTAGTAAAGGGCAATAGCTGTCAGTGGAGGTCTTGGCCAATGAAATCAATTGTCTCCACCAATCACGAATTGCTCAGCTAAAATCTAATTGCCTTATTAATGGTAAAAGAGACTTTCAGTCTCCCTGCTATGTATTCAATTATTCTCAAGTTCGTCTTCTTCTTCTTCTTCTCCTGCTGCTGCTGCTGCTGTCTCTTCATTGGCCTTTTGAATACTCACCTTTTAATATTACAAGTACCCAAATTTCCACTATTAAATTGATCATACCTGTGATCATTTCTTTAATCACACCTCAGCCTCCATATGTTTATATGATTTCTCAATCCAGTGCCCTTTTCCCCCCATCTTTAGGCCTTAATCTTCCCCTTACTGCCAGCATTGTGTTCTTCAGAAATGTGAAGTCTTAGCTCCCTATTGCTAGATTTGATTTTTAGGCTTCAAGGGAAATGTAATTTCTGATGGGATAGTTGTGTGCTTGTCATTCTGCTTCTTGAGATTGTGGCATGAGAGACAAAATGCTGGCCGTGGAGTCAGAAAGACCTGAGTTTGAATCCTGGGTCAGACATTTACCAGCTGAGTAAGCCTGGTTAGGACATGTCTCAGCTTCAATTCCCTCATTTTACAATAGCACCTATCTTATGAGGTTGTTGTGAAGCTCCAATGGTACAATCTATGCAAAGTTCTTTGCAAACCTTGAATTGTTAAAATGTCAGCTGTTGTTAGATTTTCTTCAATGTATCTTGTATATATCTTATTTGTACATAAAGTTGTTTATGTGTCTTTTACCTGTCTTTATATTCCCAACATTTAGCACAGTTCCTGGCACATAGTAGGTGCTTAATAAATTGTTGATGGACTAGTCGGTAATTTAGGCTCTCCCACACTGATTTCTGTTAAGACTTGAATTCTGGCAGCATTCTCCCCACTGTCAACTTACCTTGAAATACTTGTTTCAAGGAATTTGAGATTGATAGGTAGCATATAGATAGAGCTATCTATGGTTTGCCACAGATAGAGCTGTGAATATCTTTCCACATTTGCTCACTGATGCCAACCAAGCCCAGAGGTAGGAGCAAGTCAATTGGTGAGGGGGAAAATTACGATGCTTACAGTTTCAATTCTTTCCAGAGTGTCAGTGCCTGATACACAGTAGGTGTGCAACAAATGTTTGTTTCCTTCTCTTCTCTTCTCTTCTCTTCTCTTCTCTTCTCTTCTCTTCTCTTCTCTTCTCTTCTCTTCTCTTCTCTTCTCTTCTCTTCTCTTCTCTTC
>NW_020954610.1:41823737-41937837 GCF_900497805.2 Vombatus ursinus
TAGTATATGTAACAGGCAGGATTTGAACCTAGGTTCTCCTAACTCTGGAGAAGCCTCCCTATGTACTATTTCTTTCTATCTATTATCACTATTCATGCTGTTTTTTTTTTTTAATAGATTGGATGGGAAAATAGAAACTGTAGGGAGATAGACAAGAGATGGCAGAGAGAAGATGATAAACAGGACTTACTGTTATGGCAAATTACATGTATTGGAATGTGTGAGATCTATCAGGAAGTATCACATTCTGCTTCATGTACTCAGGAGCTGTGTCACTCTGGGCCAGTTACTAAACCTCTATCTATGTGCCTTAAGCAACTCCCCAGGACTTACCTACTAAGTTCTAGGTGAGTTTCTATCACTTATTGGAGGGAGCTCCCAGGCTCAGAATTTTCTCCAAAGGGGAAATCATGAATTCTTTAGACTCTATTAGCTTGCTGGAAAACTCTCCTGGGTCAGAGTGACAGAATGGTAATGTCCTGGTCTTTGTGTCTTCTTTGTATTCCTATGATTATGGAACTTGTAAATAGTTTGTATTTAATTGTAAATAGCCTGTACTTAATTGTCTGCTATTTCACTAAAGAAGATTGCTGCCTTCATGATTTGTTATAAAGAGGATTATATATAATAGATATATAATATAATGTAGATACAGAATCACGGAATTTGAGAGGCATCCACCAAAGAAATACCCACCATGACATTCCTGACAAGTAGTCATCCAGCTTCTGCTTGAAGGCCCCCAAGGAGGGGGAACACACCTCCACTGGCAGGCCATTCATTGTACTTTGGTATAGCTCCAGTTGTTACAAAGTTTTTCCTGATATGAAGGCTAAATCAATCTCTTTACAACTTCTATTTGGTTCTGCTCTCTGAGACCATCTTTGTTGTTGTTTTTTAGTCATTCAGTTGTGTCCAACTCTTTGTGACATCATATGGGGTTTTCTTGGCAAAGATACTGGAGTAGTTTCCCATTTCCTTCTCCAGCAGATTAGGCAAACTGAGGTTAAGTGACATATCCATGGTCACACAGCTAGTAAGTGTCTGAGGCCATATTTCAATTCAGAATCTCAAGATTCTAGAGTTAATGCTCTATGTCATCATCTGGATGGTAACCCTTCAAATACCTGAAGATGGCTATCATGTTCTCCCTTTGCCTTCTCTCCTTTAGGAAAAACACAACCTGTTCCTTCAACTGATGCTCACATGACATTAACTGAAGGCCCTTTATCAACCTAATTTCTCTCCTCTAGACACTCTCCAGCTTTATATTGGGTTGGAGTGAGCAAGGTATGCTATATTTCTAAAGATGGAGCTGAAGACCCCCCTCTAATCCTTGGGTGATGATAATAAGGAGAGTGAGCTTAACGTTTTGTTCTATGCTGCATCCAAGTCTCTGTGTCCTCTGTGCCTAGCAGAGTGCCGGACACAGGCACAGAGGAGATACTTGATAGATGCTTATTGATTGATTGAACCCTAATGAATTCTGAAATGGTGACAGATTGTGGCAGTGTAAGACATAGACATCTTATAGACATTTTATAATTTATATTTATTTCTGGATACATTATGTTTTTGACATATAAATCTTTTTATAATAAACAATCCCCCATAGGACTTTTCTATAGAGTAAAAGTTAAACAAAATTGTATAGTCTTCTATGAAATTATAAATGACAATGTATGTCAGCTAGGTGGTGCATTGGAAAGAGTGCCAGCCTTGGAATCAGGAGGATCTGAGTTCAAATCCAACTCAGATACTTACAAGCTCTGACCCTGGGCAAGTCACTTTACCTTGTCTGCCTCAGTTTTCTCATTTGTAAAATGAGCTGGAGAAGGAAATGCCAAACCACTCCAGTATCTTTACCAAGAAAACCCCAAATAGGGTCATGAAGAATCACGATTGAAATTACTCAATGACAACAATAACATATAACTTTTTGTTCTTACAGTTTGACATTTCTTCACAGAAAGCAAGGAGATGTATTTTAACCTTAGTCATCTAGAAGCAACATTAGTCCTAGTACTTAACCTGAATTTGGTTGTCTTTTGATGCTGTCTTTATTTGTGTGACTCTAGCCATTGCTGTATATTTTTATTTATTTATTTATTTATTCATTCACTCATTTATTTATTTTTTATTGGACTAGGTAATGGGGTTAAGTGACTTGTCCAGGGTCACACAGCTAGTAAGTGTTATGTGTCTGAGGCTGGATTTGAATCCAGGGCCACTGCTCTATCCACTGTGCCACCCACCTGCCCCTGCTGTATATTTTTGAAAAAAAGTTATTCTGCTTACTTTCCTTTGAATCAATTCACAGGAATTTTCTCTGTGTTTCTCTGAATTCTTTATATTCATCCTTCCTTACAGTAAATTATATTCCATTACATGCATAGATCACAATTTTCTTAGTCACATGTGATTGTTAAAATGAAATGACCTTTGGATTCCTCCCAAAGGGTCACCTTGAATTCCTGTCATTGAGGATCACCCTGGGTGGTCTGAGGAGTGGACAGTGACTGATAGTCATCAAATGACATGAGTTCTTTCCTTGGTTCAACCAGTGATAAACTGAGTTATGGCAAGAAGGGCAGGTTCAACCTCATTAGTCTGTCTTATGTAGGGAGTCAGGAGAGACTGAAGTTAATCAAAGAAGACCAAAAAAATTCCCTTTGATGCCAGGTCACTGGACATATTTTTCTGGGACTGGCTAATATAAAACTGAGCACAGCAACATAGATTTAGAGCTAAAAAGACTCTTAAAAGCACTTAGGCCACCCTCTTCACTTTATGGCTAAGGAAACTGAGGCTCACAAACATTCAATACCGCAGATAATAATAAATGGCTGGGTCAGGATTCAAATCTAGGTTCTCTAAGTCCTAATTCAACACCCTTTCCATGGTATCCCATTGTAGCCTTCCTCTCTACCCTTAGAATAATATAAAAAAAGCTAAGTTGTCTTACACAAGCCACTAGACAAATGCTTGAGTATTCTCTGATACCTTTTCTTGCCCCAAACCTAGAGTTCAGGGGCCTGATAGCTTATAATTTTGATGCTGCCACTCATAATGATCAAATTTATATAATACTTTAAGGTTTACAAAATGCCTTTGTGAAGCACTCTCTTTTAATCTTCCCCAAATCCCTTTTAGGTAGGTGCTATTATTATTTCCACTTATAGGTAAGGAGACAGAGAGTACTTAAGTAACTCACCTAATATCATATAGCTAATAAATGTCTGAAGTGGGATTTGAACCCAGATTTTCTTGATTCTAGGACTAGCATTTTATCTACTTTATCTTCCCCTCCCACTAGCTACATCTGTATAACTTGAGTAAACTACTTCATTTTCTCTGTCTGCAAAGTGGAAATGTGTTACATCCAATGCTTTAAGCATTAAAATACCACGTGGTCCCCAAATTGAGGGGAAAAAAATCTTCAACACCAGACACTGTTTAAAAAGTCTCTGGAAATTCCTGGATGAAATGGGATTTAAAAATACAAAGTATTCTGATCCCACAAATGTCTCTTCTGGCTATGTTCTGAGTGATCATTTTCATTTATAAGTAGCTTTTCTGTCCTGAAGATTCACAAATCTCTTTGCAATCACAGAACACCTCATCAGTCTCCCTACCTGATGTGTTGATGAGAGTTACACATGTATAAGGTGATTTAAAAGGAAAAAAAAAAAGAAAGAAAGAGATGGGAATCAGGAACTCAGAAAGGAATATTTAACAACTAGAGGGAAGACTTTCTGAATGTTTTATTGTTCTCACTAGTTGCTTAGTAGAGCTTTACAAAGAGAAATTCGTGCTCTGTTATATCATGGAAGGAAACAATGCAAACTTTATTAAAAAATGCAGAAAAAATACTTACTTCTGGACACTATTCTCCAGTCATGGAGAGCTGATCATGGAATTTAGAACAGGAAGGGACTATAGATATTATTTAGCTTAAATCTCCCATTTTAAAAATGAGTAAACTGAGGCTACAGAGAGGCAAAGTAAATATTCCTGTGTTTTTTGCTGTGTAAAGGTCACACAGCAATCAATCAATCAACAAATATTTTTTGCCTATGCTAAGCACTGGAGATACAAAGATAAAAATGAAATAGTGTCTGCCCTCAAGGAGCTTATATTCTATCGGGGAATTCACATTTATATAAATAAGTCCATACAAAATGTATACAAAGGAAGTGCCAGGTAATTTTGGGAAGGTGGGACTCTAGGACCTATAGGGAACAGGAAAAGCTTCATGTAGATGGTAGTTTTCAAGCTGAGTGTTCAAGAAAATAAGGAAATCTGAAGTAGCTAGGTGGCACAGTGAATAGAGCACCGGCCCTGGAGTCAGGAGGACCTGAGTTCAAATCCGGTCTCAGACCAGACACCTGACACTTGCTAGCTGTGTAACCCTGGGCAAGTCACTTAACGCCATTGCCTTGCAAAAACAAATAAACATAAAAAAGAAAATAAGGAATTCTAAGAAGCAGAAACTCGGAGGCATGGTGACAGCTAGCAAAGGCTTAGAGGTGGAAGATGGAACGGTATCTTTGAGGACAAGTAAGAAGACCAGTTTGGCTGGCCAGTAGAGTTTGTGAAGGAAAGTAAGGAATAATATGTCTGAAAGGTAGGTAGTTATGAGGCCTGGTTATGAAGGGCTTTACATGCCAGGCTGAGGAACAAGCAAGTAGGAAGCCCAAAACTTGAAACTGGGTTCTCGAATTCCCAGTCCAGTGACTATGAGGCTTTTAGGCTGAATTTGGAGGGTATGTCCTATGTCAACTTCATAGGATTGTGTGAAGCTCAAAAGAGAGCCTGTATGTAAAGCGCTTCGAAGCAATTAAAATTTTATATATATATATATATATATGTATATATATACACAAACATAAATATAATACACACATATGCCTTTATAATAGATACTGTTGTTATTATTATCCAAGCAAATCCTAAGCCTATCCCAAAAAGCCTCCTGGGGTGAGCTTCTCTGTATGTAGCCTGGTCTTCAGAAAGGGCACATAGTTTGTGGGTCAGATGGTAACTAAGATCCTTCTTACATTGTAGAACTTTCCAGGAATTAGGCTCTGCTGGTTTAGCTTTTCACAATTCAAGGTGACCTATGTCGAAATGAGGCACAAGAGAAAGACTTTGGGAACTGCAGGAGAAGGTTTGGCTTCTGAATCCCGTCCTCTGTCTCAGATGATAATAGTATTACAAGTTTAGAGCTTCATTTAGTTCAATGCCCTCAATTTTATCAGGTAAGGAACTGAGGCATAGGAAGGTTAAATGATTTCTTCAAGGTAACATAGGAAGTAAGTATCAACAGATAGATTTCATTACATTATCTCTTACCCCCCCACCTGCCCCCCACCCAATCCTTTTCTGAACTTCCTAGTTCTGTCTAGTCTAGCACAACATTTAAAAAATATATTTGACTTTTATCAATCAATAAACACTTTTACCAATCAATAAATACCGTGTACCAGGCACTGCACCAAGTGCTGGGGATACAAAAAGAGGCATCACCATTCTTTCAGTTCTTTCAACCTCTATAACATTTGTTACATCTGTTCCCTTCTTTGCACTCATTATGACCACCATCTTAGATAATGCTCTTATCACTTCTTACCTGGATTCTTTCAATAGCCACTTAATTAGTCTCCACGCCTCAACTCTCTTTCCTTTCCTTTCCATCCTTTCCAACCTCCCAAAGTGATTTTCCTAGCGCGTAGGTCTGATTATGCCAGCACTCTGCTCAGTGCAAACTGCAGTGGCTTCTTATTATTTCTAGGATCAAATATGCAATTCTCTGGTTAGTATTTGATGCCTTTCACAAACTGGTCTCTACGTATCTTGCTGCATGTTCGTTAGCTTGTGTTAAGACTGATTTTCCCTTTAGGCAAAGCAAACTTGATTTCTTTGTCTCTAAACTAGTGCTTCAGCCTAATTTAGGTCCGGTCCATGTGACCCTTCATGAGTATATATGGCACCCAGTTCCACCTCTCATCAGTTTTTGACTTCTTCACTATGAGGTGTGAGTTGTGCTACAGTGAAAAGAGCGATGTATTTGGATTTAGATTTAGTACAGTGCTTTGCACATAGTAATCGCTTAATAGATCTTTCATTTATTCTTTTAGGTTATGTGGGTTTGAATACTGACTCTGCAACTTACTACCAATGGGATGTTGGGTAAATCATTTAATCTTTCTGGGCATCAAGGAGTTGAGCTAGTTAGACTCTATGGTACCTTCTAAGTCTTAAACTATGATGCTCTGATACGCTCAGGGAGCCTAATCTCTCAGATAATTGGAATTGTTAGGATAACAGATGAGTCCTAAGTCTATGTATCACCTTTCCAAGTCCAACTATCAACTTCACTCATTTACAGGTAACCATAGGTTAATAACTCATCCCTCATTGCTCCATCCTCAACTTAGTGAAGTCTTGTATCATAGTTCATAGAATCTCTTCTTATAGTTTTCATAGTATTACAGGATTAGATCTAGTAGAGATCTTAGAGTCCATTTTGTCTAATACCCTTATTTTAAGAATGAGGAAATTGAGTTTGTGAGAGGTTGAATGATTTACCTAATGTCTTATAATTAATAAATAAGTAGAGTCAGAATTTCAAACTGGTTCCTCTAACTTTAGAGTACCGTGTTCTTTCCAGGGTACTAGGAATCTCTAAAACATAACTTCACAGACAATTTCTATTTTGTAATAAGAGGAAGATAAAGGCATCATAGAAAATTTTATCTGTATTGTTTAGTTGTATATTTGACTCTTTGTGACCATGGGCCATGGTCATGCCAATATTGTCCATGGGGTTTTCTTGGGAAAGATACTGGAATGTTTTGCCATTTCCTTCTCCTGTGGATTAAGGCAAACAGGAGTTAAGTGACTTTCCCAGGGTCACACAGCTAGTAAGTGTCTGAGGTCATATTTGAACTCAGGTCCCCCTGACTCCAGGACAAGCCCTCTATCTACTGAGCCACCCAGCTGCTTCTTTTATCTGTACTACTACTGTGTTATTTATCATATATGATTTCCTAATCTTTTTTTAAACTAACTTTTAGGTTTTATTTTATGAATATGTCAGGTCTTCTCAGTTGGGTTATGTGATTTTTTTCTTCAAAAAGTTGTCACCTTTAATTTATTAATTTGTGTGTGTGTGTATGTGTGTGTGTGTGTGTGTGTATGCATGCATGAGAGAGTGTGTGTGTGTAAAACCATGCATACATCTATCTTTCTCTGGAGGTGGATAGCATCTTCCTTCATAGGTTCTTTGCAGTTGATTTGAATATTTATAATACTAAATAACTCAGTCATTCACAATTATTCTTAGAACAATATTGCTGTTACTTTATACAATGTCCTGTTCGTTCTACTCATTTCATTCTTCATTATTTCATGCAAATCTTTCCATGATTTTTTTTCTAAAGCCAACCAGCTCATCCTTTCTTCTAGTACAGTAGTATTCCATCACAATCATATGCCACAACTTATTTAGCCATTCCCCAATTGATGGGCATCCCCTCAATTTTCAGTTCTTTCTACCACAAAGAGCATTGCTATAAATATTTTAGAACATATAAATTCTTTTCCTTTTTTCCTGATCACCTTGGTAAACAGACATAATAGTGGCATTGCTGGGTCAAAGGGTATAGGCAGTTCAATAACTCTTTGGGCATAATTCCAGATTGCTCTCCAAAATGGTAAGATCAGCTCACAGTTCCACCAACAGTATATTAGTGTCCCAGTTTTTCCATAACCCCTCAACATTTGTCATTTTCCCCTTCAATTATTTTAGACAATCTGATAGGTGTCAGATGATATCTCAAAGTTGTTTTAATTAGCATTTCTCTAACCAGTAAGACTTAGGACATTTTTTTTCATATGACTATATATAGTTTTGGTTTCTTCATCAAAAAACTGACTATTTATATCCTTTGACCATTTATCAATTGGAGAATGACTCATATTCTTATAAATTTGACAAAGTTCTCTATATAGTTGAGATGTGAAACCTTTATCTGAGAAACTCTATATCCTCCCCTGCCCCCAATTTTCTGCTTTCCTTCTAATCTTGGTTACATTGGTTTTATTTGTATAAAAACTTTTTTAATTTAATGTAAATAGAAGTATCCATTTTATATCATCCAACATTCTCTATCTCTTGTTTACTCATAAATTCATCCCCTATTCATAAGTTTGATAGGTACTGTGTTACATGTTCTTCTAATTTTCTTAGATATCTCCCTTTATACTAGGCCATGTATCCATTTTGACCTTATCTTGGTAAATGATGTAAAATATTGGTCTATATCCAATTTCTACCAGGTTGCTTTTCAGTTTTCCCAACAATTTTTTAACCAAATAGTGAATTCTTATTCCAAAAGCTTTAATCTTTAAATTTGTCAAACACAAGGTTGCTATAATCATTTACTACTGTGTATTGTATGTCTACTCTGTTCCATAGATACTCTTTTCTATTTCTTAGCCAGTAATAGGTAGTTCTAGTAACCACTGCTGTATGACATAGTTTAAGATTTGGTGCTGCTAAACCTCGTTTCTTTACATTTTTTCATTAATTCCTTTGATATTCTTCATTTTTTTGTTCTTCTAAATGAGTTTTGTTAAATTTTTTTTTAGTTCAATAAAGTAGTTTTTCAGTACTTTAATTGGGATGGCATTAAATAAGAGATTATATGGTTCTTTTCTTTTTCTGGCTAGGCAATGGGGTTAAGTGACTTGCCCAGGGTCACACAGCTAGCGTCAAGTGTCTGAGGCCAGATTTGAACTCAGGTCCTCCCAGCTCCAGTACTCTACCCACTGTGCCACCTAGCTGCCCTTATGTGATTCTTGAAGATAGAGGTGACACCTTTCATATCTTTATCCCTCTGTGGAACCTTTTACAACACCTGCATGTAACAATAAATATTCTCTATGGATGTTGTCCTAGACCTACATAAACTTATTTTTAAAATTCAGGCGTCACTTTCCTTCTTTTCCAGCCTCAATGCTGTAGTTGACTAGTTCAAGTTTACTCAGTTCTTTATGGAATCTTCTTGTCCTATTTCTGTTACCTTTTGCCAAACCTCCACCATCTGCCGTCTGTACTCCTACTCATGTGCAGCTGAACATGGCTGGAAGAAGTCACAGAGCCGTGCTGATTAGGTCCACTACAGATTTACGTTATCTAATATTAATGGGACCTCTGTTGCCAGAAGGCAATCCTATTTCTCTTCTCTAATTGACTCTCTTGCTCCCTACAACAACTGTTTCTAACCTTCTCTTTTCTCCTGAAGCCTACCACACCACCATCTTTCCCATTCCTTTTCAGCTGAGGATCTTAAATCAAAGTTTATTGAGAAAATAAAAGCAGTTCTTAATGAGCTCTCTCTTTTGTCCTACTCTATATGTCAAAACCTTTCATCACTCCTACCCTCCTATCGTCTCTTCCTTTACTCTAATCTCTGATAAAAAGTCTTTCCTTGCCTGAAGTCATCCCTCCCCCCAGGTAGCCTTTATCTTATCCCTTTTCATCTCTTTCAGTAGATTGCTCCCCCAATGATACCCCCTTTCTAATCTTCAATTTCTATCTACTGGCACCTCCTTTCCTGCTGTCTCTAAGTGTACTCAGGTTTTCCCCATCCTTAAAAAAATTTCACTAGCCCCTATTAGCTTCTTAATCATCCTACATCTCCCCTCCTTTTCTCAAACACCTAAAAAATGCTAGCACACTTACTATTCCACTTTTTCTCATTTTACTCATTTTTCAAGCCCTTGCACTCTACTTTCTGACCTCATGTACTGTCCCATCTCTAAAGTCGACAACAACCACTTAATTTCCGAATCCATTTTTTTTAAGTATTCATTCCTTTTGACCCTTGTGCAACATTTAACACTGTTGATCACTCTCTCTTCCTGGATCCTCTCTCCTCTTTGGATTTTCATGACACTTTCTTTTCTCTCAGTTCTCCTATTTGACTGGCTGCTTGTATTTACTTTGTAAGTATTTTCTATCTTATTTATATGTGGATAGATTGTTGCCCTTTTTATAATGTAAGCCCCTGGAGGCCCGGATGCCTGGTTTTGTTTTTAATCTTTATATCCTAATTAGCCTGGTAAACAGCACTTAATAAAAGGCTGATTGACAGGCAATATTTTTTATTGTGGTCAGTTGAGTAAGGCAGTGTTGCAGGCAGGAGAGAACACAGCACCTCATTTCTGCGCATGGGAGATGTCCCATAATGCCAGGATTGCAGGGAACTGCTGAATTGAGAAGTGGGTTATTCCAGCAGCAGAGATGACAGGTATTTAATGAGGAAGCTGCTGGCAGAACCGTAAAAGGGACTATTATCACTCAAGGCAATAGTAGTAAGATGTTGGGGCAATGGGGAATTGTGTAGGATATCAGGAGAGGAGTGGTCTGGCTTTTCTCCATTCAGGGGTTGGTGAGGGATGTGATTCCTTGTGAGATGGATGCTATGATGACAGGATCCTAGGTAGGCGTGGCCTGGGGTAGTTTGTATGAGTAGGATTATGAGATGTGGGTCCCCACACCCAATTCCCCCAGTGGCCATAGGGAGGAAGTATGCCTAGGAGAGAAAGTACCTGGGGAGAAAGCTCCCCTGCTCCCTGAATGCCAGTAATCTGGGGCAAAGTGCCATTTGCCTAGAGCTTTCTATGGGTTAAATGTTGGTGCATCTTTGCATAGACTATCCCATAATTGGCATTGGTATGAGCATTTTGTGATTCAACAGACAGGATAGTGGAAAGTGTTAGCAGATGTGGTGGTGAAAAAGAGTGTTGTATTGAGACTGAGACGTCATTCTGAGGAAATGTTAATGGAGGCTGGGAGGAGCAGTGCACTTTCTGCAGATAGGTTGTTTGGTCCTCTATCTCTTCCTCCTGGGTTCTTTGCGTCATTGGATTATAGCTTTAGAGCTTGAAGGCAACCTAGAGGACATTGAGTTCAAATCACTCCAACCCCATTTTGCAGATGAGGAAACTGAGACACAGAGAGGTTAAGTGACTTGTTCAGGTACATGTGACTAGTAGCTATCTGAGGTAGTATTTAAACCCAGGTGCTCCTGACTCCAAATACAGTGCCTAGATTCATGACACTGCTCACTCATTATGGTGTGTGTGGATGCACATGGTCTGGAATCACAGTTTTATGCTGTTCTATAGTCCAACACAGTGCACATCAGAAGTGAGGTAGTCAGCAATGATGAGAACCATGGCCCATTCCAGCCTAGAGCTGCCCATGTGAATTGTACCACCTGAGCTCACCCACAATTTCTTGTCCCTAGAGAAGGACCCTCACTGTAGGAAACTGAGAATGTCTATCAGCAGTACATTAAGGGAAAGCATATTTGATAGGATGCATGGCAAAATGGTTAGTGAATCATCCTTAAAGCCAGGAAAACCTGGTTCAAGTCCTGAAATATATTAAGAGTGTGACCCTTGGTAAGTCCTTGAACCTTTCAGTGACCTAGAAAATGCTCAAAGATTATAAGTTGCAGAGAAAGTGCTGATCTGCATTGATAGAAGGTGTTTCCCCACTTAAAAGTTCTTTATGTTAATGAAATAACAGAGTTAGTCTCTATTTTTATCCCATCTCAATGGGTTTTTAGAAATGGTATATATAAAATCCTCCCCTCTCCTCCCCTCCCTTTACCTTCTTCCCTCCTCTCCTCTCTCCTCCCTCTCCCTCTTCTTTCATCTCTCCTTTCCTCCCTTCTCCTCTCCCCTCTCCTCTCCTCTCCTTTTCTTCTTCTCTCCTTTTCTTTTACTGATCAATAGCTCATTTCCTATCTACCTTTGGAAATCAAAATTATTTTGTCTGTAATTTCTTTCTTTCCAGCACTCCTTAGTCTCAACTTAGTAGGATGGAAGCATCTTTCCTTTTTATAGTCACCTGGAAAAAAAAACTGTGGAAATAACAAATGAATCTTGATGCCAGACAAAAGGAGTTGCAATGTGAGCATGGGAGAACGCTGGATGCCGGACATTAATCACAGGAGGCTCTTTTGAAATGCCACCACCTTCCTTCTCCATAGGAAACTGGGGGCCATAGAGAAAGTAACTAAAGTTACAGTTTTCATCTGGACCTTGTTACCCAAACAAGTAGGGGTATGATATAGGAAGATGGAGCCTGCAGAAGCAAATCCATTTGGAGTTTTATAGTGTCCCATTAAAAAGAAAAAGAAAATCCTAACTTCTCAGTAGGGCAAGCATATCTATCCATCTTTTATTTAGCAGCTGGAAAATATTAGTGACTGATGACTGTTGTCTGCACCATTAGAATATAGATTTATTTCAAGTAGGGATTGTTTCCTTCTTTGTTTTATATCTCCAGCACTTAGCCCAATGCATGTCAACTAGTAGGTGCTTAATAATGCTTGTGGATTGATTGGTTGACAAGATGACAGATTAATAATGCTGATTCCCAGGAAATATTTTCAGGACAGAAGCCAAAGGAATAGAGCATACTTAATTTTTTTCTTTTGTGAGGCAATCCGGGTTAAGTGACTTCCCCAGGGTCA
Source organism: Vombatus ursinus (assembly GCF_900497805.2). Lineage (NCBI taxonomy): Eukaryota > Metazoa > Chordata > Mammalia > Diprotodontia > Vombatidae > Vombatus > Vombatus ursinus. The sequence goes on from NW_020954610.1 coordinate 41,836,295, forward strand.
CACAGCTAGTGAATATCATGTGTCTGAGGCTGCATTTGAACTCAGGTCCTCCTGACTCCAGGGCCGGAACTTTATCCACTGCGCCACCTAGCTGCCCCTAGACCGCACTTCTTGAAGGTGTTTTAACTCAGGGGAGTCCTGAGGCCCCATCATGCTTTGGGGCTCTGCTTGCTAATACCATTATTAATTACTATCTCATGGGGAGCTAGAAGAGGAAAGATGTGACATAATGGTTAGAGCAAAGGACCAGGGGTAAGGAGTTGCTGGCTTCAAATGAGATAACTTTTGCAAAGTGCTTTGCAAATCTTAAAGTGTTATATAAACACTATTTATCATTATCATTATTATGATTCCATCACAGACTCCTGCTAGCTATGGGGTTCCCTCACCAATAAGACAAGGACAATAATACTTAACTCTTTCCCTCACAGAGGTTTGCTTCAGTTCAAGTGCTTTGACAACCATAAAGCACTCTATTAATGAGTTGTTATTAATTTAATTTATTCAGCAAATATTTAACAAGTACCTAAAGGCTCTGTATTAGGCATTATTGGGGTTACAATGAAGAATGACAAATCCATTGACCCCTTACCCCCTGCCTTGAACTTGCATGGGGGATATTAAGCAGGTACATAAATAGCTATGATATATAGCAATATATGATCAATGCCATAAGACATGTTTTGGCAAATGAGCTTATCAGGCTTGGGAGAATTGGGAGTGACAAGATAGTGGTATACTCAAGTCATCAGAGGCAGAGGGCATAGTACTTATTTCTTTGCATGTACTGAGGGGGTGGGTGGTTAGCAATGTTTGGAAGGATCCTAAGGTCAAGTTTTTTTTTTTTTTTTTTAAAGAAACATACAAGAAGAATGGATTAGGCATCATTTTGCAGAGTGATGGCCTGAATGACTTCTGGGTATCCCATCTAGTCTTTTATCTCAGATGAAGGTAATGACAGGGCTCCCATGGACAAAGGCAGGGGCAGGGAACCTGTGGCCTCATGGTCACTTGTGGCCCTCTAGGCCCTCAGGTGTGGCCCTTTGACTGAATCCAAACTTCACACAACAAATTCCCTTAATAAAAGGATTTGTTCTGCAAAACTTGGACTCAGTCAAAAGGCCGCACCTGAGGACCTAGAAGGCCACATGTGGCCTTGAAGCTGCAGGTTCCCCACCCCTGGGCAAAGGGAACGCGTAGGTGGACCAAACAAAACCCCAACAACTAAGAATGCCATCAGGATTTTTAAAAGTCCCCAGGGCTGAAAGCCTTAATCCTACCCACTTGTACTTCAAGATATCCTAGGGAGTCACAGGTTGGCCAGCAGGAGTCAGAGCAGGCTTCTCAGAGGAGCCAGGGCTTTGAAGGGCAGGTAGGGATGCCATGTGGTGGTGTAGATAGAAAGCTAGCCCCAGACTTGGTAATATCTGGTTTCAGGTCCTGCCTCAGACACCTTCTGACTGTTACCTCAGGCTGCTGAATGGAACTGAAGGAGGTCACACTACTTTGATGAATAGGTACATTATAAGCTCAAGTTATCTGACTTCTCCCACTGGTGAGTTCCTTCTGGGATCTCTATTATGGCATGGGCCCAGGCTGGCCATGCATCATTCCCTTTTGGACCATGCTTCTGTCTCTCCAAGATTTGAGCACCTGCCAATTTCCCTCATTGCCTGAGGCCTTCTCACCCTGGAGTGATGTGTTACCCCCTCCCCCCCATATATATTGGCTCCCTTCTCCTATTGGTGAATTATATCTGGGGCTTCCAGTTTGGGGATAGGCCCAGGACAACAATGTTTCTGATTTTCCTGGACTTTGTCATCATTCCTCCCCCCTCTCCCACATGAGTAGTTTCTCCATCCCCTCTTCCTCCATCCATTGCTGTTTAGATCTCTTTTTTGTGTTGTTTTCCTTCATTAGGATGTAAACTCTTTGAGGACAGGGACTATCTTTTTTTCCCTTGTATTTGTATCTCCCTGTGCTTAGCACAGTTCATAGCAATGAATAAGCATTTTATAAATGTTTGTTGTCACCTACTTGCCTGTTAACTCAAGAAAGGGTATTTGAAAGAAAGAGCTAGGATGGGGCAGCTAGGTGGCACAGTAGATAGAGCTCTGGCCTTGGAGTCAGTAGGACCTGAGTTCAAATGTGACCTCAGACACTTGATACTTACTAGCTGTGTGACCCTGGGCAAGTCACTTAACCCTGATGGCCTCACCAAAAAGCAAAAAAGAGAAAGAACTATGAAAAAGGAAGGGTGGGCCATACAAATTATATGAACAACTTAAAAAAACACATGTATTAAGCACTTACTATGTGCAAAGCACTGTGCTAAACTCTGAGGATACAAAGAAAGACAAAAAAAGGGAGATCCCCAATCTCAAGAATGTAAATTCTTGTACTTGGTTACAAAAAGTCAACTTTACAAGTACAATGGAGGCAGCGAGGGGACTCAATGGATAGAGCTCTGGACCTGGAGTCAGGAAAACCTGAATTCAAATCTGGTCTCAGACATTAACTAGCTGTGTGACACTGGGCAAGTCTCTGTTTGCCTTAATCCGTTAGAGAAGGAAATGGCAAACCATTCCTAGTAACTCTACCAAGAAAACCCCATGGACAGTGTGGTTCACAGGGTCATGAAGAGTCAAATGTGACTAAATGATTGAACAACAAATACAATATGGGGGAGACATATATGGATTCCAGTTCTGAAAAAGATCTGGGTGTTTAGAGGACTGCAAACTCAATTTATCAGCATAATGGTAGCCAAAAATAAAAGCTAACGTGACCTTGGGCTGCATTAAGATGGGCATAGTATCCAAGATTAAGGTAGGAGGTGATAATACCATTGTTCTCTACCATCCTCAGACCTCACCTGGAGGACTGTCTTCACAGTTTGTACCACAGTTTAAGGACACTGATAAATTTGAGGATGTCCAGAGGAGGGCAACTAGTATGGTGAAGGGTCTTGAGTCAATGTTATGTGAGGACTGGTTGAAGGAACTGGACACGCTTAGCACAGAGAAAAGAAGACTTGGAGGGATATGAGAGCTTTCTTCACATATATAATTGATTATCAAGGAGAAAGTATTGCCCTAGCTTTATTTGGCCCCAGAGGGCATATATAGAAACAATGCATGGAAATTGCAAAAAGGCTAATTTAAGCTTTCTTTCAGGAAAAAAAAACAAAAAACAAAAAAAACTTTCTAACTTTTATTGTTTAGCCATGTCTGACTCTTCGTGACCCTGTGAACCAGTCTGCCATATTCTCTATGAAATTTTCTTGGCAAAGACACCGGAGTAATTTTCCGTTTCCTTCTGTGGATTAAGGCAAACAGATGTCAAGTGACTTGCCTAGGGTCATACAACTAGTAAGTGTTGGAGGCCAGATTTGAACTCAAGTCTTCCTGACTCCAGGTCCAGTGTGCTGGTCACTAAGCCATCTAGCTGCTCCTAATCATTCGAGCTATTCAGGGCTACCGCAGCAGTGATGTGTTCCTCTTCTCAGAGTTCTTGAAGCAAGGGCTGGAAATCACTTGTCAAATATCTTTTTGAGTGTAAGTTGGATTAAATTAGGCCACAGAGATTTCTTCCATCTCTCAAATTATGTGATTCTTGTCATTTATTCTGCCATCTCTCACATAATTTCTCCTCTCTGCAGGAAAGATTCACCACCCATTAGCACATCTGATTATTATCTAGGCAAATGACAATAGAGGATATGTATTACCATACTCTTTGCCACTGTGCTCTAGGGACCATGGGCCCTTTTTACTTGGCTTGTAGCTGAAACCTCCTTATATGTGTTTGTCTCATATTAGAACGTGAGCTCCTTAAGAGCAGGGACTATCTTACAGTGTATATCTGAGGCAGACTTGACTCCATGCTTTCTGTCTGCAAGACCAGCTCTCTGTCTACTACACCAAATAGAAATAGAAAGGGTGGTGGTGTTGGAAATCATTAAACCATACATAAGGATCCTTATGGCAGCCTATTGGCTTAGAAAACCACATATTAACATTATCTGTGTCCTATTATGGTTTTATTTATTTAGTCACATATCTCCCAATTACAATTTGATCTGACTCAGGCTACTTTTGGGAGTGTCATTTAGTAATGAGGCCAGGGCAGTCTGTTTCATACCTTTGGAAGACGCCATTCTGCCTCTCAAGTTATAATAATGATGGTTGGTAGTAGTAGTAGTAGTAGTAATAGTAGGTAGTGATAGTAGTAATAGCAATTTCCATTTGTAAACAAGGTTACACATTTAAAAAATATTACACAAATATTTACAAATGCTGCCCCCTTACTCTTATAATGCAAGTTCCTGGAAGGTTGAGACCCTTCCTCTCTCCCTTCCTCCTCCCTACTTCCCTCTCTCCTCCTCTTTCTCTCTCTCTCTCTCTCTCTCTCTCTCTCTCTCTCTCTCTTTCTCTGTCTCTTTCTCTAGCACTGAGGTGCTTAACCTGGGGTTAACCTGAGTGTGGACCTTGGAGGTCTGTGGATAGATTTTAGAGGGTTCATGAACTTGGATGAAAAAAAACCCACTTTTTTTGTTTTTAATAACCTCTAACTGTATTGAAAATTTCCTTCAATTATTTAAAACCATTCTTCTATGAAGGAGTCTAGAGGCTGCTACAGATTGTTAAAAGAGTCCGTGACACAGAAAAATTTACAAAATGCTTTCTTCATAACTACTCCATGAGATAGTCAGTATGACTATTACTATTTCCATTTTACAGAAAAAGAAAGTGAGGTTCAGAGAGATTGGGTGACTTGTCAAGGTTACACATTCAAAAAATATCACACAAATACGTATACATATTGCCCCTTGCCCCTATAGTGCAAGTTCCTTGAGGACAGGGACTATGCCTTCTTTTTTAAATGTTTCCCCAGTACATAGTGCTTAATACTAGGTGCTTGATAAATTCTTGTTAGCTGATTGATTAATAGGGGACTTCTGAAGATCAAAAAGCTTTCAAAATCCAGAGGAATTACTCTAATGGGTGAATTTAAAGCATCATGACAGGTGACATGGGGGTTGGGGAGGCTGAGGAGGATGAGGACTTGTCTGTTGATCTTATCTGATAATACATCTAGTTATTTTGCTGCTGGAGAATGGTTAGAGGATAAATGTTGATCCTACTGTCTTCCCTTTTTAAAGCACCCTAGTTATACCTGGGTATCGTGAAACAGTGTAACTAAAGAGGTCTCTCTTCATTGTTAGCTTAAAGAGACAGTATATGCTTTATTGAGCTACTAGGTTACTTACCATTACTGCTTGTTCTTTCTAACATTCTCAGAGCTAAATGTTTACATTTGAAGTTGAAAAGACACTCAGCATGAACACAGAAACAGCTTTCCATCTAATGCTGTCAAGAAAACAGCTCGAAGACTCGACATTCCCAAATCGGCAAGCTGGAACAAACAGATGTTTTGTCCATCACACGAGGAAGTCCATCACATTTCTGAAAAGTTGCTTTTTCTTCTGCAGCATCCTGGCTTTTATTAGTGAGCTGTCCAGCCAGATGGGCCATTCATGGACTCTTTGATTCTCTCTCCTTCTCATCCCACCCTCCACCTTCAGCTCCCTCCCAACCTTGACAAAAGGGAAGATGGCTCAGTTTGTTGGACTCCAGATCTTATTCTTACGAACTTCATGGACACTGGAGGTCACTGTGGTTCCACATGAGTAGAGCCAAAGAAGCATTTGTCTGACTAAGAAAAACAAAAACAATAAAAGAACAATACCACAGGACAGATGTTTCAAAGCAATGATTTGGGGAGATAGGTTATTTCTGTGTAAGTAAGGCAGAATAGTAAAGTGAATAGGGCACTGAGTTGGAGCCAGGAACAGTTGAGTTCAAATCCTGCTTTATGAGACTCTGGGCAAGTCATTGAGTCTCTCGCAGCGCATTTCCTCTCTGTAAAATGGGGATAATAACATCTAGTCATAGGGGTGTTGGGAGGATTAAATGCAAAACGCTTTGCAAATGTTAAAGTGGGCAGAGGTAAGAAGCTGTAGCTTAGAAGTCAGTAGCATAAGGGATAGAATTCTTGATTTGGAGTCAGGAAGACCTAACTTTGAATACTTATAGGCTGTGTGAAACCTGGACAAGTGTCTTAAACTTCTGTCAGCCTCAATTTTCTCACCGGTAAAGTGGGTGTAATAAACACACCTGGCTCACAGTGTCGTTGTGAGGATCAAATGAGATAATATTTGTAAAAATTGCTAAACATAGTGCCTGGTGCATAGTAGTTGCTATATAAATGCTTATTTCCTCCTCCCATCTTATTTGTCCTCAGTTTCCTAATTTGTGAATGAGTATTATTATAATAGCACCCACCTGCCAGGGTTGTTGGGAAGATAAAATGAGATAAGATTTGTGAAGCTCTAATAAGATAACATATGTAAATGCTTCGCACACCTTAAAGCATTATGCAAATGCTAGATATTATTTTTTTTAAAAAAGGACTGGCCTGGAATTTCTGGGACCAGGCCTAGGCAAAATTACACAGTAGAAATGTATATCTTTGCAATCTCCAGATTCTCCTATCTGTGTCCTCTTTTCCCTTCTAAGCAATATTTATTGTATTTCAATGCTTCTCTTTCCTACTCTTTCCCTTTACTTCAGGAACCTACAGTCTTCGGGTTTCTTATTCTCTCTTCTTTCCTTCTGGCAAAATCTGTTTTAGGGCATGTTATTAGGGAAGACTTTGATATCAGTCAAGCACATTTTAGTGTGAATTTTAGTCAACATGTTTCTTCTTCAAGGATTATTTCTATTTTAAGCTTTATTTCTAATTGTGGCAGGAAAAATCTTTTGCCTTTTAAAGGAATTTCAGGTATAACTATACAGATGAGCAAAGGAAAGTACTTTGCTGGAAGGGGAAGGAAGGTTCTTCCCCTGGGTCTCTGAAATCACACCATATAGGAGGTTGTCTCCTATGCCTTTGTAAAAGGCCAGCTCTAAGAGTAGTCATTTTCTTCCAAATAGTGGGGCTTATACGTGAGAATTCATTGATAAGAGAAGTTATGTTGCAAAATAAGGGCATGCCTTGGAAGAGAATGGCTTCTCTTGATGTAGGGAAACAGCAAGTGAAAGGGTTACTCCTCTTCAAGTCTTTAAGACTAAAAGTCTTTAAGCTAAGACTGAATGACTATTTGCTGGGTATGTTGGAACAGAGATTCCTTTCTGGCATGATGATTTGTACAATCAGCTACTAAGGTCTATCTTTTCCAGTTCTCAAATTCAGTGATTTCTGAACTGTAAGCTGTGTGGCATTGTGGAAAGAGCCATGAAATAGAACAATCAGGAGACTAGAGTTCATGCTTGGTTATTCCCAGGTGTGTCACTTGGGGGAAGTTGTTTCATCTCTCTGGGTTCTGCAGAATGGCAGGGTTACAGTACATGATCCCTAAGGACCTGTCTAGTCCTCTCATGCTAGGATTCTAATTTGTCGATTCTCTAAGTGAAACTGGCTCATCTTGTACCGCCTCACCTGGCAGTCTTCTAGTGTCATCTCGTTATTTTCTATTTTCACTTTGCATATCCTCATTGAGACTCACTCCTATTTGATCTTACTTATCTGCCTTTCGGGTCTCACTGCACAACAGAAACAATTCAGTCCCTTAACAATGTACAGTGTCTTTGAAGGTGCTCCAAGCTCAGCCTGTGGGCTTCTCACATACTTCATATTCAAGTCTGTTTTTGTTTTGTTAATTTAATTTTTAATTTGTGAAATAAAACAAACATTTCCAAAACATAGTAGAATTTTAAAAAAATGATTGCACATGAAACTGTAAATCTATTAGAATGGTAGTAATAGTAAGGCTAGCATTAACACAGCACTTTAAGGTTTGCAAAAAACTTTACAATACTATCTCATTTTATCCTCCCAACAACCCTGGCAAGTAGGTACTATTATTATCCCCATTTTACAGTTAAGAAAACTGGGGCAAATAAAAGGCAGAAGAGAATAAATATAGCTATTGTACCTACTAGGAGGCAGCTAGGTGGTTCAATAGATAGTGCACTGGACCTGGAGTCTGGAAGACCTCAGTTCAAATCCAGCCTCATACACTAAATAGCTGAGTGACCCTGGGCAAGTCACTTCACCTCTTTTTTTTTTTTTTACTTTAATCCACTGGAGAAGGAAATGACAAACCACTCCAGTATCTTTGCCAAGAAAACCCCAGAGACAGTATGGTCCATGGGGTCACGAAGAGTTAGACACGATTGACTGACTGAACAACAATAACAAAGTAGTACCTACTGTGTGCCAGGCATTGTGCTAAGCACTTTTTACAGATATTATCTCATTTGATCCTCACAACAACACTGTGAAGTAGGTGCTATTGTCTTCATTTTATAGTTACTGAAACTGAGGCAAATAGAGGTTCAGTGGCTTGTCTAGGGTCACACAGCTAGTAAGTATCCAATGTTGGATTTGAACTCAGGTCTTCCTGACTCCAGGTCCAGTGTTCCATCCACAGCACCACTCAGCTGGGAGCCTGTATATTCTGAATAGTTGAACATGTTGAGACTAGCCATCTCTTCTTGGATTTTCCGGGAGAGTTCCAGTCAAATGGATGAAATAGTTCAAGGGGTCACAAGTACATTTTAAATGTATTTGTGCTTATTTTAGTGTATTTTCAGGAAGTTTTGGGGTTATTTTTTTTTCAGTGGGCCAATGAATTTATTGATATAGGGAATTCCCTCCAATGATGAGGGATCTCCTTTTGCCACTGCAGATCAACTATTCCTTTGCAACTTATCCTTTTAGAGAGTTGTTTAGGAGTGTTGAGAGTTTAAGTGACTTGCCCAGGGTCACTCAGCTGGTGTGTGTGTCAGAGATAGGACTTGAACCCAAGTTTTCTTGATTCCAAGACCAGTTTTCCACCCACTTCATCTTGCCTCCTCTCCTCCAGGCTATTTTTATTAGCATTAATAGCAATAAAAATATTCAAGCATAAGTGACTTATAGTCCCAGGTGTCCATTAAGTTGTATTTTTCTTTTTTATATTTCTTCTCACCTGCTTTTTCTCATTGACCCAGATACCTTGGGCTAGAAGTACATGGTAGGGAGGGATAGGAAAAGTGATACAAAAAAATATAGGTATGAAGGTAAGGCCATTGCAAATTATGACTAAGGCAGAGTTTGGAGAGCACTGCTGTGGAACGGGCTGCATCCTGCTTATCACCATGACAAAGAGGCAGCTGCCACTCGGGACTGACATTTCATCGACTCTAAGAAACAGACATGAAGAAGATCCACTTCTTCCCTGTGAGGGCTAGATTTGCCTCTTCTCTGGCTCTGGCCGCCATCTCCCTCCACACGGACTTGATCTCCTGGGTCCCCATCCTTCATGGTTTTCAGAACCTGATGGAACTTAATATAGATGCAATGTCAGTAGCTCCAGCTTTCTGACACTAAACCCTCTACTCCATTGCAGCTCAAAAACAATCCACGACTCTCTTTTCTATGTGGCTCCTTGAATGGTGCTTCTATTTTTCTTTTTTTAGTTTCCACCTTCTGACTTACCATCTATATCTAGGCTTAAGGTCTCATGGGATATTTCCACCCTGAAGCATCCTCTAATGAATAATAGCTGCCTTGTATTGACAGAGTAGGCACACCGAAGCCACAATAGAGAGCTCCATTAAGAGTAATCTGACATGACCTTCTTATATACACTCAAGGCAAAAGTTGTAGAACTACCAGGGAGCCACTTTCAACACCAAAAACCTGTATTTTTTTTGTCATTGTGACTATCACCTAGCACAGCGCACTGCACACTGTAGTTGCTTAAAAATTAAATAAATTCACCAACATATGTTAGATACTAGGGGTACAATAACAAAAATGAAACAACCCCTATCTTGGATTGGATTGAGGTTAGGGAGAAGTGACTCAGGTGGGAGTTTTCATAAGTTATAAAGCAAGGCTTTATCTTGTTAGTTGGGTCAGGAGTCTCTGACCTTTTGGTGAGGAAGAATTCTTTTTTCATCTTCTGGAAGCAAAACTTTGAAATTACAGGTATGAAGGATATTTACTAGCTATGTGACCCTAGGCAAGTCACTTAACCCTATTTACCTCAGTTTCCTCATTTGTAAAATGAGCTGAAGAAGGAACTGACAAACCACTCCAGTATCTTTGCCAAGAAAACCCCAAATTAAGTCACAAAGAGTCAGACACAACTGAAAATGACTAAACAATGACCAGCTTACATCAGATACTTATGAAACATCAGATAACAGTGAGATAGCTGACATTTATTATTACTGCTAGAGAAAAAATAATAACAACAATAGTAAGTAGCTGGCATTTATATGCAGCTTTACAGTTGAAAAATATTTTACATGTTATTTCATTTCATCCAGTGATATGATATACAAAATTTTAACATTGAAGAAAGTGATTTTAAAGAAAGATAAAAAATTGTTGGACTTTGTAACTCGGTCTAGTTTCTTTCTTTCTTTTTCTTGGTGAGGCAATCAGGGTTAAGTGACTTGCCCAGGGTCATGCAGCTGGTAAGTGTCAAAGGCCAGATTTGAACTCAGGTCCTCCTGACTCCAAGGCCAGAGCTCTATCCACTGTACCACCTAGCTGCCCCTCAGTCTAGTTTCTTTTCAACATGGCAATTTTATTAGAAGTTTGGAATTCTCCAAGGAGAATTTCCTGCTAGGATTCTGAAATCATGCATTAAAGGATGTGATGCAATTTTGCAGTTGAAAAGTAATTTAGAAATAATTTCGCTCAACCTGTTTGTTTACAGAGGAGGACATAAGCTCAGAGAAATGAAACAATGTGTTTAAGGTTTGTTTTTCATGCCACGAGGGTGGTGGATGAACTTTATGGAGAAGTAGGAGAAAACACATTTTTCCTTACATACCCTCCTACCACACCTTCTGAAAGGTTTGTTCAAACTTTGACTCTAGAAAGAAAAGAAAGGGACCTGGGTGAAGGAAGAAGGAAAAGGATTGTCTTAGTCTGGTAATTATGTGTGTGGGGCAGGATGTGCTAATATTGGTGCTTCTGGAGCTACCCACTGCTTCTTACTGGCTCCTACCCATATGGGCAGCACCATCCTTTTCTAGCTTATTCCTTACTGGGTAACTTGCTTTCCAATCAACCTCCTTGATTCTGTCCCTGGAGGGGACATTTCCCTTTTAAACCTGCCCCATGAAGAAGAGGGGAAGGAAATAAATATTTATATAATGCTTAATATATGCTGGGCACTGTGCTAAGTGCTGTATACATGTTAGCTCATTTTATTCTCATTACAACCCTGGGATATAGGTGCTATTATTATCTCATTTTACAGTTGAGGAAACTGAGGTAGAGGTTAAGGGACTTGCCCAGGGTCAAATGGCTAATAAGCATCTGAGGCTGAATTTAAACTCAGCTCTTCCTTCCTCCAGACCTGTCATTCTATCCACTATTACACCTAGTTGCCTAATAAATTACCCAATAGTGAGGATAGGGAATACTTAAGGTAATCCTATCAGCAATACTAACTCTCTTACTCGCAACCTTTCCCTCATTAAATAGTATTAACCTTCTTTTATCTAGGATTAAACAGATATACCTTTTCCTTTTGTTCTGGGAAGTTACGAAAAATGAAGTCAATAAAGTCTCTCTTCTGCATAGTTCTGAGCCCCCCTGGCTGGGAAGGCCCTAGTAGTTATAAAGTCTCACTCCCTTCGTCCTAGGTCTTTTACCATCTGTTGCCTTTCCTATTGCCACCCTTGCACAAAGATACACAGTGATCAGCGATATAATGGTTAATCATTTTATTGTAGAGTAAGGATCCCTAACTTGGGTCTGTAAATTTTCTTTAAAAATATTTTGATTCCTGAATTTCAATGTAATTGGCTTTTCTTTGTAATACTATGTATTTCATTTAATACATTTAAAAATATTATTCTGAGAATGGGCCCACAGGCTTCAACAGACTACTTAAAAGGGGTCTATGGGACAAAAAAAAGGCTAAGAACCTCTGATATACAGAAACAAAGGAACAAATGATAAGCAAACTCTTAAGAAACAGAGATTGAGAAAATAGCAGTGAAGCAATGGATAGGAAAGTATAAATTCATGATTTTTGTTTTCAGCAGCATAAATGGTTCCAGATGCTCCATATCTGTTCTGTGGGGCTTTCATATAGCTTATTTACTATCTGGTTTAGTGTCTCAGATATCCCTTGATAGTATGCTCAAAGTGGTGGTAGGCCCTGGGCCCTAAGCCTGGTCAGCCTATCTCTTGTCTTTCTCTTGGTTCTATTCTGTCAGGTCTAATTCCTCTTATAGCCCATATGTGTGTGTATACATACATACATACATACATACATACATGCATATCTATATTTATACCTAATCTTATATCCCTCTCACAGGATGGGATAGAAGCTAACCTTTCATTTACATTCTCATGGCTCTTCAGTGGCTCAACATCAGGGAATTTCTGTCCACCAAACAGCATGGATTTCCAAAAGGTAAATTTAGGGGAGCCCCCTGCACATAACTGAAAAGCTTTGGAAGAATTGAAGAATGGCACCAGTTTGTCTTGGAACTGGTACAGTTGTAAGTTGTTGTTGTTGTTTAGTCATTTCAGCTGTGTCTGACTCTTCATGGCCCCATTTTGGGGTTTTCTTGGCAGAGATAATGGAGTGGTTTGCCATTTCCTTCTCTAGTTCATTTTACAGGTGAGGAAATTAAGGCAAATAGAATTAAGTGACTTGCCCAGGGTCACACAGCTGGTAGATATCTGAGGCTAGATTTCAACTCATGAAGATGAGTTTTCCTGATTCCAAGGCCAGTGCTCTGTTCACTGCGACACTTAGCTGCCCCATTGTAGGTTGAAGCTGAGTTAATTTTACTCTTGGTGTTATGACCGTAGATGTCCATAGAAATTATCAGTTGAAAGAATATGGACATATTTGTATGTGTCCTTCTTGGATATGTCTGAGATTTTAAAATACATTTTTTAAAAAATATATTTTCAATATAGAAGAGGCTATAGTCAATACCATAGAACTCTGGATTCTGGATGTTAGGAATTCCCAACCTAGGTTTTTAGGAAAGTCCCAAGATGTCTCTATCTCAAGAGGTGAGCAAGGAGAAATGAGGAATGGAATCATGAAATTCTTAAAATATACTCCAAATCAAATTACATATCATTAATATAATTTAATTAAATGATTAAATTACAAAAATAAAAACAAACACTTGGCATACAGTGCTTTGTGTATGGGAGTGGGTGGAGGTTGGGGAAAACTGGTAGAGGTAGAGGATATTATGAAATAAAATGCATAATAATAAGTGACCACAAATTCATGTGGCGAGAATTCCTGCCCATGACTGCTCGTTGCTGGAGCTTATGACTTATGGAAAACAGACCTAGTGAATCAAGAAGGTCTCAAAGGTACTATTTAGGAAGCAATCGAGGTTGAACAATGTTAGCACCATGATCGTTGTCTAGCATATTGTTATGATTTTTGCCTAAGATCTCATGCAGCTTGCAACAGTTTTCCCTTCCTTCTGCCATGGTGATCCAACCTACCTATGGCTAGGAGAGTCCTGGTCTGCTCTAGTCTGGCTTGATTTTTTTTTAAGGTCTTGGCATGCTTCAACCCCTCCCCAGATGACCTTTTGTTTTCCTGCTACCACAGTAGAATCATGAAAGGAGTCTTGGATTTACTTTTCTGGACCTAGTTTTAGAAATTCTTATTGAGCAAAGAGCAGTGTTGTCTCTCCCCTCAGACCAGTTGGTATGGATCACTACTTCGTAAACATGGGCCTGAGTGGGCCCAGTACAACTATATCCCAGTATACTGAAATTTTTGGCTCTACTGACACAGTCCCAACTCTCTCTTGACTTTACTAGAGCTCCCTTCTCCTATCCTAATCCTGGATCCAAAGATATTACTGTGTCAGATGTGAGAGGCAATGTGGCACAGGAGAAAGGGTACTGCTTGTGAGAACCTGGAATGAAATCCCATATTTTGACTTTTATAAATACTTAAATTAACTACAAAGGACCTATGAAGTAAGACTATCTGCATCCAGAGAAAGAACTAATAAACAGAAGCAAGGATAGAATGATTTTGTGTGTGTGTGTATGCGTGTATGTGCAAACGTGTGTGTGTGCATGTATGTATAATGGTAGCCATCTCTAGGGTGAGAAGGGGGAGGGAAAAAAAGGAAAAGTTACATGATAACATTATATATTTAAAAGGAATAGCAAGTTGTACGTAATAAATTTGCAATTTTATGTGCAATCATCTTTTTTTTTCATATTCTACTATGTTGTGGGAATGATTATTTTATTTCTCAAGTTTAGAGCAAAATAAATAAATAAATAAATAGCAAAATAAACCCACCGCTGCCCTTTACTACCTATGAGCCTTTGGGCAATTTACTTAACTAGTTTGAGCCTCAGTTTCCTCATCTGCAGAATGAAGGGATTGGGCTAAATGACCTTTAAGATAATTTCTAGCTCTAAATCTATAATCTGTTCTCAGGAGCTCTGTAACTGCAGCACAGACTGTGATGTGCTTGGTATCGACAAGCCAGGAAAACCTGCCACTGGTAGTTAGCCTCCACCTGTATGGATGGGCTCAGAGTTTGCTTAATTGTGTAGAAGTACTTTTCAGTCCCCTTGGTCCCTAACTTGTTCTGTCTTCTGGTCTTCCGGGGGCCATTGAGCTGTACAAGCATTTCCATTGGGTCTACCCAGATTATTTGGACAGGGTTCCAGTTGGTCCTCATGCTTCTCATTTAACCCCCCTCTTGAAGGTTTCTATGAATATTTCCTCTTCCCAGGTTTAAATAGCTTTCAGTTAACTTAATTCATTATGAATGAATCTCTTTCTCTGTTGTATCTACAACATAGAAATCATAGCATCATTTTTCTGGGTAGACACAAATATTTAAGAGCCCAGATTTATAGTGCTTGTAGGCACATCCTTCCCTCACTATTTTGTAAAGAATAATGTCTGGGTTGTTTGCAAAATTGAGGGATGGAGTCTTAAAAACTAGCTCACACTGACTGAAAAAGGCCAGTATATGCACTCCCACTGACCCTAGACTGTGTGTGGAGAAAAAATGACCATGGTTTTTGTATTAATGGGACTGCAATGCTCACTTCTAAGGGAAACTTTTACTGTGCTACAAGATGAGAAGACATCATATGTATTTCCTATAGAGGAAACATTGCATAGAGGAAAGAATATTGGCTTTGAAGTTTCACAAGACTTGAATTTGAGTACTATCTCTCCTACTTACTACTTGTGTGACCTTGGGCAAATCACTCAACCACTTTGTACCTCAGTCCCCCCATTTATAAAATGAGAGAATTGGACTAGGTGATCTTTAAGGTTCCTTCCAGCCTCTGCATGACCTCCATCAGACCCTTTAGTATTTCAAAGTGATAGAGTCCATTCTGGGCACCAATGCAGATAGCTATCCCTTTTTATCTTATTAGATCACCACGTGTTACTGAGACTATCTTCTACCCCCAAATTAATTACCTGGTGTTCATTTATTTGGTGATGAATCTTCTCTGCACTATGCTTTGCCCGTCCATTGAGTACACTGCCAATGCTGCACTCAAAGTCTTTCCTGCTTGGTAGATGCTGACATAACTAATACTTTTTTGACACAGCCTTTGAGAATCCAGGGTCACCAGGGCATTGAAGGAGGACCGAAGTGGAAGAGGTAATACACAAATTAATATTAACAGTCATGTCAACTACACAAGGCATTCCAATGAAAGCAAATCCCATTCCTAGCTCTATCATTTTAAATTTCATAGTATTTTTGAATGTTTCATTATCTACATATGTTTAAATATTACAAACACTTATTTTGGGGCCTACGTTTATCAATTAAGCCAGTCAATACTTCTGTGAATTAAAATCACGGAATCACTGAGCTATGAGGCATCTTGGATTGGGCACTGTAGCCGAATCATTTTTAGGTGAGGGAAATGAGTTAGGTCAGAGATAAGGCAGAGGGATCAGAAATGGATAACTTACATGAGAATGGTCATTTCCAGCCTTGGATCTTAATTATTTGTGAATAATTCTGAGACCAAGAGTTCTTGAGTTAGGGATTTGGGTATTGGTCTCCTTGGGTGAGGGGGAGGGCGTGATATTTCCTTAAGTGTGTATATCTTGGAAAGCAAGGGTAGAACTCTCCTCTGGAGACTGACTTGCATCTGAAAAACTGAAACCCTTGTACAAGAGGCCAGGAGACTAACAAAGGTTGTGTTGTACCTGAAAAAAAAAAAGTAGAAACAGGAGTAATCACCTATCTCTGAGGATGTCAGATATCTTCTGGGTTAATTCTTATTATTATGTCTCAATAATATATCTCAACATTGTATCTCAATAACAACCTCATGGGAGTTTAACCCATTTCCTACTGAAATGCAATTACTTTGGGTTTAGAGCATAATGGTAGCTGAACATCAATGCTCTCTAGAACTCTGTGAAAAGAAAAGAGGAATAGAGTAGAATCTCATGAAAGGGAATGCAAAGGGCCTTCTCTTTTGTATTAGCTGGTAAAAGGTGAAGGCTCACAAAGGGTGAGATTTCCCTGCTTCTGGAACGGGTCAATGAATTGAAATGTCAATACTAGTCCTTCTTCTAAACGCCTGTCTCTGAGGGTTTCCCCCAAGAACAACCAAGGATTAGAACTCTTGTGTCTTTACAGATGGGGGGTGGTTGGGAGGTGCTTTAGCTTATACCTCTAGCCTATAATTCCATTTCTCTTTCTCGGGCAGTGGGTTGCTGTGCTCACCAGTGGCCAATATGTCCCTCTCTCTAGACTGGATCAGGAATGAATTAGAATGTTTCACTCTTGTAAGTGATACTTTTTTTGAGTAAACATCCCCTGGGTTTCTGTGATGTGTAACTAATGGAGTGCTAAACTCTCAGGGCTGGTTTTAGACTCAGAAAGTACACGTGTTGCCAATCCATCATGTTCCTAATACTAATTAACATAGCAGGGATACAATAAAGCTGCAGATCATGCACACATTACCCAGCTCAGGTTACCTTCTTATAACAATCTTTCTATTGACCTACCTAAAGCCTGCATTGGGAAAACGAGCTTGGGCCTCCTCTCCCTCAGCTAGACTCTGTCCCATGGAATAAAAAAAAAAAAACCCAACATTGCTGGAGTATCATTTCATGTGGATAATTATGATCCCTGTGCCTATTGTAGACTGGGGGCTTCCTGGAACGTTTGTCTGTGGTGTTGGGGAGGGAGCAGAGTCCTCTGTTCTGATGGGGTTCTGGTGGTAGGTTCCTGAGGGTACAGGAATCACCATAGTCTGTCCCACTGACCAGCATTCAATCAACACTCAGAACTTCTTTACAGATTCAACTGTCCTGTCTTGATCCTCAGATCCTCCCTTAATCGGGACTCTTGGGAAAGTAATTTTTACCTGAATAAGGACTATTGCACTATGCTCATTTCGCCCACTGGAAATAAATTTATTTTCCCTTCTGGATTCAGTTTTGAGTTGAAATAGGAGGCAACAGTGTGGAATAGAGACCAGAACACCAGGCTGGAAAACCCTCTTTTTAGTTTCTTCTCATTTGCTACCTCACCACCTCCCTAAGTTTCATTTTCCTCAAACGTATAACAAGGGACTTAGACTAGATGAAGGCTAAGGTCTCAAACAGTATTAATAGTTTATGTTAAAAATGTATTCAGTGTTGGGGCATCTAGGTGGCCCATTGAATAGAGCACTGGCCATGGAGTCAGGAAGACCTGAGTTCAAATCCGGTCTCAGACACATAACACTTACTAACTGTGTGACTCTAGGCAAATCACTTAACCCCAATTGCCTCACCAAAAACAAAACAAAAATTAAAAAAAAATCTATTCAGTGTTGAGCCCCTGGACTGTAGTAACACATAGGTGGAGAAAATCCCCCAAATTTCTTCCAGTGGAAAGAGGGCTGAACCAAGTTGAAGTAAAGAGACTTGTATTTGAATATCACCTTTGCCACCTACTGTTTATGATCTTGGACAAGGCATTTTACTTCCCTAGTCTCAGTTTTCTCATCTGTAAAGTGAGAAGGCTTTACTAGAGCCCTCTGAGGTCCCTTAGAACTCTAATTTATGATCAGTGCTTAGCACAATGCCTGCTACATAGTAGGCACTTTGTAAATATCTTCTGTCTAACTCATTGGCTAACCCTGTCTTTGTGAACCTAAATGGTTGATACAAGGGGAGGTATTCTAATTGCAGGGATTTTTAACCCATTTTATGTTATGGATTCTTGGCAGTCTGGTGAATCTGGACCCCTTCCCAGGACAATGTTTTTAAATGCATAAAATAAAATACATAGGATTACCAGGAAAACCAATTACATGGAAATATAGTTATCAATATATATATATACACATTGGAAATATATTATACACATAAACAAGTTATATATATGTGTATATATATGTATATATATATATATGTATATGTATAGCCTATATCAGATTGCTTGCCATCTTGGGGAAGGGGGAGAAGGCAGGGAGGAGGGAGAAAAAAAAATTTGGAACTCAAAATCTTATAAAAGTGAATGTTGAAAACTATCTTTACATGTAATTGGAAAAATAAAATAATAGTCAGTGGAAAAATATGTGTATATAAACTGTATCTATATCTCCATCTCTATCTGTCTATCTATCTATCTATCTATATCTATCTATCTATCTATCTAATTATCTATCAATTTATCTATCTATTTATAGAGCCCAGGTCTAAAACTCTTCCTCTAATGCATGCATGCATTTGTGTTAAAAAAGTTAAAACAGACCTGCTCTATGCAATGTAAGATTTTTTTTTGACCACATTATAACCTATCTCTTCACTGCCTTTTTCAATGGTCCTTTCAAAATTAAAAAAAATTTTCATAGTTAAAAAAATATAAATACTTTGAGTTATCCATCCGTTTCTTCCAACTATCAAAGTGACAATATGCATCACTTTGAGAATTTTTATACTTTGAAAATTCCATATAATAACTAGTTCTGGTTAATCATGAAAGATGGATAACTACAAAAATGATTGTAAAAGGAATGAACTATGCTTGCAGAAGGGTCAAGAAAGATAGAATCATAGTATTCCAGTATTGAAGGGCCTATTGATCCAAATTGTTTATTCTCTCAAGGGGGAAATGGAGATACAGAGAAGCTAAATGGTTTACATATAATTAGTAAGTGGCAGAGCTGGGACAAGAACCCATATACTCTAACAAACTTTTTTGTTTGTATTTCCACTGCTTAAATCCACTAAAGGACAGGTATTTAGTCAATTCTGGCTCTTTCACTCCTTTGTTCCCACCCTATTGATTTGTTTTTAATTTTTTCTTAACTGTTCTCTTTAGGACCCAATGGCACTTTGAAAGAGTTTTAAACTAAGCCAATAGTTAACTTTGAAAAGAAAAGAGTAAATATAAACATGATATATTGTATTACCAGATCCCCTTGAAAAAGACAAAAGTCAGCGAGGTGCTAATACCTCCAACAGAGACAACAACTGTTACCAAAATGAACAGTTTATATGGGTTGGAAAAAGCTTGTAGTACAGGAACAATTTAGGAATTTGCTAATTGCTAATGGTCATTAGCTGTTGGGGTAGCTAGGTGGCACATTGAGTATAGAGCATTGGGTTTGGAATTAAGAAGACTCATCTTGAGTTCAACTCTGGCCTCAGACACTTACTAGCTAGTGTGACCCTGGGCAAGTAACTTAACCCTGTTTGCCTCAGTTTCTTCAACTGTAAAATGAGCTGGAGAAGGAAATGGCAAACCACTGTGGCATTTTTGCCAAGAAAACCCTAGATGGAGTCATGAAGAGTTGGACACGACTGAAACAACTCAAGAAAAGCAACATTAACTGGTTGATGATATGTACTAAGGCAGAGCTCAGTAGTTAACCAATGCATCTGAAAACTAATTTATATAATCCATCCTCATTAATTATAATGAATCTTCTTTTGTGAAAGCATCACAGTAAAGTGAGAAAAGCACAAGATTTTGAATTGAGAGACATAGGTTTGAGTCCTACTTTGACATTTACTATCCATGCCACTCTAGGTAAGTCCAAGGCTCTTGATCCTCAGTTTCAGTATTTTTAGAATGGGAATTATAATTCTTTTACTATTTATCTGTTTGCATGGGGATAACTTAGCTGACATCCTCCTCAAAACAAACTGGGCAACTTCCCACAATACCATGACACTTGGAGATTTTAGAAGAATGTACTTGTTTTCCCTCACTTCTTGGGAAAGGGAAAAAATGGAGAAGTTATAAATTGACTATACATTAACATAATTGTAAAGTGTTTAATTGTCCTCTTTTCTGTCACCATCCAACTAGACCTCTTCAAAGGAGTCATACAATAAATAGCCTGTCCTATGACAAGTCCGTATAGGGCAATCGGGTCCTAGGAGATGAATACTTTGAGCTTCTAAGTGTTGCTAGCTGAGTTCAAACTTCAACCTTAAAAAGATCTTCCTCCAATGTACTCATATATGCCTTTATGCAGCCTGGTTTCTCTGTTACAAGAATATTATTATAGATTGGGGGAGGGAAGAAAAAGGGCAAAAAGGGGAGTTGCCTTAAAGGTCTTTGGACAAATGTCTCATTTTCCTTAGGGAGTAATTAGATCCTGTCTTATTCTTGGTGATAAAATAACTCCTTGAGCAGCTACATAGCATAAGGGACAGAATTCTATTCTTAGAGTCAGGAAGACCTGAATGAAAATCCAGCCTCAGACACGATAGCTATGTGACCCTGGGCAAGTCACTTAATCTTTGTAAGTCTCAGTTTCTTCAGCTGTAAAATGAGGATAATAAATAATAAATAAATGGGGATATTGTGAGAATAAATAAGTTAATATTTGTAAAGCACTTTGCAAACCTTAAAGTGCTATGTGAATGCTAGGTATTATTATGATTAATAATTAATAACAATTATTTATTAGAAGTGAATGACTATTAATAATATTTCTAATAAATCTGAATGCCACTAATTAAACTTTTTTCATTCTTAGATGCCCATGTCTTAGTTGAACTTGGGGATCATTTATAATACATTCATGGAAGGAAATTCATATTTATTTTATAGTCAGTGTAAATATAATAACACATTCATATACCTTCACACATATTCATATATATTTAACATTCATATACATACATATTCAATAACATATACATACAACATACATACATATATATTCATATACATGTTATAATAATAACATCACCAAGTGTCATATTTCTTGTTAGCTGGTGGGGCAGAATACAGCCATGAAAGAAACAGGGATAGTGCATTGTACAGATTCATCTTCAAATGTTTTCATGTATGACCTTACATCATCAGAGTAGGCATTATCAGCAAGGTGGAACATACTGGACTTGGAGTCAGGAAGGCCTAAGTTAGAATCCTGTCTCAGACATTTTTGCTGTGTGACCCTGGTCAAGCCCCTTAACCTCCCTCAGCCCAATTTTGCTCATCTGTGAAATGGGGACAATAATAGTACCTTCCTCTCAGGGTTGTTGTGTGGATCAAATGAGATAACATATATAAAGAGGTTTGCAAACCTTAAAGTGGCAGGTAAATTCTAGTTATTATCATTTCCGTGACAATGTAGAAATACCTAAATACCAAAAGAACTAAGACCCTAGTTCACATAGAATACTGTTTTCAAATCAGTTAATTTGAAAAAGAGTTAGGGGTTCTTAGTGGATTGAAAGCTTAATATGAACCTGGATCATATTAAACTTGTTATTATTAATTGTGTTAATATAAAATACTAACCAAGAAAGGTGATATAATTCTAGGCTGCATCAAGTGAGTCAAGGTGCCCAGGCCTAGTCAGGTAGTAGTATCAATCTCCTTTTCCCTAGTCAGATTGTACCTATAGTATTATGTACAGTTTTGGGCACAAAATTTTAGGAAGGACATTGATAGACTGGAGGGTGTCCAGAGGAAGGCAACCAGTATGGTGGTGGTAGTGGTGGCAGGGCTTCAAGTTCGTGCCATAAGTAGATTGCTTGAAGGAAATGAGAGTCTTTAGTCTGTAGAAGAGACTTGGAGTAGGGGTCATTGTAATTATCTTTTTGTAGCTTCAGATACTTGAAGACCTGTCATATAGAAGAGGGAATGGATTTATTCTTGGCTGCAGAGGTCAGAGTCAAACACATTTACACTTGAGGTAAGAAAAATCTTTCTAACACTCGTTGTTCAGTCGTTTCACTCCTATTCCACTCTATGAATTTTTTCCAGGGGATTTTCTTGGCAATGGTACTGGAATGGTTTGCCATTTCCTTCTCCAGTGTGTCCCCCATTTTATAGATGGGAAACTGAGGCAAATAGAGGTTAAGTGACTTGCCCAGGTTGACACAGTAAGTGTCTGAGGCTGGATTTGAACTCAGATCTTCCTGACTCCAGGCTTGGTGGTCTACCTATCTACCTGTACCACTGTACTACCTAGCCGCCCAGCTTTTGGAGTTGTCCAAAAGTGGTATGGGTTGCCTTGGGAGGTGGGAGGTTCCCCCTCAATGGAGGTCTTCAAGCAAAAGCTGGATGATCATGGCTGCATAAGTCTTAGAGAGGAATTATCATTTAGTTATGGATTGAACTTGGCCTCTGAGTTCCCTTACAACTCTGAGATTCTGTGACTTGGTGACAGACAGCTTACTTTATAGAACTGTTTGCATTCAAATTTCTATAGTGCTCTAAGGTTTATGAGTACTTTTGTTATAATAACTGTGTGAGGAAGGTAGTATTATTGTCCTCATCTTACAGATGACACAACTGAGGTTTATAGAGAGTAAGTGACCTGCCCCAAATCACACAGCTAGTAGGTATTGTAGCTGGAATTTGAATCCAGGTCTCTCCTGACTTTATGTCCAGTGGCTCCCCCCACCCCATGCTATCACACAGACTCTCTCTAAACCACCTACCTAGAATCTACATCTAGACCCCAGATAGCCCACATGCTCCATATACATACCATTGCCTCTAAAGAATAACCCATGGACAGAGGATACAGAATGTTCTGTTCAGTCATTTTTCAGTTGTGTCTGACTCTTTGTGATCCACTTTGGGGTTTTCTTGGCAAAGATACTGGAGTGGTTTGCTGGTTCCTTCTCCTGATCATTTTATAGATGAGGAAACTGAGGCCAGCAGGGTTAAGTGACTTGCCCAGCATCACACAGCTACTAAGTGTCTAAGGCCAGAATTGAACTCAGGGAAATGAGTTGTCCTGACTTCAGGCCCCACTACTATGCCATCTAGTCACCCGATGATCCAGAATGCTCCATTGATTTCTTGAGATTTCTTCCATCACATGCTTTTATGTGACTGTATGCTCACTTTGTAGAACTCTTTATCCTCAAATACCCAGTGATGAAATATATCAGACACAAGCTATTGCTTCTCAAGCTAAACTTTATTTCATTATACCACTTCCTAGGCCCCAACATTTAACTAAAAAAGAGGAGTAAATCTGATCTGTGCCTTAAAGAATAGATTGTACGATTTAAACTTATGTGAAGATGAAGCTAAAAGCCTGGACCTTGAACTCTGGTCCAGGCATTTGTTTCTGACTCGCTGAGTGATATACTCCCCTCAGGTGATACTCAGTCCCCAGTTATTCTTTCCAGCCCTGCCTGGTTGCATCTTCTCATACACTGGTCTCAGTGGGGAGGTCAGGATGATCTTTGTGCTTCGTTGCCACTTTCAGACTCTCTCTCTACCAGCATTCTTTAACTTCTCTTCTTATGAGTTCAATCCTACTGAAATTGATCTCCCAATCTAGATCCTAGTGGTGCCACCTACTGGCCTTCGAGGACACTCTCCTTCCTTTCTCAATATGTTCAGTGTCTGACTCAGCTATTTCCCCCTCTAATTTCAGCTCTAGTAATGGGGAACTTCAGATACATGTTGGACATACAGAGTCACCTTTGGTGGATTTATGTAGTTAAGTGCTTAATAAATGCTCTATTGATTATTTCCAATTCATTTGTTTGTATATAATAGGTTGCCTATTGTCTCTTCCATTAGACTGTGATTGAGAGAAGGGGCTTTTTTTTGGGGGGGAGTGGGGGATATTTTTTTTCTTTTTTCTTTGTATCTCCAACATTTAGCACAGTGCATGGCACATTGTAGGCCCTTAAAATACTTCTTGACTTGACTGGATTGATTGATTATTTTATAGAAAGATGTCAATAAAAACCACAAGGCATGGGATGTGTCTCTTTGGAAAGAAAACACATATCAGTTGGAAAACTGGAAAATTGTAGAGGTGAATGGCAGGATGAAAACCTTGTTTTAGGAAGATTAACATGGTGGTGGAAAGACTGAAGTTGGGGAAATCTATTTGGAGCTAATATTCTAAGCATGAGGTAACAAGAGCTTGAACCGTAGTGGTAGCAGGAATGTAAAGGAGAGATGGATGTAGGAGACGTTGAGAAGATGGATTTGGTGATAATGTCAGCTCAATTATGTAGTCAGTGAATTATCCAGGACTATTGTTTCTTCTTGTCCTTGTAGTCAGCTTCTAATTTCACAGCTAGTTAGCATCTTTCCTAGACATTTAGGGTTAAATTGTCTTCAAAAAAATCTCTTTTTTCAAGATGATTAGGGAAAAACGAAAAGAAGCTATATGTTCTAAAATATTTATAGTATCTCTTTGTGATGGCAAAGAAACAGAAATTGAGGGGATGCCCATCAATTGGAGAATGGCTGAACAAGTTGTGGTACATGACTGTGATGGAATACTACTATGCTATAAGAAATGATGAATTCACTTTTCTGTCCGCTCCCTCTTACCCAAGCGCTGTTCCAACTGCATCTCACTCACACAGAGTTCTGGGGCCTCGCAGGGCTAGTGTGGCCGCTGCCTCCTTTCTTCTGCTGCCATGATCATCTGCCCGGACCTCATCAGCCATGATAAGATGTTCTCTGACATTTACAAGATCCCAGAGATCACGAATGGGCTGTGCCTGGAGGTGGAGGAGAAGATGGTCAGTAGGGTGGAGGGTACCACTGAAGATTCACTCATTGGTAGAAATGCCTCTGCTGAAGGTCCTGAGGGTGAAGGAACAGATGCCCCTGTAATCACTAGAGATGACATAGTAATAAGCCATCATCTGCAAGAAACTAGTTTCACAAAAGAATCCTACAAGAAGTACATCAAAGACTACATGAAATCAATCAAAGACAGACTTGAAGAACACAAGCCAGACAGATTAAAACCTTTTATGACAGGAGCTGCAGAACAAATCAAACATATCCTTGCTAATTAAAAAAAAACTATCAGTTCTTCACAGGCAAAAACAGAAGCCAGATGGCATGGTAGCTCTCTTGGACTTCCGTGAGGATGGTGTGACTCCATATATGATTTTCTTTAAGGATGGTTTAGAAATGAAGAAATGTTAATAAATTCAGCTGATTACTTTGAATTATCTGTCATCATAACTAGCTGCTACTTTTTGTCATCCATACAACATCAGGACTTGGACAGACTTGGATTGATGTCATCCTGAGTTTTATTCATTTATATTTTGACCTTGATTTATTTGGAGTGGAGGCATTGTTTTTCAAAACATGTCATGTAGATGGTCCAAAATAAAACACATTTAACCCTCAAAATCCCCAAAAAAGAAAAGAAAAGAAAAGAAGTGATGAACTTAGTGATCTTAGAAAAACATGGATAGACTTGCAAGGAATAATGAAGAGCAAAATGAGCAGAACCAAGAGAATATTGTATATAGTAACAGCAATATTGTTTTAAGAACATCTTTGAGGGCCTAATTTTGACTATTATAAATACCCAATTTAACTTCAAAGGACTTATGAAGGAAAATGCTATCTGCATTCGGAGAAAGAACTAATGGAAATATGTATAGAATGATTTTACATATGAACATACATACATACATACACATTTGTGTCTAGTGGTAGCCATCTGGGGGAGGGAGGAAAAAAAGAAAAAAGAAAGCTATTATATATTTATTATATATATTTAGTATATTATTATATTTATTGTTATTTATATTTATTATATAATTATTATATATTTAAAAGGAATACCACATGGTAGATAATAGATTTGCAGTCTCATGTGTAATCATCTTTTTTCATTCTACTGTGTTATAGAAATGCTTATTTTATTTCTTAAGCTCAGAATAAAATACATAATTAAAAAAATACCCTGATGCAGGGTAGAAGCATGGTGGAACTGAAGCATGCTGAATGGATCCAGCATCTTTTATATTCAAATCCTGGTTGCTGACAATCAGGAGGGGAGAAAAACCTGGAGCTCAGAATCTTATAAAAATGAATGCTGAAAACTACCTTTACATATAATTGGAAAAAAAAAGAAAAAAAAAAGAAAAGGAAAAAGCTCTTTTGGTTAACAAATTTTTGTGTGTCTATCTTTTTAAATTTTATTTTTTATTTTGCATTTAATAAATATCAAAAAAGAGAGAACATTTCCATCCATTTGCCAAGTAGAACAGAAAAAAGTATTATGTTAAACTATTTATTTGTATTACATGCAATTTGTTTTTAAAAGTTTATAATAGATTCAACATGTAACTTTCTAAACTGTCCTGTTTGTATGTGTTCCCTTCCTAAGGGAACAGCTAGGTGGCACAGTGGAGAGAGCTCTGGATGTGGAATCAGGAAGAGCTGAATGCAAATTTGAACTCAAACATTTACTAGCTGTGTGAAAATGGGCAAGTCGCTTACCTGCTCTTTGCCTCAGTTTCTTCATCTGTAAAATGGGGATAAGAATAGCAACTATTACCCAAGGTTGTTCTGAAGATCAAGTGAGATAGTAATTGCAAAGTGACTGCACAGTGAATGGTAGTAAGTGCTATATAAATGTCAGTTATTATTATTATTCCTTTTGCTCTCTTCCATGAATAAAAAAAAAATCTACAATGCCTCTCCTCTATTGTTGTTCTACCACTCCCCTTCCTGCTTCTTCTTTTTCTTCTTCTTCACAGTACTATTGCTATCTCCCAACATGCCCCAATCCCCTCCTCATAAAAAGAAAAACACTAAGAACCACCCTTCCCTTTTCTTAAAAATAAAACAATCCTTGTAACAAAGAAGCATATTTAATCAAAATCAATCAACTCTGCCATTTTAAAAATGTTCATCCCATCCTTCACTTTGGGCAACATGTTTCATTATATACAGGTCTTCTGGAATCATGATTGGTCATTGCATTGATCAGAGCTCTTAAGCCTTTCAAAGTTATTTTTCAATGTTTTGTATAAATGTTATATGTACAATTGTATAAATTGTATAAATTGTTCTCCTTTACAACATTGTTATTGTATAAATTGTTCTCCTGGTTTTGCTCACTTCAATCTGCATCAGTTTATATAAGTCTTCCTGTATTTCTCTGAAACCATTCATTTTGTCATTTCTTATGTCACAATAACATTCCATTAAATTGAAATACCATAATTTGTTCAATCATTTTCCAATCAGAGTAACCCTTTAATTTCCAGTTTGTAACCACTACCAAAAAAAACTATTATAAATAATTTTTGTATCTGTACATTTTTTTTTATATTTCTTTGATTGTTTTGGGGGGTATAGGCCTCATAGTGGTATTGCTGAGACAAAGATCAAGCAGTTTATTTACTATTTGGTCATAGTTCCAAATTGCTTTCCAGAATGACTGGACTACTTCACAGCTCTACTAACAGTTGATCAGTATACCTGTCTTCCCACAGTCACTCCAGCAGTTGTGATTTTCATTTAATTTAATTTCATTTTCATCTTTACCAACTTCCTGCACATGGAGTGAAACCTTGGAGTTCTTTTACTTTGCAGTTCTCCAATGTCTAGTAATTCAGAACATTTATGAGTTGAAGAATTTCTGTTATTCCTATTTTTTAATCAGTTCCTTGTATATCTTGGGTATGAAACCTTTATCAGAGAAATTTTCTCCAAAGATTTTTTTCCAGTTAAGGCTTTCCCTTCCAATTTTAACTGCACTGAATTTGTTTGTGCAAAACTTTTTCAATTTTATGTAATCAAAACTATTCATTCTCCCTCCTCTCTATCCCTTGCCTGGTCATGAACTCTTCTCCTATTCATAGTTTCAAAAGATATTCTCTTCTTTGCTTATTTATGATATGATCTTTTTTTTGGTGGTATATGGCTGGATTAAACCCTAATTCCTACCAGACTTTATTACAGTTTTCCTAGCAGTTTTTACAATCCAATCCAATAAAGATTTATTAAGTATCTACTATGTGCCAGGTACTGTGCTAAGCACTGAGGATAAAGTTAATAAAAAGATAGTCCCAGCCCTCAAGGAGCTTATAGTCCAATGGGGAAAGACAACACACACAAAGAGGCAGGAAAGCTGGGTTGGGGGGAGACACCAGGGTGTAACTGGTGTGTGTGTGTGTGTGTGTGTGTGCTTTCTGGTATATTTTTTTCTGGGATAATTGTAACCAGGGAGAGCAGCAGATGCAGAGTTAGGTCAAAAGTCCAGTGTCTGCTCTCTATAAAGGAAGGCATTTGGAGGAATTTGGTACTCTGCCATTCAGCCTTCCAATCAGAGGGGAGAGGAGCTTGAGGTAGGTGATCACCAAACTTGAGTTAGGTGTATGAAGATGAGATTAGAGTTAACCTGGGAGGGGCATGGGTAGAGTTGGAAAAAATTAGGCACGGTGGCAAATGCACAGTGGAATGAGCAATAAATGGAGAAATTTTCTCAATGTATATATCTTTCTTTTGCCTTTTTTTTTTGAGACTGGTTCTTCCTGTCTCACCTATCCTGGAAACTCAGTTTTCATTCATGGACCCAGCCCTACTGCTGATTGGCACAGAAGTTTTGTGCTCCATTTCTGATCTGGATCTCTGGAAGCCAGATGGCCCCCTATTCTTGGGAATTCATTATTTTTGTGCCAGACTCAGTATAGAAAATGGATCAGCTTAGCATATGGAAACTCAGAACTCAATGAGTTCACTAGGTTCAGCCTCCCCTGAAGCAAGGATTACAGTCTTGCACTGCCATTCCAGGCTTATCTTTTTGCACAAGTTTATTCACTTCCATGTTATGAAATTTCATTTGAAGATGCTTATCAAGGCCAAAGTAGCATAAAACATATATCATTAAAGGACATAATAGCAGCTGTTGGATATTATTAATAAACTGAGTGCACATGACAAATGAAGTTCCTAAATGCTTTTTTTTTAATGAGCAATCAATCAAGCCTTTATTTAGATCCTATTGTATAACAGGGACTTTTTAGGTGCTAGGGAAACAAATACAATGAATGAAACAGTTCCTTTTTGAAAGGAATTTGTTTACATTGTAATAGGAGCTGACTTTTTTTTGGAGGGAAAGAGAAAATATAATATGATCACAAATAAATGCTATATACATATTATTTATTCATATATATTAAATGTGTTGTTCATTTGTTTCAGTCATGTCTGACTCTTTGTGACCCCATTTGGGGTTTTCTTGGCAAAGATACTGGAGTGGTTTGCCATTTCCTTTTCCAGCTCATTTTACAGATGAGGAAACTGAGGCCAACAGGGTTAAGTGACTTGCCCAGAGTCACACAGCTAGTAAGTGTCTAAAGTTGGGTTTGAACTCAGATCTTCCTGACTCCATGTCCAGTACTCTATTCAGTATGTCATTTACCTGCCATACACACACACACACACACACACACACATACACGAGTGCACACGCACATATGTACATATATTTTTATTTAATTCTCTTTCTCTTTCTGCCTTGTACTATAGTATTATAACACTATACACACAATAAATAAACAATAATTTCAGGAGGCACTAACATTTGGGAGAATCAGACAAAACTTCTTTTTTAAAAAAAAATCCCATTCCAAACCATCTATTCTACCTTTTATTTTTGTTGCCTTTTAAAAAATGTTATTCACAAACAAGAGACAAAAATAAGTAAGTTGGTGCTCAACAATAATGCTGAACTTGAATAGAAAGGAGATCACTAAGTCATAAGG
Organism: Vombatus ursinus; assembly: GCF_900497805.2. Lineage (NCBI taxonomy): Eukaryota > Metazoa > Chordata > Mammalia > Diprotodontia > Vombatidae > Vombatus > Vombatus ursinus. The sequence goes on from NW_020954610.1 coordinate 41,866,353, forward strand.
ATCCTTGCAGGCTTCATATTGACTTAGAAAACCACATATTAACACTATCTATGTTCTATTGTATTTTTTTATTTTGTTAAACATTTCCCAGTTATATTTTAATCTGGTTCTGGCTATAGTCTAGCCTTGTGGCTTTGTGTGTGACGCCTCTGGTATACAGATTTAGGCTTAGTCACAAAGCCATCTTGTTCCCCACTTCACAGACTTCAGATTAATGTAATTGTCTTGATAGTTCTTGGAAAATAAATTTCATAGCAGATTTTATGCCACCTAATTGATTTTTTCAGGCTACCTAGGTGTGTAGCTAGATGGCACAGTGGATAAAGTCAGGAAGACTCCTGTCCCTTAGTTCAAATCTGACCTCAGACACTTATTAGCTGTGTAATCCTGGGCAAGTCACTTAACCCTGTTTACCTCAGTTTCTTCATCTGTAAAACGAGCTGGAGAAGGAAATGGCAAACCACTCCAGTATCTTTCCCAAGAAAACCCCAAATGGGGTCACATAGAGTTGGATAAGACTGAACAACAGTAACAACAACAGTTGACTTTCCTCCTTTAAGAAGGTTCTGGATAGGCAGCTTATAGTGACTGAAGAAGTATGTTCAGTCTGGAAGACCTGGCTGTGAATTCAAGTCCTACTTCTGACATACCGGCTGTGTGACCCTAGGCAAGACATTATATGTTTCAGTATCCCTGGCTGCTCTGTAATATGATAAATTGCATGGCAGATGCAGATCCACAGTGGTAGAAAGACTCATATTTGAGGTTTCACATACCAATGAAATCATGGGTCTATTTTATAAAAAAAAAAAGAATTTTAACCAGTAAAGTTCTGTTGCTGATTTGTATAAAATGCAAGGCATTCTGCTAATGAAATATCTAGATCATGCATGCAACCACACACAAAAATCAGGAAACGTAAAAGGTAAAGTTATTGTTGTAACAGTAATTTAAAAAAAATTTGTCTATTAAAATTTATATCAAAGATGCAAATTATCCTGGGAAAATGCCATTTAATTATAAGACGCTTTTAAAAGTAAAATACAATTGCTCAGCTCATCTGCTTATATCTGTTACTTCTATATTATGCAAAATCATGGGATTTTTTTTTCCTGCAGGGCTAAAAAAAAAGGATATAGGAGTTGTCAAAACAACAGACTTCTATTTATTATTCTATTTATAACTTCATAGAGAAGAAACCTACTTACATATATCATGCAGTACAAAGAATAAACAGATCTTTAGAAATCAGTGGAATGTACTTGTGAAACTTGATATTAATGTAAATAGTTCTGCCATACTTAATATCTATGAAATGTCTTGGAACCCATAATCTAAAGTGATTTTTCAATCACATACAATTTTGATACAGCAACTTATAATACATCTAAACTACCCAGGGGACTTTCTTCCTGTGGACTAAATGTATAGAAATTTTGACTATTTCATCTGTTTTTGAGTTATCTGCAGGAATGAATCTAGATATTTTTATAGGCAAATACAGTTTTCTCAAGCTTTCTTCAAAAAAACAAAACAAAACAAGACACCCATTGGGCTGAGATTATGCACAGAAAGTTTCACCCACAAAGATATTATCTTTGGAAAGTTCTGAGGAGTGAAAACAGGATCTTTGAATGAAAGTGTGATATTTCCTTAGGTCTGGAATTTGCTACCACTGTAATTGACAGAACCCTTTTGCAATATTGATTTCTACTACATTAACTTTAAGCGACACACAGGCAAGCAATTTTACTTACATTTTGACTAAAGAAATGTTTGAAATTTGGAAATTATAGTTCTTTAGTCCAAAAATCAATTTAAATCATGTGTTATTTCAAAGGCATTTATTGACTTGAAGAGTTTTTTTGGGGGGAGCAGGGGGAGAACAGTGTAGGGTGGGGTAATGGAATAGATTTTAAAAACACTTAGAGAAATCTTGTAAAATACCCCCCCCCCCCCCCCAAAGATCCTGCATCTGGACAATATTTGAATAAAACTGCCCCACTGCAAGCATGTTTTAAGACAACAACTCTAGCAACATATTTTTAAAAGCCAATCAAGAGAGAAAAATCTTTTGCTGAACAGGTCTTGCTACATGCAAAGGTACAATCAAAATATATTACATTATAGATTTGCCAAACTACTTAAGACATCTGGTAGTACTATAGTCAACTACATAGCAGCTGATTTGATTGTTTACTTTCATATATTGAATTTCATACTAATTGTAGATCAATTTTTTAAAAGCATATATGGTTAGCAAAATAAAATACAGTCTACTTCCTTTTGAAGTTCTGATCAATCAGAGGTCAGCATAATATTATAAGGACTCCCTGAACCCTTCTGCAGAAAAGAGTTAAAAACTCACAGATGGCTGTATGAATTTTGCTCGTTTGGATAAAAGTAAAAAGAAAAGGCATTTTGAAGATGCTCTGTCTACAATTGCAGAGTGGTAGTTTGTGGATGTGACTAAGGAAATTGACATGGGAGGGCTCAGGCGATGCCTACTCTAAAGCTTTCTAAGATATCTTTCTTTAGCTGTGTAGTAAAAGGGTTTGTAATTCCAAGGGTCCAAAACTGAGATGCATTGTTCATATAGGAATTTGCATAAGGAATTTTATTCTCATGTTCACATAAGGAATTCTATTTGAGGTATCTTGCTGTAAATAAAATTGAACTTGGAGGCAAGAAGACCTTTGAAAATCATTTAACCACTCTTAGCCTCAATTGTTTGTTCTGTAAAATGTGGATAATAGCAACATCTACCTCCAAAGATTGTTGTGAAGAGCAAAGGAGACTACATACATGTATGCATGTATATTGTGCACATTATATATGTATTAAGCTTGAAGAGGTAAGAGTTCAGATATTAGTTAAATTTTGTATCTTCTAAGTGTCTAACAGGGGTGGGGAACCTGCAGCCTCAAGGCCACATATGGCCCTCTAGGTCCCCAAGTTTGGCCCTTTAATAAAGGGATTTGTTCTGTAAAACTAGGACTCAGTCAAAAGGCCACACCCAAGGACCTAGAAGGCCACATGTGGCCTCGAGGCTGAAGGTTCCCCACCAGTTCTAGAACAAGTAGTTACTTAATACAAATTTGTTATATTGTATTGAGGCAGGTGGGTAGTGTAGTGGATAGAGTTACAGATCTTGTCAGGCAGCAAGGACAAGATATTTCTCATTTCATGTTATGACTGAGGATATTGAAATATGCAGAGATTAAGTGACTTTTCCAAGGTCACACAATCGTTTAACCACAGAGCTGGAGCTAGAGAATATCTCTTAATTTTTTGTCCTATAATCTTTTATCATTTTGCTGACATTTTCCACTGCTGTAATCTGCTCTCCTTTCACTACCAAGAAGGGCTTCAGGAATCAAAGTCCCAGGAAATATGTCTCTGGAGATGCTTCTCATCTTCATCCTCACCACACACACACACACACACACACACACACACACACACACATCCAGAGGTCAATGGTGGCATGAAGTGCCTTAGAGAGAGAAAAAAGTATGAGCAGGGGGTAGCACTTTTTTTTTGTCTTTGTACATCCCCTGTCTAGCACACACAATATCTTGCACATTCCCTATATATGTAGAGAATTTCTAGACTAGAACCTTTGTTCCTTAGTACAGACCAATAACTTGCCTGCAATTTTTACTTTTACAGAGTTTTTTTTTTTTTTTGAAGCATTGAGGGGGTTAAATGGCTTATCTATGAACAGGTAGTGGTAGATAGAATCTACCTGTCCTCCTGACTCCCAGACTAGCTTTCTACCTACTATCTTGCCCATACCAGGTACTTAAACATTTGCTAAATTTAATTGAAGGAGGACTTGAGGGGATCTCAAAGCCAGTATATTTTGGTAGTTTGTGAGGGGGAAGCACTGAGAAAACCTTTCTCTCTTGTCTTTCTATTTGAAAGGAAAGGAGATACTATTTGAATACTTTTGTGTGAGGAACCTTGGGGTAAGCTGGAAGGTCATAAGGCTTCCCAGACTTCGGTTACAGAAAGATGGATTAGATTGAATCAGGACTCTTTAACCTGGCCTGAATAACTGTCCCAAGCTAAATACTACCTTCATCTCCAAACCCAGTACAATTCTCTTTTGCAGAAGGAAAGGGAAATTGCAGATCCTCTATTCTGCCCCGGGCACTCATGAAGATGTGAAAGAGAGATCTTTGGGGACTGGAACTTTCCCAGATTCCATTCACCCAGGTATGACTTGCGGTCTCCTTCCTCAAAGGCCATGGCCACATAGAAGAATCTCACATTCTCAGTATCTCTAACCATACTCCCTCAGGGACATAAGAAGGAACACAGCTCCCTGGCTCGGTTCGGTGGCTGTATAAAAACCAACCCGTAGCGGTGGTTTCCCGGGTTGGAATGTGACAGGGCCACCCTTTCTCTCCGTGGGGAAGCGAGGCTACTCTTTTTCTTGAGTCTGAGTGCCTTTCCCTATCCCCAACCCCATTCATTTTCCTTCTGTTCATCGCTCCATAGTCCTGAGGACCACTTCTCTCTCTCCCCAACACCCCTAGTCCCACAGCATACTCAGCTAGGTCCTTTTCCTGTAAGGAAGAGGAAAAAAAGAGGGCAATTTGTTTCAGATGAACCGGCAACGCCTGTGACCTTACACGCTGTGGGAATCCCTGGCGTTTGGCAATGTAATCTACTGGGGACCCTCGGACGCCGGGGCAGGATCAAAGCATTCTTCCGCGGACCATTGCACTACGGCTACAGTTTAGTTAGCCTGGCCTAACCCCTCTAATAAATTCTCTGCAGAAAGGGGGGAGAGGAGAGGGGAGATGGGGAGGAGGGGCCAGGGTGTCAGGGAGCAGGGAACAGGGCTGCACCTGCAGCCCACCACATGTTATATCAATGAAAAGCAGGTCAGTTTCCTCCCCCTCCCTTTCCTTCGACCGCTCTTCTTCTTATCCAGAGCCCTGGCCTTCTGGGGTCAAAGCTTTCAAAGGGAAGATTGCTCCTCGAAGTCTTAAAGTTTATATAGCTCTTTTCATCTGTGTTGTGAGTGTTTCTCTCTGTGTCTCTCTGACTGTTTTTCCTCTGTCTTTTTTTTTATGTCTCTACTTCTATGTCTATGTGTCTGTCTCTCTCTGTCAGTGTTCATCTGAGTCTGTCTCTTGTACACACAACACACACACACACACACACACACACACACACACACACACACTTCATAAACCACCAGGAGCTAGCACCCTTCTCTCTTTCTGTAGGTTTCCATTTTATAGGTATCTCTTTGTCTCCCCCCCCACACTCCGTGCTTAGGCATCACCTTTCTTTTTTTTCCTTCTCCAGAATAATTATTACTACAAATATTCCTTGTCTGAATACCTTGCTTCAGGTACTATGTTATATTGCAGTTTTATCTCAGGAATTATTAAAAATAGAAGTGTAGAGGAAGGTCCTGGAAGAAAAATGCGCTTTCCTCATCCCACTTTGGAGGAGCTGCCTCACTTTTACATACAGGGACTTTCTTCTACTGGGCTTGTACCCCAAGTGTACCAAAGACAAAATAAAAGATCCCTTATATACCAAAACATCCATAGCAGCTCTTTGATAGTAGCAAAAAAACTCAGAACAAAGTGGGTACCCATCCATTGGGGAATGGATGAACAAATTCTTGCATAGTAGTGCAATGGAAAATAAATGATGACTATGAAAAAAAATCAGAGAAAATGATGAGAATTGCATGAACTAATGCAAAGTGAAATAGACTAAAATCAGAAGAGCAATGTATACAATGACTACAACAATATCAGGAAAAATGCAAATGGCAGCTGAATTTTAAGTAAATGCTGAATGTATCAGACAAGGAGATATAGTTGCTATATTGGTTAGTTTTGTTTGACTGCTTCTCTTTTTCTGGTAGGGGGGTAGAAGAGGAGAAAGGCATACTGGGAAATGATTGTTATGCAAAAAAAGAAAAGATGATAATTAAAAAAAAAAGAACCCCAGATAGAAGAAAAACTCCTGTCCTTCCCAAGCTATTCTCTCAAGCTATTGCTCTACATCTCTTTTTTTTCACATTTAAACTCCAAGGAAAAACTGTCTACATCTATTTTCTCCACTTCCTCTTCTCTCTCACATATTTTTTTTCTCAATAGTTTACAATCTGGTTTCTGACCTCATCACTCAAATGAAACTCTCCATATTTACCAATGATTTCTTAAAGGCCAAATCTAATATCAGGAGAGGTCAATGGGCAAATGAATGTGCAATGTGGTCCTAAATCCCAGTCTTTGTTAGCTTTTGACACTTGTAATAAAAGGAAGGAGACAAGATTTGGCTAGGGTTGGGGCAATGGGCAGGGATGGGAAAGGGGTATGGGGGAAATGAAGAGATAAATGTTCTGGGCCTGGTGAGTTGGCTTGGAAAATTTTGGTTTAAAATTTCTGTTCAAAAGAGGTGTTTGATCCTGGAAACATAGGTCTAGCTCAGAAATGCTCCTTGGCACACTTAGGATAAATCTTTGGGGGTATGACTCCAGAAAACTGATTTTTTGGATGTATTTTTTTATCCCTTTCCCTCTCCAGGATTCGAGAGCTTTTGATTGCATCAAATATTGGTACTTCAAAATCATGTTAATGGGCCTATAGATGAAAATGAGCACTAATAGCACCAATACTATAGTACCATGATACCACCATGGTACCATAACTTTAACACCAGCACCAGAATACCATAACTGTAAACATTAGCCTGATAGATTAGTACAACAATACTTAGGTTTGAATTACAAGGTGCTAGAATTGACTTATACGGTGAATGACAAGACTATTGATTTTTAAATTTAAGTTTTATTGATGTGTTTATTTTTATAACATAGTTATTTCTTGATAATTCCTTCCTCTCCCAACCTATCATTGTAGCAAATAAAAATAGCTAAGCAAAACTAATTGACAACCTCTTAAAAGTCTTTTAGACAGTTTGCACTTATAGTCCCCTAGCTTTCTCCTTTTTTTAAAAATTAAGAGTGTTTCATAGTCTGTTCACTTAGATCAGGATTGGTCATTATAATTAATCAGATATTAACTCCCTCTTGGTATTTTTGGTATTTTGCATTATTATAATCATTGTATATGTTGTTTTCCTGGTTTTTGTTATTCCACAAGATATTAGTTCATATAAGTTTTCCTATATTTCCAATAATTCCTTGTATTCATTGTTTTTTATGCCATAATACTCCATTATATTGATAAACAAATTTGTTGAGTCATTCTCCAATGAATAATACTCACTTTATTTCCAGGTTTTTTTTTTTAACCATTAAAAAATATTGCAGTGAATATTTTGGTATTTATAGGGTTTTTCATTCTGTCTTGGAATGCTTAGGGCATGTGTCCACGGGAAGGGAATGAAGAGTTTAGTAAATTTTCTCACTTAATTCTAAATTGCTTTTTAGAAAGGTTGGGCAAGTTCACAACTCCAACAGTGTATTAATGTACCTGTTTTCCTAGTCAGTGAGTTTGATCGAAGGATACACAAGATCAGTTTGAAATCAGCAGCTCCATAGTTTATCTCCACTCACCCTGAAATTGCAGTTTCCATTTAACACAACCTCAGTATCCTGCATGCTGAAGTATTCTGTGGGACTCAGAGATGCAAAGAAACAAACAAGGTATGGTCCTAACACTGAGGCAGCCAAGAATCATTCCTTAGTGGAGAGATTTTAATATCTTAAAGCAGAGTTGAATGCAAACATCCTGGCAATGGTCTCATAAAATCTGACAAGAGAATCTTGTGTAAGGTATGGTCCTGGGGTGTGCAGAGGGTCTATGGGGGCTTCATTTCTGAAAAGAGATGAGGACTAATGGTATGTGTCTGCTACACTGGGGGTTTTGGGTTCAGTCCTTCAGTCCATGAGCTACTAATCTTTTATAGCCTTCCATAGCACAAAACAGTAACCACAGCATTATAATAACAGCAAACTAGTACCAGAATGGTATCATAGATTTTGAGATACATTATTCAAATTATTCACCTAGACCATGATTTCATTCTTCCCATTGATATTTTTCTCTCCAGGGTAAATCAAATAATAATAACAACTCAAAAAAGGCAGTGGGACATTAAGAACCAGTGTTGGAGTCAGGAAGACGAGTTCAAGACACTACTCGACACACACTTGTTGTGTGACAATGAGCAAGTTACTTAACTTCTCAGTGCCCCAAGCAACTATCTCTAAGACTAGGAAGTTACACAGAACAGCATGCAATCGATTCTGAGAGTTCCCTGAAATCACAGGTTCAAACTAACCAAAATCTATAATTCATATTTACAGAACACCTTAATATTCATAAAATAGTTACCTCACAACAACATTCTGAAGTAGGTAGTGCCAAATTATTATCCCCATTTTAAAGATGACAAAACTGAAGCCCTGAAAATTTAAGCAATATTTTCTTGGTCATAGGGCTAGTGAGTGTCTGAGGCGGATTTTGGACCCAAGTCTACTCTCTCCAAGCCCAGCAATCTTTCCACTGAACCATGTTGTCTCTCTAACTTGGATGACTGATGAATTTAACATCTCATGGGACTGGGAGTTTAAAAACTAGGGTCAGTAATCACTTTGCTTTTCTCTCCTCCAAGGACTCAGAGCTTAACCAATCCATCAGCTATGTGGAAGACACTGTGCTAAGTTCCAGGGAAACAAATACCAAAACAACAACAACAACAACAACAAACCTAACCTAGTCCCTGCCCTTAAGGAGCTTACATCTATAAGGAAAGACAAAATATACAAGTAAATGTAACGTATATATGAAATACATAAAAAAGAATTTTTATGGTAAAGGCACTAGCAGTTAAGGTAATTAAACAGCACATGGCATGTTCAAGCTGTTTTGGCCTGAACTTTTTATTTATTAAGTCCAGGGCTTTTCCAGCTGGTACCACAGTTGCTGTTCCCTTAGGACTTTTTTCCTTACCTAGTCATATGCCCCCACTCATGCCATTCCATATGGACCTGTGCCAAGGAGAAAGAAATATTAATAATAATTGATATTTATATACTACTCTGTCAAGCACTTTACAAATATTAGCTTATTTGGGATGCACTATGGCCCTGTGAGGCAGATGATTCAGGTATTTATCTGAATTGTATAGATGAGGCAATAATAATTTAAAGAGGTTAAGTGACTTGCCCCATGTGATTTGAGCTGTCTTTAAGACTCCAAGTACAGCATTCTGTGGACAAATACAGCATTCTATAGTTAATCAATCCTCTATTTTCCTGTCTGTGAAGTTCATTCCCATTCTGCCTTGATGGACTAATATGAATTCCTGCCATAAAAATTTGTAGAGGATTTTTAAGGTCAGTTATAAAATGTTATTCTCTTAGGATTTCCTAATCCAAGTCCAGGTAATTGCTGAATTTAAAAAGTAGGTAAGAGGTTCCCAATGCTTACTATTTCTGTTAGTGTTGAAAAACATCTTATCTCTAAGAGCTTTTCAGAGATGAGAAGATGGAGGGATGGATTGTTCCCTTAGGTCTTGGGCATAGGGATGACATGGATTTTTGGCATTTGGGGATGCTGTCGATTCATTCCATCCCAGGGTCAACCAGTACCTAGCTTCAATGGAGAAGAGAAGTGGAGTTGGAGTTGGAGGTCTAGAGAGAGATGGTTAGATAAGGTGTATTTGTACTGGAGGGAATTGCAATATCACTTCCTGATGGCAGCTAAATATCTGCTCTGCTAACATTTCCAGATATTAACATACACAAAAAAATAAAAATGAGTTTTAAAAAAAATTATCACATCTCCTGACTTAACACTTGACACCCTCCTGAGAAACCAACAAACTTTTAAGCTGCTTTATATTGCCCCCTGCTCCCAAACTTTTCCCCTGGAGAATTGAAGCATTTTCTAGTAAGGAAAATAGGGCAAAGAGAAAAGAGAAATGGGTGGGTGGGTGGGTGGGTGGAGGTCATATAGAAAACAGGGAGTTAGGATTTCTTGGTTATGGACTCACTGGAAACCAGGTACAGTAAATGTGGTCCACTCCTGGTATAATGTAATGAACCTGGGACAAAGAGTTGGGAGGCCTGTTTCTACTCGCAAATCTTCCCACTGAGTAGATGAGTTACCATGGACACTTAAGTCACTTCACCTCTCAGAGCATCATTTACTTCCTGTCTGTAAAAAGAGGGGGTTATATTGTGAGATTTCCAAAGTCTCTTTTAGATTGCCCATTTTATCATGAGAGGACATAACTTTTACGTGACATTAATATGTGGCCTTCATTTAAGGAGGAACGGGATGTCAGATCTCATTGTCATTTTGATTATCTTTTTAGAAGAACCTGTTAGAGGGAAAGGAACTGCCTTAAAAGCAAGATTAACAGAAACTATACTATGTATTTTACTTACCCTCCCCCCCTCCAGATTATTTCCACAACTGCATGTGAAAGTTTTATCTTTGATTACACAAAACAAATTGGGAAATCATATCCAAGAAATCCCATCTGGGATTATTTGTTATTCTCTGTCCTCTGAATGGTCAGAATTGTTCAAACTTTAGTTTTGTTTTGCTTTTTAATTGCCCTTTGCTATCTCCTGTGGGCTGGAGGGGAAAAGTTTCCAAGAGACATTTGATTCAGCTGGTGTTGGACTCAGTTGTGCAAGTGAAACAGACTTTGAATCCATGTGCATCCATCACAGCCCTCAACAGCAATGCACATTTAGATGCCTGGGGGAGGAGGGTGGGGGAGTGGGGAATAACCTTTTCTTTTATCCCTTTCAATCAAAACATCTCCACTTCTCCAGTTATGTAGGTGTTGGTATTAGGGGGAGAGAAGAAAGGACTCATCCTGGTCAATCCTTCTTTAAGTGCCACTTCAGAGTAGTGAAGCAGCGGGAGGAGGGAACCTCACCTTTTCTCCCAGAGGACAGGTGCAGAGAGAGGAAGCTAGTGTAGAACAGAGAGGACTATTTGGAGACAGGCAGCATAAACTACCTGAGGCTGTTGCAGCTTCTTGGAGAACAGTAAATTTGCAAGGCGTCCGTCCTAGAAGTGAGCCAGGGCTAGGGAGTGTGGGCTGGCAGAGGAAAAGGCATCAAAGTACCCGAATCACCGAAAATAAAACAAATCGACCCTCATCATATAGCAAAGGAAAATAAATACAGGACGCAGAAGAAGTGCTGGGCGTGGGGTGGAGGGGAAAGGAAAGGATTGAAAATGCTTATTCTGCAGAGATAGCAACAGATCAGCTAAAACATTCATACACCAACACAGAAATACTGAAGAGAAATGATTAAAATAGAGATGAAGAAGTCGCCAGCGTAAGGTAGTCTTGGACGACGGATTTTTTTTTTTTTTTTTTTGAGAAAGCATGATAACAAAAAAAGGGAAGAAGGAAAACCACCAGTCCATTGCCAAAAAGAGGTATTCTGTTCTTCCGATTTATCTTTTTCTTTCCTTGCTTGATTTCATCAAAGTTTAAAAGCGGCGGCTGAGGGCCACAGTCGCCCTTGGGCTACCAGGTGGGAGAATCTAGGAGGTGGTGATGGGGGAGCTGCTAAGGCGGGAACTAACTAAGGCAAACAAACTTTAAGAGGAGAAGAAGAAGAAAGTTAGACAAACAGTTCTTGGAAAAGCCGAGGTTCGACTCTCCTGTTCCCCGCGGGTAAGGTAAACATAAGGCAAACTGTTTTGTAATTTACTAGAATGACTCACAGAATTTCGCTTTGTAATTCGGTGTCAGTTTACAAGCCAAAGGGACTTCTGTTTCCTCACCTAACAGGTCTTCTGTCATGCTTTGACCCCTTTTTAAGAGAAGGACCCCAAGAGGGAAAGCTGGATTCCGAGGGTCTTTGCCTTTTAGTCATGCTTATAAGTCAAACGGTAGCCTGGGTCTCCTTTGAGGATGAATAATATCAAACACGAGGGACTTCAGCTCTTCCTTTCCAACTCCCACACCTTCGAGGTTCAGCCCCCGGAGACTGCTGAGCCAGCTATCTGTCAAAAAGAGAAGGGGCAAGCAGCGGGATAGGGGCCCGAGCCCTCGGTCTGCCTAGGTGCTCGCAATCAAAAGGTCCTCTGGCATGGGCATGAACTATTGCGCTATTTCTAATCTTTCAAACAAAGCGAACAGAGGGGCTGCGGGCTGGCGCTGATGGAAGAGATGCTGGGGTAGCTGGAGCCCGCGAGGTGACGCGATGTAGGCCAGCAGGGGCGCAATGGGCTTAGTTTGCTGGTGGTTATTTTCTTCTTAGAGAAGGGGTACCGGACTATGTTACTATGAAGTCCCTAGAAAAGGGCCAACTAGCTTTGTAAACTCTGTCCTGAACCTACAGACCCCTCCACAAAACAACAGCCTGTCTCTCTGGGAATTCTGGAGAGAGTTTCGAAAGGAGCATTTAAAGATGGAGGGCTTAATCGGCTTGCTCAGGATCCTTAACTGGGAGGGTGAAAAGTGGGGTTAGAGAGAGGGGCATGGTGTGGTGGGGCTGAGGGAACGAGGGAGTGGAAGCCATCTCTTTAATCCACTCTCCTTTCTTTTCTTCTGGTGCCCGGAATCATTCATTCTCTCTACTAGTTCTTGGGTGTTTTGCAGCAAACTTCATTTCATTCCAGTCCATTTCATTTCATTTCAACTCAGCTCAGTTCAGTTCGAGTCAGCTCAATTAAATGCATTTCAGATCAGCTCAAGAGCAGCGATGTATAGAGAAAAGAGTATTAGACCAAGAGATGACTTCAGATCCCTGCTCTGACACTCGTGCTCCGTGACTTTAGTTAAGTCACTTCACGGGTCTGGGCCTCTTGTATGAAGAACGAGGTGGTTGGGCTAGGTTGTTTCAAGGTTCCCTTCCAGCTCCAGCAAACTAAGTGACTTGTATGAATTAATTCCATTCAACAGACATCGCCGCCTCGCTGGTCACTCAACTTCTCATCTCCCCTTATTTCCTCCCAGTTCCCTGGAAATAGCTACTAATACTTCCTTCACCTGGAGTCTCCAGAGTTGTTATCTACCACGATGGAGGCTGCGCTCTTGGACCAGGCTTGAGCGTTGGCCTGGCATGTATTTTTCTCTTTGTGGGCAGTTTACAGTACACATGGCTCAGTGGTTTCTACTTTAGGTAGCATTTATTTAAACTGGAAGAGCTCATACCTTTTGTTTATTTTCAATTTGGGGAGTAGCCTGTCCCTCTTTTTTGCCATTCACTCTCTTAATTTTATTTCTCCTTCTGCCACTCTTTTTTTGTGGCACTGCTCTCTCTACCCTCTGTCCCTTTTCCGTTCTCCTCCCCCCTTCTCTCTTTCCCCCTTTCCTTCTCTTTAACTTCCTCTCCTTCCCCTCTTTGCTTTGCTCTTTACGCCTCCGTTTTCAATCCTCCCTCCTCCTTCTAACTTAATCAGTGAGCTGGATTATTCTCAACAGTTTATTCTCTGGTTAGCCAAAAGTGGGCAAGCTCACTTTCTTGTTTTCGTCAATTTCTTTGTCGCCCCTCCCCCCCGCCCCCGGTTAAACTGACTTTTGAAAGGTATTTTATCCGCCCTTCTCCAACTATAAAAAAAATAAAGGATTGTATAGTTTGTAAAATGTACAACATATACTGTGTAATTGCGGTTTTGCATTATGCATGCATATTCCTAAGGAGAAACATGCTAATGTATATTTGCGAAGGTAAAATTGTAGCTGTCAAATATTGACACTGAAAAATTCAACAGGGATTAGTAAAAAAAAAACAATCTTTCTAACAATATACTATAATTACTCAAGAAAATTGCCCAAGATGAAATATATTTAACAATTAGGGAGTAGGGGGAGAGAACTTGGAAGGAGACAGAAAACAAAATGCGTTTCCTTTGGTGTAAGTGGTTTACCTCTGAGGGTAACTGACATGAGATTTATGTGTGCACTTATCACATTTTCTTAAGGGAGGCAGCAGTTCTGGGTCTCTAACTTATGCCTCCGGATTCCCAATTCAGTGAGCTTACAAGTATTTTTCTGTACAATATTAAACGATTCACGTAACCTCTCTGGATCTCAGTTTTATCATTTGAACTTCAGTTTCATCAAAATTGCTTGCCTCCTAGGATTGTTGTGAGGATTAGATAAACTAATGTATTTTAAAGTATTTGGAGAAATAAAAACCACGTTGTACAAACAGAAGGTAGTGATGTTATTTATAGGAACGGTTTATGTAAATTTAGCCTTTATCTATCTGCCCTTTCCTTGTTTGACAGCCTGTCTGTTGTTGCTTCTATTTTATCCTTTATGGAAAACGAGAGCTTTTCTGAAATCATCACAAGAGAAGCATAAATATCGAAAACCAGCCTGTCCCTTTTCACCTTTGCCATCTTGGGATGCAAAAGCTTTCGAGCCTCAGAGATTTCCACCAGCTGGAGTTTAGGAAGATATTTTCTAAAAACGTGCACAGAAACGTTCACCTAAATTAATGAATCATCTCGGGAAAGAGCAACATTTCAAAAACACAACACACAGGAATAGCCTTCATCCTTTGGGGGGCGGGGATTAGGGGTTCCAGTGGAAAAAATTTAGTTTTAAAGTAGTTAGTAAATTCTGTTCAAACATGCTGAAGTTTGAGTATCCTCTGAAGAAGGCATGCTGGGGGAAAATGACCATTGGAACTAAGTCAACATGTCCTAGTTCAGTGGTGAAAAGCTTCAGGATCCCTGGGTGATTTCTTCTTACTCTCTCACCTAACCCATTCATATCACGGTGTAACCAGCAAACTACTCATTCTAATTTTTTTAAAATCAATACATAACACAGATATGAATTAAAAGAACAACCTTTCCTTTTAATATAGTGTGAAGTTAAGGACAGTGAATGCTTTTATTTCCAGGAAGTTTGCTGGAATTCGAGAGTTGAAGGGAAGAGCCGGTAGGAAATCTCTTTCTTTTATAAATTAAAATGTATTAAAATAATCATACTTTTAAAAAAACCCACTAGATTAACACAACATGCTTATCTGGTAGTTACTTTTATGAAAGGATGAACGTTCCTATCTGTGGATGCATCAGTTATCCCAACAGAAAAATAAAATTCGATATTGGATAAACATTAGAAACAAAAACAAAAGACAACTTTACAATTGGGGAAGAAGTGAGTAATAAGATGAAGACTTTTGGGCTTCTAAAATGAAAGACTCTACGTACACACAAATGTTAAATGTGTACAGAGATTTCGAATTACGACCAGTTTTGAATAATGATTGCTTCCAGAAGAAAAAGGACGCCATAATTTCCCCCACTAACTTTCGTTTAATTTTAAGTATCACTAGAATGATTGTGACGTATCCCGCTCAGCTAGTCCCTCTGACCTCCTGCGGTAGTATTTATTACTTTCTCTCCCATATGTTTACAGTATAGGCTTTGAAAACCCATTATCATTGTGCCTCCGCATGTGAGTGGCTATATTTTTGTTTTCTTGCCCGAGTGAGAAACAGTGGCTTTTCCTTAGACCCTAGTTAGTTACCCAATTGGTGCTTGCTTTGGTAAAGGTGACCTCGCTTTACCGAAAGCACAGACAGCCGGACTTGGCAGGGCACTGCAGGGGAGGAGACAAGCGGTAACTGAGAAGGCGGAGGGGACAGAGGCCAAGGAAACTCCATAGCCAATCAGAACGCCCATCGGTTTACAACCTACCAATCAGTTGGTCCGGAGCGCGGCAGTCTGAGCAGATAATACAAGGAAGGGGCGAGGCGGCCCCGGGACTGTTACTGTAGACCGACCTGTGTGTGAGGCCTCAGAGCAGTGCAAAGGAGCAAGCAGCCTTGGTCATAGCAGGAGCATTACGATCTCCCCTACATTTTCTCTGCTAGAGCGATCCCAGAGGCGTCTCCACGACTTCGCAGGTCTTCCAGCACCTTTTCCCATCATCTAGGGCTGCAAAAGGCTCTACCCTGGCTCATAGCCCCCAACCCTCCAACTCCTCTAACTAAGGCTTGAGTACATACCCCTGCTATGGGCTACTGAGAACTTGCCTATATCTCTTCCATCCCGCCCCTTCCCTTCTTTCTACTTTCTCTCCCATCTTCGAACTCCCCATCTAGTGGGTCCCCTGCCCCACGGTCAACTCTACAGAGAATTGATTGGTTCAATTCTCAAGCGCACCCAGCTATCTGAGAGCCAGATCACAAGACTGGATGTCGTTTGCGTTTCCTGCCGCCCTGGACCACATATCTTTGGTGAGTCCGATTGCTTGGGGGAAATTGGATGTGGGAGGTGAACTAAGTCCTGGATTTGGGGTGCCCAAAAACCATGAACAATTTTTTTTTTTTTAAAGTTTCAAGCCAGGTCCTTTGACTTAACAGATTTAAACCAAGGCACACGTCATGTATTACCTACCCGGGTTCGGCCTTACATAGCTCAGTTGTTTCGAATGTACAAGACTTTTGGGGAGCCAGTGACTGTTTTGTAACAAGTGTTCGGGTGGTATTTAAAGATCAGAAGCAGAACTTGCTTTACAAAGCTTTTAATTCTTTCTGGAGAATGAGGGACATAATTCATTCCAAAAACCAAACCACACCTAATGGGGCATAATTGAGTCCATTTGTAGTTTCACAAAGTGTTAGGTTGGGTGAAAAGATAACTAAGAATGGTAAGGCTTTGTCACCAGTTTACAATCAACTTTTAAGAAAAGGAAAAACATTCTGTATTGGTGCCGCCAAACCAATCTGTCTTCAGTGAAGTCTGACAGGTGGCCTAGTCTGGCCTAGACCAACAGCAGAGATATATACACGTTTTAATAGAGATTTTAATCTTGAAGTAATAGGCTGCAAGTATGACACAGGAACTCTTTGTGGGAATTCGGAGAGAGAGGCAATAACTTTTACGAGATTTGTTTAATGAATGGAGCAAAGTGCAGTTAGTTATCCGGCTTGGCGTAAAATCTAGGTAATAAATTCAGCATGACCACATTTGATAGAAACCTGACATGTAGATAATAATTACACTTCATTTGTGCTAAGGTGATAAGATCAGTGCTTTGTATGTCCTGGGGCTAAGTGCATTAAGGTCATGTTTGTGTGTGTGTGTGTGTGTGTGTGTGTGTGTGTGTGCTTGTGCGCACCAGTTGGGAATGGGTAACCTTGAGGCAAATTAAAGGCCATTAAGTCTCTGCGTGGCTCCGTGATCATGAAAGTAATTGAAACTGGGTTGGGTCTCTTTGGTATCGTTTTGTTTTCACAGTGAGCAGGTCGGGCCAAGGTACGGGTTGAACAGAGGGGAGACCCAAGGCGCACACCATGGCCGAACTTCAGGCAGCCCTTGCGCCGGGGGACTGGGAGATAGACGTGGAGAGCTTGGAGCTAGAGGAAGAGCGCCAGGGAGCGCAGATGCCGCCGTCGTCGCTGCTGCCTCCGCAGCTTCCCCGGCCGCGTGGGTCCGGCTCCCTGCCAGCAGGAGGGGAAGGGGAAGACGAGGAAGAGGACGAAGACGAGGAAGAGGAGGAAGATGAAGGAGAGGAAGAAGGAGAAGGGGAAGACGAAGGGCCATCCCCGGGGACGCCAGACCCACCCCAGCAGCGGGAGCAACTGAAGGAGCAGGGCCCAGAGCCGCGGCCACTGCCGCCCCAGCAGCCCCTGCAGGAGCAGCTTGAGGCGGCAGGACAGGCCGAGCGAGGGGGTAGCTGTGCCAGAGGCGGGGGCGAGCAGAGGAAGCTAAGCCGCACGCCCAAGTGCGCCCGCTGCCGAAACCACGGCGTGGTGTCCTGCCTGAAGGGCCACAAGCGCTTCTGTCGCTGGCGGGACTGCCAGTGTGCCAACTGCTTGCTGGTAGTGGAGAGACAGCGGGTCATGGCGGCGCAGGTGGCACTGCGGAGGCAGCAGGCCACCGAGGTGAGTATTTGGCTCCAGGGTACGGGTGGCACCTGGGCTTGGAGGAGACTGGTGGTGGTGGTGGATAATCTCCATCAGAGATAGAGCGCAACGAGGGGTGTGTGTGTGTGTGTGTGTGTGTGCGCTCAGTAGAGGTAACAGGAGCCCCATTCGTTAGGGACCACCAGAGGGGAGTTTGAGGTGTGTGTGTGTGTGTGTGTGTGTGTGTGTGTGTGTGTGGTGAATCTTAAGAGGTGAGGAGACTTTCTGAGGTTGCATGATTTACTGAAGGATTCTTAACCTTTTCTATGTCCTGGACCCTTTTGCAGTCTGATGGAGTATATGGACTCCTCAGAATAGTATTTTCAAATGCATAAAATAAAATGCACTGAATTACAAAAGAAGACACTTACATTGGAATACAGTGATCAAATATTGAAAAGATATATTAAATATCTCTAATATTAAACAAAAAAGTTCATGGACCTTAGCTTAAGAACCCCTGGTCCAGTGGAATGAGAACTTCAGTGGGAGACAGAGAGCGTGGGTTCAGTTACAGGCACTTTTTACTGCTTGTGTGTAAAAAGTTACTAAGTCTTTTTGGGGCTCAGTTTCCTCATCTATAAAAAGAGAGCTTTGGATTAAAGATGTCTAAGGTCCTTTTCAGATCCTATGAGCATTAAGAAAGATAGCTCCACTAGCTATTCAGGTGCTCCATCCCGGCACTTTAAAAACAGAGATTCTAGTGGCCCAGAGGGGAGAAAGCTAACCTCCAAAATATCTGACCAAGTACAGCCACTTTTTACCTTCTGTTCTTCCATCCTGTTTAATGATTGAACCCAGCTCCCTTCCTCTTTTTACTCTCTTAAAAGGGTATGGAAGAACCTCTCTGTTGACAGTGCTAGAGTTCTGGGGGCTAGAGACAGTAGTAGGGCTTCCCTCTGTACCTGGCTGGGTGATCATTCTCTCCTCTTCCCCCTCCCCAATCATTTCAACTAATTTGTCTTCAATTAGATTGGAAATAATAAATAAATGGTTGCTAGTTGAATTCAGATTTTTTTTTTTTGGAATGGTCAGGCTGCTAAGATCAGGAAAGCCTAAGGCTATTTGTCCCTGCCAGCTTGAGTTCTAGGACTGAGAAACTTAGGGGTCTCCTTACATACATTTCTGAGGGGTTGGAAAGAATTCAGGGCTGAGATCACCCTTTAGTCAAGATGAGAAAGAGTTATGGGACATATGATTTCAAGGGGGTTGGGTACTCACAGTGTGGAGGCTCCCTTCACTGATACAGATCAGTAACTCTTCTCTAACTTTATCTTAGAGAATTGCCCATGGGTCCTGAGAGGTTAAGTGAATTGCCTACGGTCACACAGCTATTATGTATCAGAAGCAAGATTTACATTTCCTGGCTTCAAATCTTACTCCTTCTTAATATAAATGTGAGTTAGCCATTGCCTGACTCTACCACTGCTAATACTAGGAAGAGCATTACTCGTCCTACTTTCTTTTTATTGACCAAATGACACCCCAAGTTGACAGCTCCTTACCTTACCAGGAATGGAGACAGAAAGAATACTAAGAGAGGAGACCTGAATTTATTTTTAGCAAGATAATCTCCCTGATCCCTGGTAGTGAGCACTAGAAATAAATTGGCTTGCTCTGTCTCATCCAACTCAAGGTTTCTAAGGAAAACTCAAGAAAAACAAAAACAAAACAAAACAAAAAACCAAACCAAGCCCCAAACCAAAAACCTCCTCCTTTCCCAAGAAAGTCCATCACCTTCCTCCTATATTCTTTTGTCTCTGCAGGGTTAAGGGGGCTATCTTTTCCCTGTTCATAACCAAGGTGGAGCTGGAGGTATAGGGGTAGTAGAGGAGAATTGCTGAGCTTTCCCCACCAGAAGAAGCCCAACCCTCTCCCCGGCCTAAGATTTCAGCCCAGCTAAATCTGCTGGAGTTGGGTTGCGTGCCACGACCCACATCGCTATTCATGGGGTTATGGTTGAGAAACTGCTCTCTCCCTCCTCCACCTGGCTGTTCTGGATGGTTTAGTTTTGCTCTCATTTTCCTAAAATGCATAAAGGACTAACCTTGCATTTCCAGGGTGTCTGGGGACAAGAAAGGGGATCTTTAAAGACAGAGATCCTAGCTGCCCAGAGCTTAGAGGGAGAGAAAACTAGCCTCCAAAATCACTGACCAAGGATAGCCATCCACTCCTTTCACTAGTTAATGAATCATTACAACCACTATCTCCTTCCCTCTGTCCATTCAGAATGCTCTGGTTAGGATAAATTTCTTCTTGACTTTGGTCTCCTTTGAACTGGCCCCTTGGTTTTCAGTAGGTTTGCTGTTCTTACTCTACACCCCAAATAATTTGTGGACCCTTAGTCTAAATGGCGTGTATGTGTGTGTGTGTGTGTGTGTGTGAGAGAGAGAGAGAGAGAGAGAGAGAGAGAGAGAGAGAGAGAGAGAGAGAGAGAGAAAGTCACAATTAGGTGGGAATTTGGAAGATTATGTCAGATTTGGAGTAGTAGCAAGCAGCAGGGAGCCTGCCTGGGAAAACAGCTTGCTAAGGGCTCCCAGGGCCTGGAAGAGTGTAGGAAGAAATAATGGGGAGTGGAGTGGGGAGACATGAGGGGAGGCTGGTAGCTGAGAAGGGGCATTTGATCCCCAAGTTAGGAGAAAATAGGATCACCAAGATTACTTGCTCCTTATACTTCTGATTGGGTGACTTTTTGGGTAGATAGATACTTCTCTTTCCTGGACTTTACCCCTCCTCTGATAGTCAGGGTACTGACATCATTCCCTTCTGAAGGGCCTGCTGTTGAGGTTTTTACATATGTATTCATTTCCTCATCTTATCTAGAATTGTTTTCATATCAGGGAAATGAAAAAGAGGTTTGAGAGCTATGTCCTCATCATCGCCCTCACCTGTCCCTTTCTTTGGGCAGCTTGGTTAATTTTGCTTCCTCCCTACCTGCAGGACAAGAAAGGGCTCTCTGGGAAACAGAATAATTTTGAACGCAAAGCAGTCTACCAGAGACAAGTCCGGGCACCCAGTTTGCTGGCCAAAAGCATTTTGGAAGGTAAAACAAAACAAAAACATCCTCTTGATCTCAGGGAACCCAAGGTCTTTTGCACTTGAAATGAGCTATGCTGGGCTGCCTAATCTCTGCTTCTCAGGACTTGTACATTCATTGACCTGTGGAGAAGTCTGAGCAGCAAGTACTTCTAAGGTCTGAAGGCTTCCTTTCTTGCACTAAATAGCTGCAGCAGAGGATATACACAAGTTTGTGCTAAGCATGGCCCCATTTAGGATAGCTTGTGTATTACTAAACTGACTGTCATAACAGATTTAGTTGCAGTTTACTGGCCAATAGATTATAATTTAGGCAACATGAACATTTCCTGTGTAGGGTTATGCTAACAATAACTTTGAGTGTGATTAGAAAGAACAACTGTTAATTGGAAAGAAAGAACCAAAGAAAGGAAGTTTCACCCTCATCCTTGCTGGACACTCCAGGGGCTGTGTCTAGGTGGATAAAGTGAAGTAAGGAATTGAACCTAGCAATTTTGATTAGTATGGTCATCTAATTTGGGTAATTCACTTAGAGAAATTTATTTTTGTCTTTCACTCCAGAGAATTGCCTCTGATCTATACTTTTCTTTGTAGCCTAAATTCCTGACCCAAAGCAATGCTTTAAATAACATGTTTCATAAACACACTTCTTCCCAATGATCTTTTGGGCCATTTCTATATCAAACCAAATTAATCAAAGGGTAAATTTGGGCTGTGCAGAACTGGTGTTTATACTTATTCACTTGTTCTGGTGCCCAGAGATGTAGCCATGCATAGTTCCTCTCCTTTTCTTTCTTTTAAAAAGATATTTTTGTGTCCTTCAATTGAAGATCTTTATATGTTAATGGGCTAAATAGCATATGACTACCTTGTTAAAAAATAACTTTTTGAAAAAAGTCTATCACTGTGTTTATTTTATTTATTTCCATCCCAGAAAATTCAGATTGAAAAGCATATTTTCAAGTCCAGAATTAGGAGGTTTTATTAGCTGAGCATTCTAGGTTCATAAGCTATTTTCCATTGCTGTATTTTGTGCTATGTAGATCAGATCTCAAACAATTTTTTGCACCTCAGAAGTTAATTTGGTTATAAACTGGGCAAATAAAATTATGATGATAAAGATCATACTTTAAAAGTGCAATTGAGCTGCCTGTGCAAAAATGTCAGCCTAAATCTAGATAAATAACTTCCTGGCAAAGATTTGTGCTATAGAAATAGAAACATTAATTTTCATTTTTTATTTTATTTGCAAATGAGCACAATGGACTCATCATTATGTAAACACAAATGGCACAATAGACTTTTCAAACAAATTTGATAGTGGTGAATACTGATGAATGATCACAGGCCCAAAGTATTTTATGTTGCCAGAAATGCTATTTATATTACACTAATCTATGTTTTTGACCCTGTCTCTATTCACAAAATATGAGATGACTTTATCTGTGTTCTAATGTTTGCCTGTAGAACCATTTTGGTTTCTTGCCAAGATAATTAATGATAGGGGAAAGATATATACATACATACATACATACATACATACATATACATACATACAGACATGTATATATATACATACACACACACACTATATATACATACATACATACATATACACATATTTTTAAAAAAGGTACTTTAAATACCTTCTAGTGAATTTTCTTTCCCTGACTTTTCCCCTCTGAGAAGAATAACTAAAATGTTCTAGTGAATTTTCTTTCCCTGACTTTTCCCCTCTGAGAAGAGTAACTAAAATGTTCTCTAGTGAATTTTCTTTCCCTGACTTTTCCCTTCTAAGAAGAGTAACTAGAATGTTCAATGCAGTGTTTGGCTAGGCAACAAAGGTCTTCCCAATGTTCTCTGCTTCCCTTGCTGTCCCTGAAATTCATTCTGAATCTTATCTCTTATTCTTCTTACTAATCTGCATTAAATTTCTTTATTTCTCTTTTCTTCTAGTTATCCTTGGATTATTCCACATCTGTAACAATGTGTACATAATGGTCCATCTTTAGAAAATAAATATGACATCTGCTCTAGGTATAGATTTCTTTTTTGATAATAGAAAAAGGGTGATGTGATGATAATGTAATTTACTTCAGGAAACAAGTGAGGCAACTTGGAAGGATGGTGAGAATACTGGACTGGGAGCCATGAGACCTTGGCCTTGGGTTCTGCTACCAGCTAGTTATAGGACAATGGCCAAGTCACATCACCTCTCTAGGTCTCAGTTTCCCTATCAGTAAAACAAGGGAATTATGCTAGATGGTTTCTAAGGTCTCCTCTAGCAGTGATATTTCATAGTATGCTAAGCAGCATCCTCTCCTAAAATGCTAGAACTTGTGAAAAACATTAACTTTTGGGTCAGTAAGCCCCAAAAAGGTAAAGTTGGAGAAAATGTACAATGGAAATTGCAGAGAGGATTCTTTTTCAGGTATGGGTTGGATTAGGTATCCTCTCAAGTCCCTTCCAACTCTCGAGATTCTGTGAAGTTGGATCTGGAACTACCCTCTTGCTCCACTTGCATCGGGGTTAGAAAATTCTAGTAATATAGAATTGTGGATAGGTGCTTCTTAAACGTTGTTAACCAGAGAATGAGTGTCCTCATTCTTGAGTTTCTTCTTGCCATGTTGTTGTTTAACCCCTTGTTCTTTTCGCATATTAATATCATTTGTCTTCATCCCTTGCCCTGTTTAGGCTACCGCCCCATTCCAACAGAGACTTACTTGGGAGGGACTTCCCCTCTGCCTCCCCCTGTGAGTGACAGGATGAGAAAAAGACGAGCATTTGCCGATAAAGAACTAGAGAACATTATGCTAGAGAGAGAATTTAAAGAGAGAGAGATGATGGAAGCTACTCAAGCTGCCGCCTTGTTTCTGCCTAACCGCATGGTGCACGGACCTGAATATAACACCTATAAAACTGCCTATAGCCCAACTCCAGTGGAAACTCCGAGCAAGGACTTTTGCAATTTTTTGCCTACCTGTCTTGATCTGACTATGCAGTATTCTGGATCTGGGAACATGGAACTGATTTCTTCTAACGTCAGTGTGGCCACTACCTACCGGCAGTACCCTTTGTCTTCCCGGCTCTTAGTCTGGCCCAAGTGTGGCCCCATTAGCGATGCTCTTCTTTACCAACAGTGCCTACTAAATGCAACCACTTCAGTACAAACTCTGAAACCTGGGGCCAACTGGGACTCTAAGGTGTCCCAAGGTCAAGAGGGACAAAATGTAGAACAGAGCATGATGTCACCCAAAATGGAGAACTCTCCATTGTTGCCTCACACTCATGAGATCCAAACCTCCAGAAATGAAATTCAGTGTGCCCTTCAGGAAGTTCGTGAAAGATCAGCTTTCTCCCCTCCCAAAAGACATTTTTCACAGATCTCTCAGAAGGACTCTGTGTCTCCTCAAGAGCATGTCTTAAACAAGATCAGCAAAGAAAGCAGTAGGCACCCTCTGCCACTCAAATATAATCCATTCCACTCATTATTTCAGCAAACACTTAATGACAAATCAGGACCTGAGTTAAAAACACCATTTGTCAAAGAATCCTTTGAAGAGGCAGTTAAGAAACGTAGAGAGTGCTCAGTCAAAGAGAACCAGAAATACAAATTTACAATAGACAGATATGCGAAAGACTTTTTTGCAGCCAAACAAGTTGGAGCGAAACTTTCCACAAATGAACCTCTGTCATTTTCTGTTGAGTCTATTCTTAAGAGGCCTTCATCTGCTGTCACTCATGTCTCTCAATGAACTACTGCTTAAAAGGGAGACTTTAAACTTCTGGCATCTTGCAGAACTTTTGCCAGCTATTAACTATTTTTAATGAAAAAAAATGTACAGAGGAACTGATGATGTAAATGATGATTTTAAAATGTGTTCATATGTATGCATGTGTCTTTTCCCATTCAAATAAACATATTTAAATCTAAAGACTAGATTGCACCTAGATGCAAACTGTAAAGTGCTATGCTTTACACAGCATTTCAAAAACAACAATAAAAATGAAATTGCAATGAACAGATCCAGTTGCTGAAATAACTAAGGCTGTCTGCCTAGATAAATAGGAAGCTTCATCTGTTCGTGTGATAGAAATGATTAAGTCAGCTAAATGCTGAAACACCCTAGAGAGTAAGTCAAAATGATCTTTCTTTTAATTCTGTATTTTGAAAGTCTTGGGTAAACTTTGGTGATTTGGGGAAAATGGCAAAAATGCTCTGAAGAAGAACACAAGGATTATCGAAACTCTCCAGATCACATACTTCTAGGCTATCTGAAACTCAAGATAGTTAAAAATGATCATAGGATCATAAAGTTTAGAACTGGAAGGGACCTCAAAGGTCACCCAGTCCTCATTTACAGATGAGGAAACTGAGGCCTAGGATAGTTAAAAAGTCTCCAAAGTCACATAGATTGTAAGTGTCAGAGTCAAAACTCCAACCAAGGTTCTCTGACTCCAAGTCCATTATTTTCTGTTTTTTCCACTATAAAATAAAGTGCTGTTTATTTCATGGTATTAAAAGCAGCCCTGTGGTTCCTTTATGTGCTTTGTATTTTTATTTTACAATGCTACTCTATTATTCTTAAAATCTATTACATGTTTGCCATGGCTGCAAATTCATCACTTAATGATTATGTACTGGCAATAAAGAGTGCCTATTGCCCAGGTTATGACATGTAGGTGGATGTCAAGCACTTGAGTAAGTTTGTTAGTTCCTAGATCTTGGACAGGTACCACTGATAGACCATGAAATGGGCCCAGAATTGAATAAGAAGAGAAGGGCATGCTGGATCACATTTGGAAAACTGCAGAGTGCTTTCAATGATACTAAGTTACTCCATGTCACAAAAGTTTGTCTTTTTAATAGAAATATTTACCCAAGTTTTCTTCTCTCTTTTAAAAAACCAAATAACCAATGGTTTATCAATTTTATTGTTTTTCATGAAACCAACACTTAGTTTTATTTATTAATTAAAAAAATTTTACATTCAAGTTTTATTAATCTCACCTTTAATTTTTAGGGTTTCCAATTTAGTGTTTAATTGTGGATTTTTAGTTCTTTCTTGAAGTTTTTTTTTAATTGCATACCCAATTCATTGGTCTTCTCTTTCTCTATTTTATTGATGTAAGGGATGATATCTAGTTATGATTCATGGAACATCACTGTCTCAGAATAATCAAAATTTCAGTTCCACCAGAGCAATGGAAAAATGATTGGTAGGGATGGATAGGCTGCAACCTATTACAGCGATGACTTGCGTATGTGAAGTGAGAGGAAAACCATCATTGAGAATATGTAAGTTTGGAAAGGAAGGGAAGTCATATAGTAAGAGTAGGAAATAACAGATGGACACCCTGAAAGTAGCTCTGGTATTCATGAAATATTAAAAGGCCCCTAGGGCATTAGATTTATGGAAGGATATGGACAAGAATTATGTGGAATGAGAAGGCATGAATGAGATGCTATCCACATTGGTTGAGGGAATGAACATAATAAAATCTCTTATTATGAATCCAACAAAGCATTGAAAATCCTTAATGTTTTGCTCCATAAATAATTATAGATTAAGATTTGGAAAGGTCTTCAAATATCATCCAGTATAACACATACTTGAATAAGAATTCCCTCCATATAAACACACGCATGAGTATACACACACACACACTCAAACATTTATTAATATCCTAGTGGGTTGAACGCAGATTGTTGCTTGGTAGAGACAATGGAAAAGATGAGAAGTTTAGAATATACATGGCTGTTGACCTCAAAGAGTTTAATCGCGGCTAGGAAATCAACATGAATATCTGTAATTTGCACTGTTACATGAGAAGTGCATTAAAGTCATGAAACAAAATGCAATTTGAGGCTTGAGGGGAAAGGATAATAACTAACCAGGGGACTCAGGGATGACTTCATGAAAGAGGGGGCACATCTGAAACACACTAGCTGTGTTAGACAAGTTGCTAAACAATTACTGCTCCAAGCAAATTTCTAAGAGTATAAATTCATAGGGGGTGTTGACCTGCTTTAGCAGAGAGAATTTCATGGTTCCAGTAACTATCTTTAACGGGTAGGTAAGAATTGAACAGGAAGAAAGGGAAGAGGGCTTTTCAGGCATAGGGGATTGCCTGAGCAAAAGCTGACAGATAGGAGATCACAAAGTTGTTCAGGGGCAGAGAATTAATATGCTTTATGTGGTTCATAAATGTACCTGGAGGTAGATAATATGAAATAAACCCAGAAAGATTGCCAGGTTCTAAGGATCTTAGGTGCTAGACAGAGACATTTAAAAAATGTGTGACTCAACTGGTAAGCAGCTATTAAGCACCTAGATGAGGGGTGAGGAACCTGCAGCCTTGAGGGCATGTATGGCCCTCTAAGTCCTCAAGTGTGGCCCTCTGAATGAATCCAAACTACACAAAACAAACCCCATATGTGGTCCTCAAGTGCGGTCCTTTGACTGAATCCAAACTTCACAGAACAAATCTTTTTATTAAAGGTATTTGTTATGTGAATTGGGTTTAAGTGAAGTAGAGTTGTGAAAATTCATCAGCCTCATTCTCTCTTCCTGAATCATTGAAGTCCTGCCCATCTACCTTTGGTGTTCACCTTTTCAGCTTCCAATTTGTGAACTTTGGTGACTGAGCGAATGTTAGTACTACAGGCAGAAACATTTAAATCAAAAAAGAAGAGTACACTTTGGGAAAGAAAATGAATTTCTTTTGTTGACTTTAACATGCAAGTGGATCTGTGGGACGTGTAGGCAGATATCTCCAGAAGGTAGTTAAAGATGTGGGTCTGTAGGTCAGAAGAAGGGTTGGGAGTAGAAAAAATACATTTGATAGGAGTGAATTGAATCAAGGACAAAAGTAGAGGGATTAGTTTTTAGTGAATAATAGGGGTAGCTCTTCTATTGTTGGAATGAAGGAGAAGAGAGAGAGTAATGCTGCTGAGAGGTTTAAGGACCCTCCTTCCCCAACATTAAATGTTTCATTAGTGGGGCAGCTAGATGGCACAGTGCTTAGAGCTCTGGCCTTGTAGTCAGGAGGACCTGAATTCAGATTTGGCCTCAGACCTTTGAAACTCACCAGCTGTGTGACTCTGACCAGGACACTTAACCCTTATTGCCTCACCAAAAAAAAAAAAATAAATGTTTTATTAGAATGACACTTACTATAAGCAAATGAACTTGCTTACTACTTGATTTTTAAATCAATTGATTTCAATAATGATAGCTGGGCAGCTAGATGGCACAGAGGATAGAGCACTGGGCCTAGAGTCAGGAAAATCTGAGTTCAAATTTGGCCTTAGATACTTGCTAGTTGTGTGACCCTGGGTAAGTCACTTAACCCTGTTTGTCTCAGTTTCCTCATCTGCAAAATGAGATGGAGAAGGAAATGGCCATCCACTCCAGTATCTCTGTCAAGAAAACCTCAAATGGGATTACGAAGAGTCAGACACGACTGACGTGACTGAACAACAACAAAATGGTATCTGGCATTTCTATAGTGCCATAAGGTTTACAAAGTGTTTTGCAATGATCATCTCATGCTATCCTTATAACAACTGTAGGACTAAATACTATTATTATTCCTATTTTACAGATGAATAAACTGAGGCAGAAGTTAAAATAACTTACCTATGATCACACAGCTGGTAAATGTTTGAGACTGGATTTAAATTTAGGTCTTCCTGACTCCAAGTCCAGCAGTCTGTCTACTGTGACCTGCCTTACAGATTTCAACACACAATGTATCATAACAGTTTTTCAAACTCTCCTTCTGTGTTCCTATCAGGATTCCTTTTTGGCCTGTTCTTATTCACCTTTCCTCATATGATCGTAATTACTGTACACTCCATTCTCCTGGTCCTGCTTTTTTATTGCTTCACATTATATCATAAAGGTCTTTCATATCCCTCTGTATTCCTCATTTTCACAATTTATTACCATTCTCTTATTATTGGCACTTTGGTCTGAAGGTTTTTAAGATGTGGTGAAGGGGAGCTGAAGGAGTTGATGTCAGAAAGTATTAGTTTTCTCAGTGAAGTAGGAGGTTGGGTCATCTAGTGTGTGTGTGTGTGTGTGTGTGTGTGTGTTGTGGGGAGGGGTATTGGTTGGTAGTAAGAGTAGAATAAATAAAAGTGTCAGTCATGGGAACTAAGATACAAGTCACTCAGGCTCCAGTGAGAAGCTTTGTGGAATATTAGATAAAGAATTGGCCTTAGGGGCAGCTAAGTGGTACAGTGGATAGAGCACTAGCCCTGAGTGAGGAGGACCTGAGTTCAAATCTGACCTCAGACACTTACTAGCTGAGCAAGTCACTTAACCCCAATTGCCTCCACAAATAAAAAAAAAAGGAAAAAATTGACCTTAAAGTTGGGAAGACCTGGGTTCAAGTCCTACTTCACAAGGAAATTGCAGATAAAAAAAAAGATATGAAACATTAAAGTACCAAGTCATAGATCTAGATTTGGGTGGGAACTCAGAGATTTGCTAGTTAATTCCCTTCATTGTATGGATGAAGAAACAAGGCCAGGGAGGCTAAGAAATTTGTTTAAGGTCACACAGATAGTAATCATCAAAAGCAGGATTTGAACTCAGATCTAGGGCATTTTTCATTGTACTATACTGTCTCCCACCTAGGGAGTAGATTTCTAGATTTCACCCTCACCTCGAAGGTAATCGATGGCCTCAAATCCATTGGTGAGTTACGGGGGTGTCTACCCCGAGCATGTGAAGACTTCCCCTGGTAGAATGGGCACATGAGAACAATTTGTTCCAAGGGCTATGAAGGTGGCTGAAGCAGGCACTGTGGAGCACTTAGAGCTTGGTCATGCACTGCATCCAGGGTCATCACCAGTTGTTCTGACTTTTGTCTTGCCACTGGACTTTGATGACTCTGAAAGAGAGGGTGAGGCTGACAGCTTTGTGCAATTGCCTCACTTAAAGTCAAGAATCATCCCATGATGACACTGGTCCTCTTCAAAAATGAAGGACAGGGGGCAGTGAGGTGGTTCAGTGTATAGAGCACAGGACCTGAAGTCAGGAGAACCTGAGTTCAAATCTGACCTCAGACCAGACACTTGACACTTACTAGCTGTGTGAACTTGGGCAAGTCACTTAACCCCAATTGCCTCACCAAAAAAATAACTAACTAACTAAATAAAAATAAATAAAAAAATGAAGGGCAAACCGTAACAAAAACAGATTTCTAAATTTACTGTGAATCAGGGAGCAGGAAAGGTTAAGAGGTTATGGTTAGAGGGTACAATTGAACTGTGGTCCCATCATGGTGCAGTGGAAATGGAGTGGAGGAGATCCTTGGCGATGAGGAGGTAGATATATTCCATGGTCAAGTTGTTAAATCTATAAAATCACCAAAAAAATTGCCATACAGTCACTGTTTGAAGACCTCCAGGGCCTGGGATTCACTGTCTCTGAAGGTAACTATACTGCTTCTACTAATTGTTATGAACCAGTACAATAAGAACACGTAATTAAAAAATGTTAAACCTCTTCCCTAAATACTAAATACTATACTAAGTACTCTTCTAGTATATTATTCTAGTCACGTCAAAACAAACAAACACTAAGAATTTTGTGCTTTTGTGATTATGCCTCTGAGTGGGACCCATATGCTTCCTATGACTCTGCTTTCTCATCTAGAAAACAAGAACAATGTGTTGGCGTATGAAGAGGACAATGTGCAAAACAATCAACTATTTTTTTTTATTTAATTGATTTCCTGTTCTTTAAAATAGATAATTGTTTTCTGTTGGTTTCAGAATGATTTAATTCTTGATGGGTTTATGTGAAATCCTAGAGATTCTTTGAATCAACTCTAAAAATTTAATCAAGTTTGAAAATATCCACTCTGGGGATTGATATGTTTTTGAGTTTATGCAAGGTAGAGACTAGACCTGTGATTTCATTGCTGTAAGGAATTCCTGGTGAGAAACTCCTCTCACCAGTGGTAAGCATCTTTTGTCCACCTTACAGTCTTAGGGAGTTGCCCAGACCATTGAGAAATGACTTACCCAGGGTTACCCAGCTGATAAATGTCAGAGTCAAGACTTGAACCTAGGGCTTCCTGATTTTGAG
Source organism: Vombatus ursinus (assembly GCF_900497805.2). Lineage (NCBI taxonomy): Eukaryota > Metazoa > Chordata > Mammalia > Diprotodontia > Vombatidae > Vombatus > Vombatus ursinus. Next base: position 41,897,352 of record NW_020954610.1, read on the forward strand.
GTCTGTTCTCTATCCATTAAGCCACGTTGCCTCTTTCTGTAAATACAAAATATATATGACAATATTTTTCATGTAGCCACCCTTTCTTCTTTTTACTACTGCAGCTGCTGGAGAAAATGGAAATTTTTCAGAGGGAAGTAGAAAGAAAGAAATGAGAGGGCGAGGCACAGCTAGAGAGATTCTAGCAGCTGGGTTCAGATGATTACTTCAGTGAATTGATAAACATTTATTGAGGGCCTACTATGTGCAAGGCATTTTACAAATATCATCTCATTTGATTCTCACAACCCTATGAGATTATTATCATCCCCATTTTATAGTTGAGGAAACTGAGGCAGACAGAGGTGATATGGTTCACACAACTAGGAAGTGACTGAGGCCAGATTTGACTCAGGTTTTCATGACTCAAAGTCCAGTCCATCCACTCTTCCTCCAAGCTGCCTAGGTAGAGATAGGCTCCTCCTGCCCCGGCGGAGCTCACAATCCAATTACTTCTTCAAGGATCCATAATGTCACTGATATGGCTATTATCTACACTAATACAACCCCCTTATAATTTAGTAGGTGGTCTTCAACAGTCCCTGGCAAAAATCAACACCTTGTGGCCAGCCTTGTGAAGATGAATGTAAGCACCTTCAGGACAGGGATGGTTTTTCCATTTTGTCTTTGGGTCTTCAACGGCCCAGTGTCTGCCACATAGCAGCCGCATGAAAATGATTATTGGATTAGAATATTTGGCCAAATTGGACCAAGGAACATTGTTCTCCATTCAACCTTGTGGGTAGCAGGTGCTTAATGCCTATTTATTCCAGTGAACATAATTCAATCAAGTATGTCTTGATGTTAGAGGCAGAAAATACCTCCTCCAGTCAGACTTTTGTATAGCTCTTTATTTAAAAGTTTTAGAATAACATTTTTTGTTCTAAACTAGTAAAAAGTGGCAACATCTAAAACCATAAACTCCAAATTGTTTACAATTTGTTTATTGATGCCATTTGTTTTTACATCACAGTAATTTTCAGATATTTCTCCCCTCAGTCCTGTCCACCACTGCCATTGAACCCACCCTTGTAATAATAATAATAATAATAATAAAACCACTTAAAACCAACTGACATAGTGACAACATCTAGCATGTATGATATTCCACATCCATAGTCTTCACCTCTTTATTGAAAGGAGGAGGAGCAGCTAGGTGGTGCAGTGGATAGAGCACTGGCCCTGAAGTCAGGAGGACCTGAGTTCAAATCCGGCCTCAGACCAAACACTTGACACTTACTAGCTGTGTGACCCTGGGCAAGTCACTTAACCCCAATTGCCTTAAAAAAAAAAGAAAAGAAAGAAAGGAGGGAGGTACATTTCATCATTTGTTTACTGGGCCAAGACTCGTCATTACAATTACTCTGAGCTTGTGTTTTATTCTCTGGTCTTCTTATTCACATTATTATAATCCTTGTACATATTGGTGTCATCATTCTGCATACTTCCCTTTTCATCAGTTCACGTGATCTTTCCAGATTTCTCTCTGTTTCTCATAGTCATCATTTGTTAATTTCTCAATGACATTCTGTTACATTAATACACCACAATTTGCTTAGCCATTCTCCAATGAATGGGCACCCACTTTGTTTCCATCTTTGTCCTACCCCAAAGAATTCTGAATCTTTTGGCCCCATATAGGAGCATTTCTTCCTTCCTTTGACTTCCTTGGGGGATCCTGCCCAGTAGTCGGGTACAGGTTATTATATTACCTTTAACAGAAGAAAAACAAAAGCATGCTGTCTGCTTCCCTGACTCCTCCCAATCTCATTTTCTTCTATGATTTTTGGTTTTCTTGCTGTAATTATTATTATTTACATAGCCCTCAGCATATTGCTCTGATTCTACTTTCTTTTTTCTGCACTGCATCATTTCAGTCTTCCCCTATTTCTTTTTCTTCATGTTTGTCAATTTTATTAGTCATATGGCTTCCATCTACACAATACCTGTGAATGTTCATTTTTCTAAAGGATTCATATGGCAAGAGGGCTTAGGTACTTATTTACTTAGAAAGCTAAACACAATTAAAAATGAAACACATCGGGGGAATTAATTTATAAACCTTGACTAAAGAAATTCTCAATATCAATGAGAATTTTCTCTTTTCTCAGTGTTTTAGTACTCTGTATATAACAATATTGAGCATTCATATTTCACTTGAAGGTTTACACGACACTTTACATGTGTTTTCCTATTTGATATATTATATATTTATATCTGTTAGGCATTTCCCCTTCTGTGGTCAGTTGATTTCATTAGAATTGGTTTTGTTTCAGTCTTCTGTCTGTTATTTTAAATCACACAAAATGTATCCAGTTGGCAGGAGGTATTAGTGGTTTTTCTCACATTACTAGTGGCCAGAATTCTATTGTTCCTGAGCAGATGAGGGCCAGTTTTTTCACTAATACTTTCCCTGCCAAATTTTTATTGCATCATGTGTTAGTTCTGCTGTAAGAATGGCATCCTCCAAGAATTCTAAACCCACAAAATCCACCATAAGCCACATGATTCTCACAGCTCTGTCTGAATTCCAGCTTCACTCAACTTGTAATGACTTTGTGTTCCATCAAGTTATTCCTTGACTAAAAGAAGTTGCTGAAAGAGTACACTACTAACATTTCTAGTTTAGTTAGAATGAGATGGGGGTAAATTAACAAGCAGATAGAAACCTATTCTAGGGTAATAATAATAATAATAATAATAATAATAATAAAATAACAACAACAATAATAATGATAATTATTATTATTATAGCAGCTGTAACATTAGAATAGCTCTTACTATATGCCAGGCACTGGGCTAAGTGTTCTACGATTATTATCTCATTTGGTCCTCATGACAACCCTGGGAGGTTGTTGCTATTATTATTTCCATGTTATAGATGGAGAAACTGAGACAAACAGAGGTTAAGTGACTTGTCTAAGGTCACACAGCTAGTAAGTGTCTGAGGCTGGATTTAAACTCAGGTCTTCCTGATTCCAAGTCTTGGGACTCTATTTATTACATCATGTAGTTTCCCATTATAGGTTAAAATATTTTCTCTATATTCTCAGTTGTATATTTCTTCTCTGCTTTGTTTTCACTAAGAGTCCAGAAAGGAGAAATTAAAAAGATGAAATTCATATCGGCCCATTGAACTTCATGGGCCAGCTATGTGACCCAGGGGATAGAGTGCTGGGTTTAAACTAGAAATGATGAAGTTCATTATAGCTAAATGTAAAGGTCTATGATTTAGACTTAAAAGAACAGGATGGAGGAGACATGGCTTGGCAGCAGGTCAAGACCTGGAGGCTTTAGTTGCACATAAATTCAGAGTTTTAATTAACTGCTGAACTAAACAGTGACACTTGTAAAAGTGATTTCATTCCTAAGATGCATCAGCTGAACAATACTTTCAGAATAAGGGGCTTAATAATTTTACTATTCTGATTAGACTAGTTAGACTATGTTGGGTCCATCTGTGGTCTTCATACTGAGAGAAATTGACACACTAGGAAGTCCGGAGAAGGGTGACCGGCATGGTGGTAGGGAGAGGAATAATTGAAAACCTTTTAGTGTGAGAAAAAGGTTAATATAAGAGAAGACATAGGAAGGACAGGATGGCTGTCTTAAAATATTTGAGAAAATTTAACATAGAAAAACTATGAAGGCAGAAATAGGACCAATGGATGTAGGAGAAAGATAATAACAATAATGCCTGGTGTTTATCTTCAAGGTTGTTACATCTTACTTCATTTTATCATCTTCATTTTATAGATGAGAAAACTGAGACTGAAAAAAGGTTAAGTGACTTGCCTAGCTAGTGTGAAGTGGGATTTAAACTTAGATCCAACACACTTTCCACTGAATCATTTAGTGCCAGTTTTGGCACAAAATAAACAACTTCCAATAGGCAAAGAATTGTTCAATAATGGAATTAGTTGCTTTGTAAAGTAGTGAGCTTCCTATTTCTAGACTTGTTTAGACAAAGGCTGAAATACCACCTGTCATTGAAAAAAATCAATAGTATAATGGAATGAGTTCTGTATTTAGGGCCAGAGGACCTGGGTTCCAGTCTCTCCTTCCACTTATTAGTTGTGTGACTTTGGGTGAATTACTTCATTTTTCAATCTCAGATCTCAGTAGAGAGTCCCTTTCAGATTGAACATTCTATGATTTCTCCATTAGGAAGAAAGAAGGACTAGGTCCTTTCCAGCTCTGAAATGATAAAATCAATTGTTGGGGACTGTATATATCAGGTATATTGTGCTTGGACCCTCATTTTTGCTGTGTAAGGCACTGTGTTAGGTACTAAAGGTACAAATGCAAAAGTGAGACAGTCTCTGACCTTAAGGACCTTATATTCTACTTGGGGAATTTGTTGATGTTCACAGAAAAGCAAATACAAAATAATTAGAATGACTTGGGGGAGAGTGGGGAGTAATACCAACTGGGGAAATTAGTAGAAGGCAGCCTTTTTGAAGGAGGTGACATGAGCTAAACTTTTAGAGGAACTAGGAACTAGAACAGAAGGTGAGGAGAGAGAACATTCCAAGTACGAAACATCAAAGGGAGATGGAATGTTAGGTATGGGAGCAGTAAGCCATGGAGAAGAAACTGGGCTTTACCCACAGAGTGTTAAATTGCTCTATCAAGCCTAAGTAGCTGCAGGTAAATGCTAATAGGAATTGGTTTGCTGCACATGATAAGTTAGATTTGTTTTCTTTCTGGATAATGAACATTTCAGCAAGCCATCCTTCTATTCTCCCATCCCCAGGCATCATTTATTTGCAAGCTTTACTTCTAATGCTAAACCTCCTTCCACTCTGACCCCAACCCTCTGCTTTTTTTCCCCTCACTAGACCTGTGATTTTATTTGCATAAAGAGCTGATAGTGAAGAAATAAAGAAACTAGGTGGCACAATGGATAAAGTGGCTGGCTCAAGTTCAAATCCTACCTCTGATACTTACTAGCTGTGTGACCCTAAGCAAGTCACACAACTTAACCTTTGTCTGTCTGCCTCAGTTTTTTTTTCATCTGCAAAGTGGGGATAATAACAGCACCTTCCTCCCAGAATTGTTATGACGATCAAATGAAATAATATTTGTAAAGCATCTTGAAATCTTAAAGTGCTGTTGCTGGTGTTTTTGTTGGTCCTTCGTTTTCCAAGAGGACAAATGACATCACAGGGTGATGTCTTGACTTGTGCATGAATTGTATGTAAGTGAGGCAGAGTTGCACAAAGTTGTCAGCCTTTCTATTCTGGAGTCATTCGAGCCTGGTGGCAAACCAAAAGTCAAGATGACTGGAGATGGCCGACAATGCATGGAACCTTCAATGTCTGACTAAGCTCTAAGCACTCCATAGGGCATGCTTCAGTCTCCTTCAGAGTGGTTGGAACAAATTGTTCTCATTCACTCATTCCACTGGGGGAAGTCTTCACATGCTTGGAGTAGACATCCCACTAACTCACTGTTGGATTTGAGACCTGTTGGTTACCCTCAACCTGATTTAGCCTGTCTGTCTAGAGGGTTTGCTTAAAGTGCCATATAAATGTTAGCACTTCCAAAGCAGCAACAGATACTTTGTAGCATCTAGTGAAACTGTGAAACTAGAAGAGGAAAAAGAGAGTGGGAGGACATAGTCAGCATCCTCTAGCACCTTCTCTAGCAGTGACTTTTTTTTTTCACTTTGGCCCCCAGAGCTGATCAAAGTGCCTTGCAAATAGTAGGTTCTCAATGAGTGCTTGCTAAATTGAACTGAATTGAATTGGGTAACAGAATTTTCCAAGGTGGTTTAATTGACTAAATGTCTAAACATGCATTTATTTCTCAAATTGAAGAGTGCTTGGAGAGTCTGAAACAAGAGTATGATTGAAAGAAGTGAATTGTATAAAGAAACCCTCTCAAGTAGTGATTGAGTCCGTGTGACAAGGAATTGTCCAATTGAAGAAGGACCGGCTCTGTGTTTGAGTTATCTGAATACTAGGTTGGATCAAGGTACAATCAATTCCATTGACTTAACTTCTTAAGGAAGAGAGAAAAAAATGGAACAATTGATTGGAAAAATGGTTGATTTGTAAATCACAAGTAAATAGGAACTGAATTGATGTAGGCAAAATTAAATGGGAAGTTAAGGAAATTATCCAGAAAACTCAAGTTTATTTTGACTTGATTTAACCAATTTTCCAGTCTATAGGATGCACATGAAGTGAATATGTATTTAATTCTCTATTTTACGTTGCTTGGCTAAATGCAGGCTGTACTTCTCTTCTGACATGGCCACCTCCAGCACATCTCCTCTATTAGTAAGTAGTAGGCAATTTGGTATACACCAGTGGCCTCAAATGAAAATAGAACTAAGTGTCACTTAAAAATATATAAGGATCTCTGAGGCAGCATATTGACTTAGAAAACAACATATTAACATTATCGATGTTCTGTTGTATTTTTATTTATTTTGTTAAATATTTCCCAATTACATTTTAATCTGATGCAGGCTCCACTCTGTAGTGTCTTGCTTTTGACTCCCATGGTTGACACCTTTGATGGAGAGTACTGAATTTGCTATCAGAGAATCAGAGGACCATAGATTTTGAACTGGAAGGAGATTTGGAAGACATTGATTCAACTCATTTCAATAACAATATTAATAATAATTATAATACCTTACACTTATTTATTTAAGGATTGTTGTTTTTTCAGCCTCACCACCCTCTAAACTAGCTTAGTGGGAGTTTATGGAACTTCTCCAATTGTAGTTGTGTAGTCATTTCAGTCCTGTCCAACTCTTGGTGACTCCATTTGGGGTTTTCTTGGCAAACATACTGGAGTGGTTTGCCATTTCCTTCCCCAGCTCATTTTACAGATGAGGAAACTAAAGCAAACAAAGTTAAGTTACTTGCCTAGGGTCACACAGCTAGTAAGTGTCTGAGGCCAGATTTGAACTCATGAAGATGAGTCTCCCTGATTCCGAGCCCACTGCTGTATTCACTGAACCACCTAACTGTTCATTTAAGGAATAGAAAGTATTTTACATATCCTGTCTTGTTGGATATTTGCAACAACCATGTGAGGTACGTGCTGGTATTATGATACCCATTTTGCAGAAGGTTGCCCAGATAGTGTCTGAGGTAAGATTTGAACTCAGTTCTCAATGTCAGGTCCAACACTCTATCCACTATAACCACCTGGAATCTCAATACTGTGTAACTTTGGGCTAGTCAATGCCCTTTCTGGGTCTCAGTTTCTTATGTAAGATGAAGGGGTTGGATTAAAAGACATAAGGTCTCTTTCAGTACTAAACCCCATGATCCACAGTCATTTGAAAGTATATCATTTAGACCTAACTTGGCCTTCATGGTGTGTGCATATGTGTGTGTGTGTGTGTGTGTGTGTGTGTGTGTGTGTGCATGTGTTCTTCTCTGATACAAGCTGTTTTAGTCATCTATGAAACATGTGGCTGCTGGGGATCCCTGTTGGAAAGCTGAGAGCTTAGCACCAATAGTCCCAATTTGCTGAGTTGTTATTAAATACAAGCCTGGTGTCAGTGGTCATGGAAAAGAACAAAGAACTATCATTCTCACCCCCTCCTCCCCCAAAAGCAGCAAGGAAACTCTTTCTGCCTCACAAGCCAGAAGGCACCCAAACACCTGCTACTAATGATAACTTTGGAAAGAGCTCCTTTAAAAAAGAATACAACATAACCCTCAACCCCCACTCCCCCAAACCCTGCACTGTGAGACTGCAGATCAAGATTTAGAACAGGCTGCAAGCTGGTGGGTGCAGGAAATTATCCCTGTATCTCCCTGAATCTGTTTTTTTTTAATGGAGTGCTTAGACTGTTAAAGAAATTCATTTGCAATAATCGCTCCCATTTCAACTCCAAATGGAAAATGGTCCCTCATGTGACAACACTGTAGTAAAATGTAGCGGAAAGAGAATTAGAGGAGAATCAGGAGATACAGGCCCTGCCAGATACTGTGTGACTTTAGGTAATTTTCTTAACCTCTCTAAACCTCAGTTTCCTCATCTGTAAAATGGAAGTGTTGGACTAGCTGGCCTCTGAAGACCTTTCCTTCTAAATTTATGATTCTGTGATTCCACCATTAAATTCTGAGTGACCAGTCCTTTCCCCTTTCTGTCCCTCAATTTCCTCTTCTGTATAATGGGATATTTGGATTTGACAATTATCAGTGTGATGGAGAGAACATCAGAGGAGACTGAGTTAAAATGACAATCCTGGGGAAGCGGAGCCAAGATGGCAGAGGGAAAGAAGTGACTTGCTTGAGCTCTCCCCCAAACCCCTCCAAATACCTGTAAAAAAATGTCTCTAAACAAATTCTAAAGCAGCAGAACCCACAAAAAGACAGAGTGAAACAAATTTGCAGCCCAAGACAACCTGGATGGCTGATCGGAAAGGTATATTGCACCAGGTGGGGAGAGGAGCGCAGTTTGGCGTGGGCCCTCAGGCCTCAGCGAACCTGGAGCAGGCCTCAGAGGACTGAATCACTGGCAGCTGCGGCGGTTTCCAGACTTCTCAACTCACGAACGCCAAAGACAACTTAGAAGGTCAGTGGGAAAAGTCTGTGGCTGCGGTGAGAGAGAAGCTAGATCTCAGCCGCAAGACCTGAGTGCAGCCCTGGGGTGTTGGCTGCCTCCTGAGCTTCCAGGCCAAAGACTGAGGGGGAATCAAATGGCTAATCAGAGGGGGATTGCAGGGATCTCTTTGCCAGTGCTGAGGCAGTAATCTCTTGCTTTGCCCTTGCTTGGATCTGGGTCACAGTTCTGAGGGGAGGTCCTGGGGCAAGAAGTAGTGCTGGCATGGTGGAGCTTGTTGTGGCGGTGGAGAGGAAACACATTGCCCCTTATCATAGCACCTTGGAAGAACTGAAAATTTTCAGGTCCCTAGAAGTATCTCTGAAAATAGCTATACAAACCCCCGAAGCTTGGGACAGTACATTCTCTACATTGGAAGCAGACTCTTACCTTAACAAAGAGTTTGAAACTCATGCAATTGGCCGGGATTATGAGTAAGCAGCACAACAAAGTCAGACTATATTTTCTTACTTTGGTGACAAAGAAGATCAAAACATACAACCAGAAGAAGAAAACAAAGTCAAAGCTCATATATCCAAAGCCTCCAAGAAAAATACAAATCAGTCCCAGGCCTTGGAAGAGCTCAAAGGGTATTTTGAGAAGCAAGTAAGAAAAGTAGAGGAAAACTGAGAAGAGAAATGAGAGTGAGGCAAGAAAATCATGAAAAACAAGTCAACAGCTTGCTAAAGGAGACCCCAAAAAATACTGAAGAAAATAACATTTTAAAAAATAGCCTAACCCAAATGGCAAAAGAGGTCCAAAAAACCAATGAGGAGAAAAATGCCCTAAAAAGCAAAATTGGCCAAATGGAAAAGGAAGTCCAAAAGATTACTGAAGAAAATACTTCCTTCAAAATTAGAATAGAGCAATTGGAAGCTAGTGACTTTATGAGAAATCAAGACACTGTAAAATAAATCCAAAAGAATGAAAAATTAGAAAACAATGTGAAATATCCCATTGGAAAAACAACTGGCCTGGAAAATAGATCCAGGAGAGAGAATTTAAAAATTATTGGGCTATCTGAAAGCCATGATCAAAAAAAGAGCCTAGACATCATCTTTCAAGAAATTATCAAGGAAAACTGTCCTGATATTTTAGAACCAGGGGGCAAAATAGAAATTGAAAGAATCCACCTATCTCCTCCTGAAAGAGATCCCCAAAGGAGAACTCCTAGGAATATTGTAGCCAAATTCCAGAGTTCCCAGGTCAAGAAGAAAATATTACAAGCAGCCAGAAAGAAACAATTCAAGTATTGTGGAAATGCAATCAGGATAACACAGGATTTAGCAGCTTCTACATTAAGAGACCGCCAGGCATGGAATATAATATTCTGGAGGGCAAAGGAGATAAGACTGCAACCAAGAATCACCTACCTAGCAAAACTGAGTATAATCCTTCAGGGGAAAAAATGGTCATTCAGTGAAATAGAGGACTTTCAAGCATTCTTGATGAAAAGACCAGAGCTGAATAGAAAATTTGACTTTCAAATACAAGACTCAAGTGGAACATGAAGAAGTAAACAGGAAAGAGAAATCATAAGAGACTTATTAAGGTTGAACTGTTTACATTTCTGCATGGAGAGATGATATTTGTAACTCATGAGACCTTTGTCAATACTAGGGTAGTTGGAGGGAAAAAATTATATGTATGTATGTATATATATACATATATATATATACATACATATATATATATTTTCAGATAGATAGATAGGTAGATAGGTAGATAGATAGATAGATAGATACATAGATAGATAGATAGATAGATAGACAGATAGATGGATAGATAAATAGATAGAGGGCATAGGGTGAGTTGAAGATGAAGGGGTCATATCTGGAGAATAAAATTAAGGGGTGAGAGAGGATTATACTAGGAGAAGGAGAAAGGGAGAGGTAGAACAGGTTAAATTATCTCACAAAAAACAGAAAAGAAAAGGCTCTTACAGTGGAGGGGAAACAGGGGAAGGTGAGAGGGAATGAGTGAATCTTATTCTCATAGGATTTGACTTAAGGAGGGAATAACATACACACTCAATTGGACATGGAAATCTGTCTTACCCTACAGGAAAATAGTGGGGGAAGGGGACAAGAGTAGGGGGATGATAGAGAGGAGGGCAGATTGGGAAAGGGGGATAATCCGAAGCAAATACTTCTGAGGAGGGACAGGGTCAAAAGAAAGAATAGAGTAAATGGGGGCAGGGCAGGATAGGATTAAGGGAAATAGAGTTAGTTTTTCACAGCATGTCTACTATGGAAGTGTTTTGCATAACTGCACATATGTAACCTACATTGAGTTGCTTGTCTTTTCAATGAGGGTGGGTTGGGAGAGAGGAAGGGAGAAAATTTGGAACCCAAAGTTTTAAAAACACATGTTTAAAAAAAATGTTTTCACATGCCACTGGGAAATAAGAAATACAGGAAATGGGATACAGAAATCTATTCTGTCCTACAGGAAAATAGAAGGGGAAAGGGATAAGAGAAGGAGGGGGGACTAGAAGGGAGGGAAGACTAGGGAAAGGGGTATTCAGAATGCATGCCATCTTGGGGTGGGGGGAGGGGCGAGATGGGGTGAAAATTTGGAACTCAAAATCTTGTTGAAGTAAATGTTGAAAACTGAAAATAAATAAATTTATTAATAAAAAAGTGATATAAAAAGGCAAAAAATAAATAAAATAAAATGATAACCCTGCTATATATTGCTACCTATGTGATTTTGGACGAATGACTTCACCCCTCTGGCCACTGTCTATGAGTTTCTCCATCTGCAAGATGAAGGCTTTGGACTAGACCAGAAATGTCAGACATCAAGTTTGCACTAGCAGCATTTCTAAGCGCTGAACCAGATTAAAACATAATTGGGAAATATTTGGAAAAACAAACAATGATATAATATAACACAGATAATATCATTTTAAAAAAACTGTCAATATGCTGCCAGAGGCATTCTTATGTATGGATTAGGGACCCCTGTTTCTATTTGAGTTTGTACCATTGATCTGGGTGACCTTGGGTATGTTACTTAACCTCTCAGTGTCCAAGTCAGGTTTCTTAAACTAAGAAGGAAGGAAACATTTGTTAAGCACCTACTATGTTCCAGGTACTGTGCTAATTGCTTTGAAAATGTCTTCTTTGATGCTCACAACCACTCTGGAAGGCAGGCTGGATTTGAACTCAGGCCCTCCTGACTCCAGGGCTGGTAGTCCATTCACTGTGCCACCTAGCTGCCCCTACTAGTAAGTGTTTGATGTGGGATTTGAACTCAATTCTTCCTGCCCCTAGACATTTTTGGTGCTCTATTCATTGTACCACTTAGCTGCCTCTGACTACCAGTTACACACAAATTGCTGATCTGTATTGAGGGAGTTTTTATATAGGCATTTCCTTGATGAAATTACAAGTTCAGACCAAAAAAATGCAGCTTTACAGAAGTTTGAAACAACTCTGCGGGTAGGTAGGACAAGTATTATTGTACCTGTTTTAGAGATGAGGAAATTGAGCCTCATGATTACATGGAGGAGGAGGGCAAGTATACATAAGTAAAAAAAATATAAAGTATATTGTGATAAATTCCTAAGAGAAAGACAAACAAAGCACTATTTGTGAGTTCAAATGAGGAAGAGATTACTCTCACCTGGGAGGAATTCCTTTCACTTTGCTTGAGTTTGCAAGGCAGAGACAAATGAGCTACAGAAAAGCAGAGATGATGTGTTCATTTAGTTGTGGCTGGTCAACTTGTCCTATTTATTCTTGTCATTTCAGCTAACTGTGGGTGTTCCTCGTGGCTCTGTCTTGGTGATTTCTTTTCCCTTTACTCCAGGAGTTCTTAACCGTTTTTTTAATGTGTGTCCTTTGTTAGTTTAGTGAAATCTGTGGACCGCTTCTCACAATAATGTATTTAAGTGATTGAAAGAAACCATTCTGGAAAACAATTTGAAAGTGTGTCCAAAGGGCTATAAAACTGCATACCCTTTGACCCAGCAATACCACTACTAGGTCTATCCCAAAGAGATCAAAGAAAAAGGAAAAGGACCTATATGTACAAAAATATTTATAGCACCTCTTTTTGTGGTGGCAAAGAATTGGAAATTGAGGGGATACCTATCAATTTGGGAATGGCTGAGTAGAATATGATTGTGATGGAATACTATTGTGCTGTAAGAAATGATGAGGGGGATGGTTTCAGAAAAACCTGGGAAGACTGATATGAACTGATACTGAGTGAAATGAGCAGAACCAGGGGATAATTGTATACAGCAACAGCAATATTGTAATGATGATTAACCGTGAAAGACTTGGCTACTCTGATCAATATAATGATCCAAGACTATTCCAAAAGACCCATGAAGAAAAATGCTATACACCTCCAGAAAGGGTACAGATGAACTCTGAGTGCAAATTGAAGTATAGTTTTCTCACTTCATTTTTCATGCTTTTTCTGGTGACATGACTAATATAGAAATATGTTTTACATGATTTCATGTGTATAATTGATATCATATTCCTAGCCTTCTCACTAGGGCTGGAGGTAAAGAGAAAATTTGAAACTCAAAATTAAAAAAAAAAGAAAATTAGAAATAAATATATATTTTAAAAAAAGAAATGCTAAATTTTAGCTATGGGTTAATGAAAGTAAAGATGCAGTCCCCCCCCCATCCAAACCCTATCCATGAACTCCATGAAATTGACCCATGAACCCCAGATGAAGAAACCCTGATCTACAATATCTTACTTGGTCCCATGATTTCAATGATCATTTCTGTACAAATGCTTCACAGATCTATATATTCAGACCTAGTGTCTCTCTTGAATTATAGTTCTGCATTCACTAATTGTTAGATATTTCAAACTCCACATGCTCAAAATAGAACTCATTGTCTTCCCCTATCCCCAACCCTCCCTTCTTTCCAACTCCTCTATTTCTGCCTAGGGCACCATCATCCTCTTTTTCTTTACTCTCATTCACTATATGTATATATATATATATATGTATGTGTGTGTGTATATATCTTTTTGGTGAGGCAATCAGGGTTAAGTGACTTGCCCAGGGTCACACAGTTGGTAAGTATTATGTGTCTGAGGTGGGATTTGAACTCAGGTCCTCCTGACTCCAAGGCTGGACCTCTATTCACTGCGCCACCTAACTGCCCCACATTCACCTTCCATTTTCAATCAGTTGTCAAATCTTGTTGCTTCTACCTTTGCCACATCTCTCAATATGTTCTCTTCTCTTTGCTTACAAAATATCCTCATCTAGGTCTTCGTCGCTTCTTGCCTGGACTGTTTCAATAAACTTTGGATTGGTCTCCTCTCCTCAAGTCTCTCCCCACTTTATTCCATTCTCCATTGGTCTGTCAAGGTGATTTTCCGAAAACGTATGTCTGATCATGTCATTTAGTCAACTCTAATGGCTCACTATTACCTCTAGGATCAAATGTAGAATCCTCTGTTTGGCATTCAAAGCTCTTCGTAACTTGTCTCCTTGCTTGTTCAGTCTTCCTTCTCTGTACCTTTGTACAGATTGTCCTCTATCCCTGGAATGCTCTGCTCTCTCACCTCTGCCTCTTTGTTTACTGGCTGCCTTTAAGACATCTCAAATCCCTTGAGTCCTTTTCTGATTCCCTCAGTTGTTAGTGCCCCACCTCCAACTTAGTAATTAATTGAACTCTCCTGCACTTATTTATTTATGAACATATTGTATCTTCCCAAGTAGAACATCAACTCCTGGATGGCAGGGATTATTGTCTGATTTTTGCATTTGTATTCTCTAGTGCCTAGCAATAGTAGGTGCTTAATAAATGCTAGTTGATTGAGTAAATGATCAATTGACTCAGTAATTGTCATGGTGGGGGAGGGGCATCATAACCTTAAGGGATGCTGAGAAAGCTTGTTTTCTTGTTTCCTTGGTTTTATGTGACCTGGAAGAATGGCTAGAGCATTATGGCTGGATAGTATTCACGCTAGTGCTTTTTTGGGTAACAATGTTAATGAATATTTACTTGAGTTGCAGTGAGGCCTGAACTTAGCAGTTAACCTGGCTAACTTTCTAGCAACTTTTCTTTGAAAGATAACACCCATGTCAATCTATTCACTGATCTAGATTTTACCAAACACTTTGGTTTTAAGACCAAGTATGTTATGGCATCTGACCTTGATGGTCTAGAGAATCATTAGCAATCTTTATTCTCCAACAGTCTTGGTCTAAACAAGTTATCCTAAACAATATTCTCAGTATTATTAGATTCTGCCTTATTTCTTTTCTACTTCTTTGATATTTTGCTAGTTCAACTGAGAGAGGAATCTGTAGTCTTTCTGGCATTCTGGGGAGAGAGGCAAGGGCCCCAATGAGCTTATTCATCGTTTCTGTGTTTAAGTCTAAGAAACACATAAAAGGGCCCAAATCTATAGGTAAAATGTGAGATACCCCCATCAACTCATATACACAGAAGCCAGACCTTCATTTGGCCTGCTTCTTATAAACTTTTTTTTTTGTCTATGTCACCAGGCATGACTATATTATAGACTAATTTCAGAGGAAAACTTTTCTTTTATATTGTTATAGTTAGGTTCTCTGTGTTAATGGAGAAACTGATGGTATATATTGAGAATGTCCAACATGAGTGATGAGGGAAAACAGAATTCACCCATCATTGACAAGGAGCCGTAAATCAAAGCAATCACTAGAACTTTGCCTCAGAGTGCCATCCTCCATTCAGCTATGAAAGTGATCTTAAGGTGTTGATCTAAGTCACTCCTCCACTCAATAAACTCCAGTGGCTCCCTGTTGTCTCCAGGGTCATCTTCTGTTCATTTTTTAGGCCATTCACAACCTGGCCCTTTCCTACCTTTTCAGTCTGCTTCCACTTCAATCCTCTCCAAATCCTCGTCCTTGCTGTTCTCACACAAGACACTCCATTTCTCCACTCCCTGTATTTTCAATGGCTATGTCCCTCTCCTCGCAAGTTCCCCCGTCCCTGGAATACTTGCCCTCCTTGTCTCTGCCTCCTGGGTTTCCTGTTTTCCTTCAAGACTCAGGTTAAATGCTACTTAAAGGCCTCTCCTAGGTCCCAACCTCTGCCAGTGTCCTCCTTCTAAGATTACTTCTCATTTAGCCTGTATATATCTTGTATGTACATAGTTGTTTGCATGTTGTCTTCTCCCTTAGAATGTGAGCTAAGGACAGATATAGTGTTTTCATCTTTTTTTTTTTTGTATCACCAGAGCTTAAGACAGTGCTCAGGACAAAATAAATGTTTAATAAATGCTTGGTGACATGTTGCCTTTAAATCTGGCACTCATTTGACTGCACCATGAATTTCAGAAAATTATATTAGCTTCAAGGACTGCCCACAAAGAGTTCTGAAGGACCATAATTAGTTCTTGAGCTAATGGTTGGACAATTCTTGATTCAACCATTCCCCCAACTAGATCATTGACTTCAGCTCTCGCCACGTAGGCAGGTTGACTGATTTAGTTGCCATTTCTTGTAATTCACCAAAGGTAGCAGCTGGGAGAGCAGCTAACAGTCTGTGAAATGTCCAAAAGTCAGGTGCCTTGAGAGGGGAGGACAAGCCAGGGAGTTTGTCTAATTTATAAACTGAGTTTGAATATTACTTTGACCCTTTCATTCCATAAAGGAAGTGTGTCATAACCCAAAAGCCATGAAGATTGATAGTGATAAATATTGCTTAACTCAAGGATTTGGGGCGGGCTATTTTCATTTTCTTTTGTTCTTCTTCCATTTTCTTATGCCCTTGCCCCAGGAGTGGGCCTCTTGGTGACCCCAAAGGAGCTCCCTTTTTAATCAGTTCCTGACAAACTGTTATTGTCTACAAGGGTGGAGAGAGGTCTGTTAACAACATATTGAAAGCAGTGAATTCCTAGGTATATGGAAAGAAGTCAGTACTGTATTTCTTTTATTCCAGGGTCAGCAAGAGATGAATAGCACTAAGGTGCTATAACTTGTACCCATAGGTCTACGTATAAGAGAAAAACAAAATTATTATCATTATTATTATTATTTGGCTTGCTCAGATAATTCTGGAGTGGGAGGCAATGTGGTATGGTAGAAAGAGCATTAAAACTACAAGTCAGCAGTCCTGG
Organism: Vombatus ursinus; assembly: GCF_900497805.2. Classification (NCBI taxonomy): domain Eukaryota; kingdom Metazoa; phylum Chordata; class Mammalia; order Diprotodontia; family Vombatidae; genus Vombatus; species Vombatus ursinus. The sequence continues at coordinate 41,914,067 of NW_020954610.1, forward strand.
ACTGGAGGTTCAGCTTTATTATTTACTAGCTACGGGACCTTGCGTCATTCACTTCCCCTTTCTGGGCTTCCTTTTCCTCCTCTGTGAAATGGTGAGAATAATGACTATCCTACATACTTCAAAGGGTTGTTGGTGGGCTTCAAATGAGATAATACAAATAAAAGGATTTTGAAAGAAAACATGAAAAAAAGCCTCCTAGATGAAAGTATTGTAGTGCCATAGATTTACAGCTGGAGGGGACCTTGTTGTTGTTCAGTCATTTTTGGTTATGTCTGACTCTTTATGACCCCATTTGGGGTCTTCTTGGCAAAGATTAGTATCTTTGGTTTGCCATTTCTTTCTCCAGTTCATTTCATAGGTGAGGAAACTGAGCCCAACAGGGTTAAGTGACTTGCCCAGGGTCACACAACTAGTAAGTGTTTGAGGTCAGATTTGAACTCAGGTCTTCCTGACTCCAGCCAGGCACTTTATCCACTACAACACCTAGCTGTCCCAAGGGACCTTAGAGGTCATCTAATCATAGGGTCATAAATACAGAGCTGGAAGTAACTTTACAGGCTTAGTCCAATCCTCTTTTTTTTTTTTTCTGATGAGGAAGCTGAGGCCCATGAAAATTAAATGAATCACCCAGAGTCACATAGGTTAGCAGCCACAGATGTGGAAATTGAATCCAGCTCCTCTACCTTCAGAGCCAGTATAATCATTTTATTTTAGTGGAAGTAAAGTGAAGTAAATAGCAGTTGATTCTCAGTTCCTTGAATTTTTAGCTAATCCTTCATAAGGCGATAGGTTTAGGCTGGCTAAACTTTACTGGTTTTAAGCTTATTTGTATTTTATCAGCTTTTTTTGGCCCCTGGTGTTCTCTCATTTTCATGAATCCCTTTTCTATTCTATTTTTTAATTATCTTCCAAAAGAATCGGGAAGGACGAAGCTCCAGTTTGGAATTCTGGGCCCTCACCTCTTATACTCACTGTGAACTGGGCCTTGGGTTCAGCATGGACCCAGTATAGATTCATTTGGTGGGATGTTGGAGGGCAGAGTAGGAAGGAGGAAGTTCATGACAAAATGATCAGTATATGAACATAGGATTCCTGCTTTTCCTATTTTAATCAGATCAAGGTACTACGCTTGTGTGAAAAGTCAACTCAGCTTTTGATTCCTGCTCCTTTCCTTGGTTCTGATTCTTTAAACTCTTATCTCCTGGTAAGCCCCAGAAACCAAAATTTGAAGAAAATTCTCCGAGCTTGGGCACGTGGATATCCCTAGATTAAAGGCTTTTGTTTTTTTCTTTATCCACATCCTTAGAAAAATTAAATACTTGGCTATGCCCAAAGGCATCTTGGGTTATACAGTAATGAATCCTTTATACTTTCCCAAATGCTTTGTTTTTTGCCTGATGCATTTATCATGTATTACTTTGTATTATCATTACCTGTATTTGTGACATATTTGAAGTCTTATGAAGGCAGGTATATGGTGAAATTTAAACTTTGTATCTCCCTGATTTCATTTAGGACATTACTTGGCACGTAATGGGACCTTAAATATTTGTTGTTGAATTATGTCAATTACTGAGAAAAAAAATTTTTTTTTTTGTAAGCGTAATACATTTAGGCATCTCACCCTGTTGCCAGGCCTCAGTTTCTTCTAATTATGATTTAGTTTGTGTGGAGAACTCTTGGTTCTTTCTGCCAATAGAGTTCAATATTCTCTTTACGACTCATAGTCTTAAAGAGTTGCCTGGGACACTAAGTTAAGTGACTTACTCAAGGTCACACAACCAGTATGAATCAGAGGGAGAACTGAATCCAGATCTTTCTGATTCTGAGACCAACTTTATATCTGCTGTCATGTAGTGGATAAAAATTGGAAAACAATACTTCCTGCAAGTTGAAGAAATAATGGAGGATAGTATAATTTCTACCTGTATAATTGAACAGGGCAGCTTGGTGGTGCAGTGGTTAGAGCACTGGCTGTGGAGTCAGGAAGACTTGAGTTCAAATCTTGCCTTAGACACTTACTAGCTGTGTGACCCTGGGCAAGTCACTTAACCCTGTTTGCCTTAGTTCCTCATCTGCAAAATGAGGTGGAGAAGGAAATGCCAACCCACTCCAGTATCTTTGCCAAGAAAAATCCCAAAATGGCATCACAAAGAGTTGGAAACATCTGAAAAACAACAACAATAATTCAACACTTTCCCTGAAAATCATCCTAATTTTCTGCCCTTATAGATTATTCTAGTAAGGAATTCAATAGTATTGGTGATATAGGACTATTGATTTTATTCTGGAAGGAGCCTTTGAGGTCATCTGGTTCAACTTTCTCCTTTGAGGGTCTGAGGTGAGAGGCCAGAAGTTCACCTGACTGATGGCTATGAGGTTTCTTATAATTTTTATGCTTCATTTGAAATATAGATGAGGAAACTGAGTCCCAGAGAGGTTATGTGACTTGGCTAAGGTCACAGAGGAAAGTGCAAAGCAGAGCTGGACTTAAACTCAGGTGCTCTGATTTGAAATCAGTTTTCTTTTCTATTATACTTCACCACATTACAGTTAAAATCCATTTTAAACCGGTATGTCCAGTGACTAACTCTTCACTGAGACTTAAAAGCTTGAAGAATGTGGTAAAAAATGAATGACTCCATTGACGTCATTTGTGTCGCTGTATTTAGAAAGGCAGTGTGGTACAGTGAGAAGCTCTCTTTGGCTGGGTAGTCAGGGGGTTTAGTTCTAGTCTCCACCTTTCTAGTAACTCACTATGTGATCCTGAGCAAGTCCGCCTGCCTGGGCCCTCAATTTTAAAGTGAGGAGTTTGGACAAGATTTCCTTTAGCTCCAAAATTCTAATTCTAAATCATGGACGAGTTTCAGAAATAATGTTTCATTTTTTACCATACAAAGGTGATGTTACTGATTTCTCTTGAGGGTCTGGATAATCTCTCAGCTCCCTCTCAAATCTGAAATTCTGAGATTTTGAGAATGAGTGATTGGGGTTTTCTTTCTTTAGTGGGGATAGGTTCGCGCTGGGCCAGCCCCATTGAAGGAGCATGGTTCACTGGATTGAATCAGAGGGTATGGGTTCAAGTTCTCTCTCTCTGCCACTTAATAGTTGGGTGACTTTGGGCATTCTCTGTGTTTCAGTTTATTTGTAAAATGAGGAGGTTGGACTATAAAGTCTAAGAGGTGGGTCCCTTCTAGTTCTGAACCCATTGCCTTGGATCAGGGGTACAGTCTGTATGGGTTGGCCTAGATTATCACTGTGATCTAAGAATTGTGGACAATATTCTTCCCAGTTGAGCTAAAGTTCTTGAGACATCAAACCTGAGAGGTTGAGTTCATTAGCACTCTGCTCTGACCAAACAGGCTAATAAGATTAGATGAACAAATATTTACTTGACTCTAAAGGCGATTGGGTGGAATAAAATGATATTTCACAGGCCATTGTAATGAATGCTGCCTAGATGCTCTCCTTACTTGATGGGTAGGAGGTTTCTTATAATTTACATGCTCCATTTGAAATACAGATTCTGAAGCAACAGAACTGTACATCTGTTCCCTTGACTTTTTAACCATAGAGTGCTAGTTTATTGCTGAGCTTAAGGATAAAAGAAGGAAGAAATGAAAGTTTTTTTTTTTAAGTTTCCTTCCCACTAAGTACATTCAGATGTCAGCCTCTCAGAGCCCATGATCTTCTGGTTGACTCTTACGTTACTTTGGCTCTCAGTTTATCAGCCTATTTTTGTGAGGCAATACTTTCCGGCATAGAAAAAAAAAAAAACACAAAGGGTCATGGACAATTTTTTTAAAGAAACAAACACCCGATGGCCCCCACATTTTCATGTCATAAAAAGTGAAATAATAGAGAATTCAAGTTTATAGAGAATCAACTGTCCTTTCATCTTTGGCTGATAAGTTTGTTTTTCATCTGGAGTTGTTACCGGGATTCCAGGGAAGGGTCTACCTTCCAGAGCCTTCTATCTGGGATCTTTTCATGAGCCAGCGTAATGACTGTTGGTGAGCAGAAAGATCTTAGAACAATGCTAATCTGGAATAGCTTTTGGGATCCCTTTGGGTCAGAATCACAACAGCCAAGTTGTTAGATATTTTTTGGAATTTTTAAAAATTTTAAACTTACATATAAAATGAGAAAAGAAAAAAAAATAAACTATTGCTATGTACACAGTAGACCATAAGAGAGGTTTCAATATAAAACAATAGATTTCCATTTCAAGAAAACCTATATAATAAATACTACACATTTTTTCAAAACTGGCCAGCTTTTCTTTGCTTCTTGTTGGTTTCCTTTTGTTCTCTGCTGTGCACTTTTTACTTTATCTTTTTCCCTTCCCTCCCCTCACTGCCCTAAAGAAGGGTACAATTAAACAACACACACACACACACACACACACACACACATATATATCCATGTTTAATTGTGTGTGTGTATGTATATATATATATGTAAAGGCTATATATATGTGTGTGTGTATATATATATGTATATATATCCATGCTTAATTGTAGCCTTCTTTATATATATATATACACACACACATCTATATATATACACACATGCACACATATATAATATACATACATACAGATATCTATAAACATACACATATATACACTTATATACATATATGTAAGACTGTACTATGTTTATTTCCTCCTATCATTGGTTTCTCTGAAGGTGGAGAGCATTTTCCCTCATAAGTCCAAGTTTTTCCATGTTTTTCTAAATCAACCAGCTCGTCATTTCCTACACCATGCCAATATTCCAACCCAATTGCATCCTATTTGAGAGATTGTCTGTGAAAGCTTTCTCCTCAATTTTCTGCATACCTTCTATTCTTGGCTACATAGGTTTTATTTATACAAGAAAATTTTGATTTAAAATAACCAAAATTATCCTTTTTGCATTTCACCAATGCAAAATTCACCTTATAATATAGTTTAAGGTCTGATACTGCTGAATCTACCCCTTTTACATCATTTTCCCCCTGGTTTCTTTGAAGTTTCTGACCTTTTGTTCTTCCAAATGAACTTTGTTGTTATTTTTTTTAACTCAGCAACATAATTTTTTGGTAACTTAATTGGTATGACATTGAATAAAGCCATTTTATTTTAATGTGGAGTCCATCTTTGAAATCTACTGCCTCAGAAAATCACTTCATCTGAAAGAATAAAGTAGTTATACTGTTTAACATGACTAATATTTATATCGAATGTTTCGTACATGAATAGGGGCATTGAGCCTTTCCCCAGGGTAGTTGTAGAGATGAATGATTTTGTTTGAAATGTCTCTCCATGGGTAAAAGGAAACATAAAAACACAAAGTACCCATTTCTCCCTTTAGAAACAGGAAATCTATGTTCCTTTAGTGGGGAGTGAAAGGAGACTTCTTTAACCTTATTCCTTTTTATTTTTTCTTGGACCTCCAAGGGAGTCATTCTCTTTATACCACAGAGTTCTGAATAGCTAACATTGAATAAGCAAGCACAGAAATCTATAGGAACAGGTGCACAAGGTCTTTAGTGGAGGTATACCTGGATGGAGAGGGAGGCACTGGGACAGAGTGGTCCATGCAGAGTTATTTATTTCTGTAACTGGCAATAGGTTCATTGGATTCTAGATCTAGGGATGGAAGGGACCTCAAAGGCCATTTGGTTCAACCTCCTCATTTTACAGACATTGAATTTCAGGGTAGTCAAGGGACTTGGCCAAAGTTACACAAGTGGCTAAGTATCAGAGTTAGGATTTGAACCTGGGTTGTCTGAATCTTTCATGATACCTTCCAGATTCCAAGTAGTTTTCTCCCCAGGTAAAACAAACCAACAGAGCATTGAGGCAGATTTTCCTAAGAAATAGGGTAAAATCTAGTAAGTACTCCAACAAGACAGGCAAAAGACAATCAGTTCTGAGTTCCTTATTCAACAATAAATATGTCAAGGGCATATCTCTCTCTCTCTCTCTCTCTCTCTCTCCCTCTCTCTCTCTCTCTCTCTCTCTCTCTCTCTCTCTCTCTCTCTCTCTCTCTCTCTCTCTCTTTCTTTCTTTCTCTCCCCACCCTGTCCTCATTTTGTTTCCAATCCAATCCAATCCAACAAACATTTATTAAGCACTTACTATGTGTAAGGCATGTTAGGTGCTGAAAATACAAAGGCAAATGAAAAACAGTACCTGCCTTCAATAAACTTAAATTCTATTGCATGTCCCAAATCATTATATATATTATGAAGTTTTAGACTACTTTGAAGTAAACTAATGACCAAATAAGAGATAGAGAACATTATGAAATGCAAGATGGATAATTTTGATTACATTAAATTGAAAAGTTTTTGCACAAATAAAGCCAATGCAGCCAAGATTAGGAGGGAAGCAGAAAACTGGGAAAGAATTTTTACAACCAGAGTCTTTGATAAAAGCCAGCATTTCTAAAATATACAGAGAACTGAGTCAAATTTATAAGAATACAAGTCATTCCCCAATTGATAAATGATCAAAGGATATGAACAGGTAGTTTTCAGAGGAAGAAACTAAAGCTATCTATAGTCATATGAAAAAATGTTCTAAACACTATTGATTAGAGAAATGCAAATCAAAATGACTCTGAGGTACCACATCACACCTATCAGATTGGCTAACATGACAAAACAGGACAATGATAAATGTTGGAGAAGATGTGGGAAAATTGGAACACTACTACATTTTTGGTGGAGTTGTGAAATGATCCAATCATTTTGGAGAGTAATTTGGAACCATGCCAATGTCTATAAAATTGTGCATGTCCTTTAACCCAGCAATACTACTTCTAGGTCTATATCCCAAAGAGATAGTAAAAGTGGGGAAAGGACCCACATGCACAAAAATATTTATAGCAACTCTTTTTGTGGTGGCAAAGAATTGGAAATTGAGAGGATGCCCATTGGTTGGGGAATGGCTGAAGAAGTTGTAGTATATAAATGTAATGGAATACTATTGTGCTATACAAATGATGAGCAGGCAGAATTTAAAAAAAATAAAACTTGGAAAGGCTTATATGAACTGATGCAGAGTGAAATGAGCAGAACCAGGAGAACATTGTATATAATAACAGCCACCATTATGGGATGACTGACTTTGGTAGACTTGGATCTTCACAGCAAAGGAAGAATCTAAGACAACTCCAATCGATTCATGATGGAAATTGCTATCCACATCCAGAGAAAGAAATATAGAGTCTGAATGCAGATGGAAGCATACTATTTGCTCTCATTTTCCTTTGTCACATTGTTTTATTGCTTTATTCTCATGGTTCCTCCCATTAGTTTTAATTGTTCTTTACATCATGACTAATGGGAAAATATGCTTAACATGAATGTATATGTAGAGCCTATATCAGATTATATGATGCTCCAGGGGGAGGGGAAGAGAAGTGGGGGAGGGAGAAAATTTAAAACTCAAAATCTTATGACAGTGAATGTTGAAAACTAAACATAAATTAATAAAAAAGAAGTAAACAAACTAAATACGCTGGTGAGAGCTGTAGCATCAATTCAAATGTGGATGCTTCTACCAATCAACAGGTACTTAATACATATTTACCAGGTGCCAGGTACTATGCTTGACTTCAGATAGAAATACAAAGAATGAGGGGGCAGCTAGGTGGCACAGTGGATAGAGCACTGGCCTTGAAGTCAGGAGGACCTGAGTTCAAATGTGGCCTCAGACCAAACACTTAACACTTACTAGCTGGGTGACCCTGGGCAAATCACTTAACCCCAATTGCCTAAAAACAAACAACAACAACAACAAAACAAACAAAAAAATGAAATACAAAGAATGAGACAATCTTTACTTGCAAGGAGTTTTGCATTCTAATAGGGGAGGCAACAAAGACGTATGTAAATATATGCAGCATAAATAGAAAGTGAATATATAGAAATGTATACAAAGTAGTTAAATGCAAGGTAATTTGGGAGGGCAGCTAGGTGACACAGTAGATAGAGTGCTGGCCCTAGAATCAGGAGGACTTGAGTTCAAGTGTGGCCTCAGATACTTACTAGCTGTGTGACCCTGGGCAAGCCACTTAACCCTGTTTATCTCAGTTTCCTCATCTGTCAAATGAGCTGGAGAAGGAAAAGGCAAACCACTCCATTATCTTTGCCAAGAAAACCCCACATAGGGTCACGAAAAGTTGGACACAACTGAAATGACTGAACAACAACAACAAAGTTTGGGAGGGAGGGCACTAGTAGGTGGGGGAATCAGGAAAGGCTTTACATGAAAGGTGGTTTTTGAGACATCCTGAAGGAAAAGGGGGACTTTTATGCTCACACAGATAATAAAACCACCTTACATTTTGATAATGCTTTATAATTTGCAAGAGATTTTCAAACTCATTATCTTGTTATGATTTTCATAGCAACTTTGTGATGTAGGCAAGGCAATCAATCATAACTATGTCTATTTTACAGATGAGAAAACAGAGTGCCTGTATATGGAGCCCAGGGCTATCTATTTGCTGTGATTTGAGGGGCACTCAAATTGAAAGACCCACTTACTTCAAGGTATCTCTCTGCTAAGACTTCCACTAGAGCCTTTCCTTTCAGCAAGGCATTGCTTCCAGAAAGCCCCTGCTAAATGACAGTTATGTGACATCCCATAGGGGCACACCTTAACCAGCTGTCAATCATTGTCATGTTAGTGAGAATGGGACTATTCAGTTTTTATGCTGCTATAAAATAGGGTTTCCTATTGGTGAAATGTGAAAAGATATTATTATGTTTGTGTTAATAAATGGTACATTCTATTTAAATGCATTTAACAAGTTGTATTCTGCAAAAAGGGTGTAGGCTTCTTAAAAATTAGAAGCAAGTCTGGAAGCCTGCTAGAGCTTTTTCCAAGGACATCAATTATATGCCAGTTTCTGTTAATGGTCAGGAAACTAGATAACTTTTCCTCATATAGAAAAAGCAGGTTAAGTCTTAGAAACTAGCTGCTTGGGAAAACTTTGCTTAGAAAAACAGTCATAGAAATTCATATTATGGATAACTATGTAGCACAGATATAATATTTCTTTTATCTTGTTCTATTATATTAATGGTTTTAATTTGTATATAATTTTAAGAGTATGTATAGAATAGAATATATTTAATAAAACATATAGAGTATATTTAGCAGAACATAGAATGTAGAACATTCATATAATATATAAATGTTCATATATAGAATATTTCACATATGTATATCTTATCTCTTCAGCTAGATTATAAGTTGCTTAAAATCAGGGACTATGACTTTATTCTTGTATCCCCTGCAGTACAAACATATGAAGATTTGGCTCTTAGATATGCACCATCTCATCATGTCATAGAATAACTCATTCTCACTTGTCCTACAGTCATTTCTTAGACAAGTGCCAGTTTATTAATTCAACTCAAAATGAAATTGTGTTAATAGGAACATCACACCTGTACCAACATTATCTCATGACACCAGGGAGGGTGGTAGGTATTGTGGGTAATGTGCTTTGACTACTAACCAGTGTATATAGAGTGTTCCTTGGCTTATATTATTTCTACAATATGATATCGCTGCTCTCCAATTTCAACAGCACAAATTGGCCAGTTTTGGAGAGATGCTTCTTGTCTGAATTCTTTTCTCTCAACTGTAAGCAAATACAATGTAGCCCTTTAAAATATTGACCCACTTCCAACATGAGAACCATTATGTGTGCTCCCTTTGTTCAGTACTGAAATGAGAAATCATGTTTCTTTCTGTGAGAATAGTAAATATTTGAATATCAAACACAGCTAGTTCAGACAATTCAGGCAAGGCAGACTTTATGAAGGGGTTGATAATGGAGTTGTGTTTAGGGGAGGGGCAGAATAATTTGTCTGGAAGCATTATTTCCAAGTGAATTGAATGATTTTTCATGTCTACAGGCTGAGACAATTATGCAAAAAGCCAAGCCTTGGTGCCCGCCCTTCTTTGCAGAAGAAAGGGACAGTTGGTACACTGGAAAGGATGTAGAATTTGGAATCAGAAGACGTGATTCTATCACATACTCTGTTACCTTGGGCAAATTACTTAACCTCTCTAGACCTCAATTGCCTCAAGTATAAAATGAGGGAGTTGGATTAGATGAACTTGAAGGTTTCTTCCATATCTCTATCCATGATCCTAAGACTATGAGTGTGGGCCATTATATATATTGTCATATTTGATTGATGTGTTGGTTAATTTTTGCTTAATTCTCTTTTTTCCCCTTTTTATTCTTTGGTACAGAGACAGAATGGCATAGTTCAGTGGTGTCAAACTCAAATAAAAACAGATCCTTGCTGGCCACATATTGATTTGGAAAACCACGAATCTGCATTATCTATGTTTTATAGAAAACTGAATATTGACATTATCTGTCTTTTGTTGTATTTTTATTTATTTTGTATAACGTCGCCAATTACATTTTAATATAATTAAATGTAGTCTGATTCAGCCTACATGCAAGGAGTGTTGAGGGCTACATGCGACCACTGGTCTGAATTGGACACCTTTGGTGTAGTAGATAGAGCTGTTCTCAGCTTCAGGAAGTCCTGGGTTTTAGTCCTACCTCTGACACACACTGGTTGTGTGACTCAGAGCAAGTCACTGAACATTTTAGTGCTTTAAACAACTCTCTAATACTTTTTGCAGAGAAGGCATCAATCTTCATTGGTAGATGGAGTTTCCTCACCAATAAGTTCTATATACTGGTGAAACCACAGGTCTAGCATGTAACACCTTTCCTCTGGTACAAGAAATGGTTCTCTTGTGGGAGGAAGGGGAAGCATGTATTTGGAAATAGAGGTGGAAATAACAAAATATGTCAATAAAACATTTTTTAAAAAGTGTTGCTCCCCCAAAGTAGTTTTAAATTGCATTAGGAAGAGGAAAAAAAGTTTGAGCCTAGAGGAGCTTTGCACAATTATTTGTTGGAAGCCTGGGGAGTATGAGATGCCGGTGAAGGAGAACATTTGCTATGTTGATTGAATTATCCATTATTGGGCTATTCTTTTTTCTGTGAGGTTCTAGGACCCCAGAGACTTATCCAGAATTGAAGAGATAGATTAATGTTCCTGAAGATGCCTTATTAGGATTTTCAGGGACTACAAACATTCACTTGAAGGGGGAGTATAGGGTAGTTCTACAAACTCACTCTAAGTTTCATGAACTTAGAGGATGGTAAGGCTTTACTTGGGGCTTTGGTTGCTGGATACATACATGTCCATTGACACCTTTGGTTAGGGATTGGGGGATATCTTCTAAGTCATACCTATTAATAGCTTTTTGAGGATGGGGACCTACTATTATTATTAAGTAACATTTCTATAGTGCTTTAAAGTTTGCAAAGTACTTTACAAATGTTATCCCATTTTACCCTCACAACCACCCTGGGAGAGAGATAGTATTATCACCCTCATTTTACAGATAAGGAAATTGAGGCATACAGAGTTAAGTGACTTGCTCAAGGTCACACAGCTTGTGTCTGAGGTCAGATTTGAACTGAGGTCTTCTGGACTCCAGGTCTAGTACTGTGCCACCTGGTCTGAACTAGGTAACTAGTTCAGTAACTGAGACTGAATTGATTTACACTGAATGAATTGGTTTTCTTGGATGTTGTGTGTTAAAGGTATTCCTTTATGTTGGTTGTGTCACAAAAGAGGGCCAGTTGAAGAGTTGGTCCTTTTTGTAGAGATGCTAAAATAACAGCACAGACCAGAGAGCAACAGTCCTAGGAACAGACACAGGTCCTGTGGTGGTGGTAGTGGGAAGGATATGGGTAAGCTAGCACATACATACAGTCTTCCTCCAGGAATCTGCCATAAGGTAGAAATTCACTATAGTTGTTCTCACTCATAACACTTGAAACTTGGTAACCAGAAGTAGTGACATGACCTCCCAACAAAATGGTCCAAGCAAATTTCTGGCCTCAGACATGGCAGGTTGCTATGTAATTATTGTAATGTTATTATTTCTACTTTACTGACAAGAGAACTGAGGTTGAAAGACACAGATAGGAAGTGTCAGAGACAAAATTCAAGCATGGATTTTGTGAGATCAAAGGCATTGGCTGTTGACTACCCGATGCTTCCTCCCTGACAAACCATGTTATATAGAATCCCAGTATTCTCCATGATGTGAACAGTTTTTTTTTAAAATAACATCCACGCCAGTAATATTCTCCTCTATGACACATATTAGCTCTGTGACCATAGGAAAGTCACTTAATAATACTTGGAATTTCCTACACTGATGAAATCATAGGTTTATGTATTTTGTCTATATGCATATTTAACACAGTGGCTATATAGGTACCACTTAGCTCAGACTGCAGGGGATGACAAATGGTGCCAATCTTTGTTTCTTACCTGCCATCATGGTCTGTCAAGGATTTGTCAAGACTTTGGGAAGCCAAACTTCTCAGTAGGGGAAGTAAGTATTCCAATTGGCACATTCATTGGATCATCTCTTCCACCCTGACTTTCTGAGAAATATTGCTAATTGCAGCAATGTTACTTTTGGATCTCTGCTAGTGTTCTTCAAAAGGAGCAAAGTTTAAAAAAGGGCACCCAATGTTCAAACATGAGTTGAGTATGGAACAGATCCTTTAATTCTACACAAAAAAGGGAATTCTAAGTACAAAAGAATTATAGAATGCATTACAGAATAATTAGAATGGAATTCAGAAACTAGCATAATCACTGGGATGGGAAATAGCTTTTTCAAAGCTACCAATTAGTCATTTTCCATTTGTGTACTACTTGATCAAACACCAACCTTGATCTTGTCTCTTTCTCTCTAGTACCTACTTCTGCCTAGAGGTCATTCCACTCCTGTCATTGGCTAGGCACTCCCTTCGGGTAGTGGGTGGACTACTAGGAGGATTCCTCTGCTGCCATCTTGTCTATGGAAGATTCTGATTCTTTGCAAGACTTTTGATAAGGTCTTATATCAAAGGAAAGAAGATTAAAAAAAAAAGAGAGGTGGCTCTATCCCAGGCACTGGCTTGCCTAGGTAGAACACGTGTACATGGCTTTCTTCTGGGTGGGATGCCCTTGGGACAACTAAGAGAGTTGTCCTCATACTCTGAAACCAGAAGGAAGAGAGCAAGCTTTAATATCTCCCTTTAATACATCCAAGGACCTCTGGTTCAGCATCCAATTAGCAAACTTAACCAAGTGATACGTCATACAGGTAGAAAGGCACCCTCTACATTTGTATTTATATTAAAATGCTTATTACTTGTGTCTTTTCTCATAATGAAAATGTTTAATTTTTTTCTTTATTGCATTATCCCTCTATTTTGCTTTAAAATATCCCCATTTTTCTGACTTTTCATCCAGGTATTTTGGACTCTTCCTTTCTACAAATGTCAAATCAAACAATGCCTTTGGTTGTAAGTGCTTGGTGGTAAATCACATCATTGCTTTGGGCTTCATCTATAAAATGAGGAGTTTGGACTTCATCATGACCTATGATTTTGTGATTGCTAAGGATCATAGTATTATAGATTTAGAAAGCTTCCTCCAGGTCTAAAATTCTATGCCTCTGGAACATTCATTCATGAAAAAAATTCTTCTCAGTGATAATCACTTAGGTGGTAAATAAGACACTTGCTACATTTGGTGCTAATTTTTCATTGGCCAACTCAATTCTCAAGGGGATTTGGGGAGGAAGAATACACACATGGAAAGATTGACTAATACAAGCAACTTATCAATACATGCAAATTAGTATCAATATTGGCAATCTGAGTGTAATCAAGATCAGTTGGAGTTAATCAGGCACACTTTTTTTTCCTGGAGGAACTGAGGCTGAAGTCAAGTTGTATATAAGTTTTAAAGTTGGTGAGAGACACATTGGTCAAACTGGAGAAGTGTTTTAAGTGGAAGAGTGACCTAGGTAGAGGCAGGAAGGCAGCAGCTAGTGAGGCATGTGAATGGACTAGTTAGAAGATAAACTTGACTAGAAGAGAAAAATAAGAAATGTGTGTGTGTGTGTGTGTGTATGTGTGTGTGTGTGTGTGTGTGTGTGTGTGTATGTGTGTGTATGTGTGTTGGGGATGGGAATTAGTAAAATGTGTCTGGAGGCCAGATTAAGGAATTTGGATTTAATGTGATAAACAATTAGGACAGTTCTCAAGCTGGGACTGACATGAAGTTTATTCTTGCTAGTGGGACTAGGATGAATTGGGGAAGAACCTGGAAACAGGAAAAACCATCCCAGAAATTGCTGCATCCAGGATTGAGGTAGGGTAAAAATCCAGATCAGGAAGATATTTGTGGAAATGGAGAGAAAGGGGTGAAGGGAACTAATATAATATTCTCTTAACTCCTATATCCAATGATCTTTTCTCAGGTCATGGCCTTTTTGACCTCTTTGTAGCTTTTGACAATGACCTCCCTCTCCTCTGGGTCACTCTTTCCTGCCCTGACTTCTGTGACACTATCTTCTCTTGGTTCTTTTCCCTTAGTTTCCTTTGAGGAATCATCCTTTTCCTCCTGCCCACTAAATGTGAGCATCCCCCAAAGCTCTGTCTTAGGGCTCATCTATCTTTATAGTCTTCACAATTCTGTCAGCTCCCATAAGTTCAATGATTATGTCTGTACACAACACTCTCTAGTCTATAGATCCATCCCTAATCTCTCTCCTGAACCTCAGTCCTGCACTACAAACTGCCTGTTGGGCATCTTCACCTGGATGTCTCAAACTCAACATGTCCAAAGCAGAATTCACATTTCTCCCCAAACCTATCCTTTCTTCAAACATCCTCAAATCTGTTGATGGTATTATAACCCTTCTAGTCACCCAGCTCCACACAACTTGAAGTCGTCCAAGACCTGTTTTAGGGTGGTGGCAGTTTCAAAGGAAAGAAAGGAGTATATAGAAGGGATGTTAAAAAAAAAGGTAGAAATGACAGGACTTGGCAACAAATTGAATGTGAGAGGTGAGAGAGAGAAGACAAAATAGATTGCAAGAAAGGAAACCCAGTATAGTTCAAAATATATGTGGTAAATAATCATACCTATTCCACAGCTAGGTAGCAGAGTGGATAGAGCACCTGGCCTGGAGTCAGAAAGACTCATCTTCCTGAGTTCAAATCTGACCTCAAAAAATTGACTAGCTGTGTGACCCTGGGCAAGTCACTTAATTCTGCTTGTCTCAGTTTCCTCATCTATAAAATCAACTGGAGAAGGAAATGGCAAGCCACTCCAGTATTTCTGCCAAGAAAACCCCAAATGGGGTCACAAAAAGTCAGATATGACTCAACCACATCCACAACCACCACAACAACAACTCTTCAGTACTTTGAGGAACTGTGCTCTCAATTAAATGTAAACTCTCTGAGGGCAAGGATTGTTTCATTATTATCTTTTTATACCTAGTATTTTGTATAGTGCCTTGTATGTAGTAGGTGTTTAGTAAAAGCTTGTTAAATTTCATTGGTGTGAGTAGACCCTTCACTGATACAAATCTCAATACTTCTACAACTGATTAGACTTACCTGTGGAATGACAGGTGCACAGAAGCTATGAGGAAGTCATCTCAGAAAATATCTAATCCAGTCATATCCTTTGATTATTTATCAATTGGGGAATGACTTGTATTCTTATAAAGTTGACTTAATTCTCTATATATTTTAGAAATGAGGCCCTTATCAGAGACACTGGTTGTAAAAATTCTTTCCCAATTTTCTACTTTCCTTTTAATCTTGGTTGCATTGGTTTTGTTTGTACAAAAACTCATCAATTTAATGTAATCAAAATTATCCATTTTGCGTTTCACAATGTTCTCTATCTCTTGTTTGGTCATAAATTCTTCTGTTTTCCATAAATCTGACAGGTAAACTATTCCTTGCTTTCTCAGTTTGCTTATAGTATCAGCCTTTATATCTAAATCATGAACCCATTTTGACTTTATTTTGGTATATGGTGTGAGATTTTGGTCTATGCCTAGTTTCTGCCATACTTTTTTCCAGTTTTCCCAGCAGTTTTTGTCAAATAGTGAGTTCTTATCCCAGAAGCTGGGGTTTTGGGGTTTATCAAATAGTAGATTACTATAGTCATTGACTACTTTGTCATGCATACCTAATCTATTCCACTGATCCACCACTCTATTTCTTAGCCAGTACCAAGCAGTTTTGATGATGGCTGCTTCATAATACAATTTAAGATCTGGAACTGCTAGGCCACCTTCCCCTGCATTTCTTTTCATTAGTTCCCTTGGTATTCTGGACCTTTTGTTCTTCCAAATGAATCTTGTTATTATTTTTTCTAACTCTATAAAATAATTTTTGGTAGTTTGATTAGTATGGCACTGAATAAGTAAATTAGCTTAGGTAGAAATGTCATTTTTATTGTATTAGCTCGGCCTACCCATGAGCAACTGATATTTTTCCAATTATTTAGATCTGACTTTATTTGTGTAAAAAGTGTTTTATAATTGTGTTCATATAGTTCCTGGGTTTATTTCGGTAGGTAGACTCCTAAATATTTTATAATGAATAAAGTAACTTTAAATGGAATTTCTCTTTCTATTTCTTGCTGTTGGACTTTGTTAGTAATATGTAGAAATGCTGATGATTTATGTGGGTTTATTTTATAGCCTGCAACTTTGCTAAAGTTGTTTATTATTTCAAGTAGTTTTTTACTTGATTCTCTAGGATTCTCTAAGTATATCATCATATCATCTGCAAAGAGTGATAGCTTTGTTTCTTCTTTGCCTACACTAATACCTTCAATTTTTTTCTTCTCTTATTGCTGCAGCTAACGTTTCCAGTACTATATTGAACAATAGTGGTGATAATGGACATCCTTGTTTCACCTCTGATCTTATTGGAAATGCTTCTAGCTTGTCCCCATTGAGATGAAGAAATTAAAGCCGTTTATAGTCATATGAAAAAATGCTCTAAATCACTATTGATTAGAGAAATGCAAATCAAAACATCTCTGAGGTAACACATCACACCTATCAGACTGGCCAACATGACAAAACTAGAAAATGATAAATGTTGGAGAAGATGTGGGAAAATTGGAACGCTAATGCATTGTTGCTGGCGTTGAGAAATGATCCAATCATTTTGGAGAGCAATTTGAAACTATGCCCAAAGGGCTTTAAAAATGTGCATACCCTTGGACCCAGCAATAGCAGTTCTAGGGCTGTATTCCAAAGAGATCATACAAATGGGAAAAGGACCCACACGTACAAAAATATTTATAGCAGCTCTTTTTGTGGTGGCAAAGAATTGGAAATTGAGAGGATGTCCATCAATTGGGGAATGGCTAAACAAGTTGTGGTATATGAATGTAATGGAATACTATTGTGCTATAAGAAATGATGAACTTCAGAAAACTTCAGAAAAACTGGCGGACTTCAGAAAAACCTGGAAAGACTTGTATGGTCTGATGCTGAATGAAGTGAGCAGAACTAGGAGAATGTTGTACATAGTAACAGCCACATTGTGTGATGACTGACATTGATAGACATAGCCCTTCTCAGCAATGCAAGGATCTAAGACATCTCCAAAGGTCTCATGATGGAAAATGCTATCCACATGCAAAGAAAGAACTATGGAGTTTGACTGCAGATTGAAGCATACTATTTGCCACTTTTTTTCTTCTGTTTTGTTTTGTTTTCTTTTTCTTGTGGTTCATCCTATTGGTTTTAATTCTTCCTTACAATATGACTAATGTGAAAATATGTTTAATAGGAATGTATATATATATACATATATGTATATAGCTTATATCAGATTGTGCGCTGTCTTGGGGAGGGAGGGAAGGAGAGAGGGGGAGAAAAATTGAAAACTTAAAAGCTTATGGAAGCAATTATTGATAAATCAAAATAAATTAATAATAAAAAAGAAAATATCTAATCCAACCAGTACCAGAATACCAATCCTTTCTATAATGTACCAAAGTGTTCATTTGGTTTCTACCCGAAGTTCTTTAGTGAAGGCCAGGGACCCTACTGAGGTGGCCCTTTCCACTTTGGACAATCATAACTGGTAGGAAGATTCCCCTTACATCAAGCTCAAGTCTATTTCCCTGAAACTTCTTATTCTTGCTCCTAGTTCTGCCCTCTGGGGCAAAACAAGTCTAATCTATCTTACACAGGACAGCTTTTCAAATATTTAATGACAGCTATCATACCCCTCCTAAATCTTCTCCTCTTCAAATTTTGTTGTTGTTGTTCAGCCATTTTCAGTTGTATCTGATTCTGAATGACCCCATTTGGGGTTTTCTCCATACTGGAATGGTTTTCATACTGGAATTTACCATTTTACCATTTCCTTGGCTTACCATTTCCTTCTCCAGTTCATTTTACAGATGGGGAAACTGAGGCAAACAAGACTTGCCCAAGGTCACACTGCTAGAAAGTGTCAGAGGCCAGATTTGAACTCAGGAAGATGAGTCTTTCTGACTTCAGGCCACGTTCCACTGGGCCACCTAGTGGCCCTGTTTAATTTACTTCTTCAAGTTAACCCTAGCTCCCCAAACCAATCCAAGAATGGCATTGTTTTCATTCCTCTCAACGTAAGATCATAAGATTTAGAGATTTAGGAGCTGGAAGGGAATGTAGAGGTAGTCTAGTACAACTATCTCATTTTACAGGTGAGGAAATGGAGACCTAGATAAGTGATCAGTCCAAGGACACATACTAAGCAGCAGAAGTAGGATTCAGTCTCAAGTTCTCTAATTTCAAATACAGCACTCTCTTCACTTTTTCACAATGTCTTCCAAACATCAGAGTTACCCTCTATCCTAACTTGTAAGCAGGGGTATGCTGGTCAATGTTTAACAACTGTCTCTGTAGAAAAAAAAAAAAATATATATATATATATATGTATATATATGGATACATACACACACACAAGACATATTTTTAAGTTTAATCTGTATTGATAACACTCTCTCTATTTAAGTCTAGACAATTAATAAAATGATAAACCAAACCTTGATTTGTAGTGCTTGGTGATTTCTGAGGTGTAAAGTTTCACACTAAATATTTAACAATCAGCTTTTTTATTTGGTTTGAGGTGGCTTCAGCACACTCCTGCTTGCAAGGATCACAGAACCAGTGGCTTTGAGTTGGAAGTGACATTTGAGGCTTAGGGCCTTTCCTGCATAGTGCTTCACTGACCATCAGGGCTCTTCACTCCTACCTCCCTTCCTCTAAATCTGATCCACAACTGAACTCTTTATCATTGATTTCTCTCCCCCCCCAATAGCAACTACACAGGACAAGGCTGAGCTGTGATAATTGGCTAACTGTCAAGCCCTTCTATGGGACATCAAAGGATAGTTTTTCCCTCTGGAGGTCAGTGGTCCAAAGGAAATACGTGGGTGGAGTCAAAGAGGGCTTCTTGAAAGATAAATGTGATCACGGAAAAAAAAAATCAAAACCAAAACTAAAAGAAAACCCAACAACAGCCTCTCAGTATGCTCCAGGACTGGCTGCTTCCCTCTGAGCATATTCTTTGCCATGATATATAGGCTAGAAACTTCAAGGCAACCAAAAAGAAAGATAGAAAGAAAATTAGGAACAGGCAGGGACAGTATAGGAGAATGTGCTGCGCTGATGTGTAAAGTGTTATCAGGAGACAATATCATGTTGGTGGTATGTTATCATGTTAACACCTCCTATCATTGTATAGGTTTTGGAACCTTGCTTATTACAGAGGTCAATCAGATTTAGTAACAGGAATGTAGGATTTAGAGCTAGAAAGGAGATTAAAAACCATCTGATACGACCACCTCATTTTACAGATGGAGAAATAAAGGCTCAATTGACTTTCCTAAGATCACACAGGAGGCAAGTAGCAAAACTAAGTTAAGAAGATTTTGATGTGATTCATAATGGATTCATCACTTACAAGCTGAATGACCTGGGGCAAGTCATTTAAGCAAAGGAAGGAAATAAGAATTTGTTGAGTGCTTACTATGTTCCAGGGACTGGGGATTCAAATACAAGCCCACAAGAAGCTGCTTTCTGATGGGGGAAGAATGCACACAAAAGGGAGCTGAAAAGGCTGGGGTGGGGAATGAAGGTATCAGAAGCTAGCAACAGGGTCTGTAACCACTCCACAAAATGGAGGCCCAAGAGGAACACACCAATGGGAGAAGAGAGTGGGTCTTACAGAAGAATATTCTAGGTGGAAAAAGCTGTGAGGATGGTTGAATGTTCCTGGGTGAGGAGGCCCCGGGTGTTGAGGGAAGTTCCAGGATGAAGACAGTCACAGAGGGATGGTGTTGAAGTCTGGAAGCCGGAAACAGGGCCCAAACTTTCTGAAGCTTTGTTTGCTCATCTATAAATTGGAGATTAGGTTAACACTATTCCTTCATGGGGCAGCTCGATGGTTCAATGGATAGAGCTTTAGGTATGGAGTCAGGAAGACCTGAGTTCAAATCTGGCCACAGACACTTACTAGCTGTGTGACCCTGGGCAAGTCACTTAACTCTGCTTGCCTCAGTTTCCTCATCTATAAAATGAGCTGGAAAAGGAAATGAAAAACCACTCCAGTATCTCTGCCAAGAAAACCTCAAACGGAATCATGAAAAGTAGGACATAACTGAAATGACTGAACAACAACAATAAAAAGTCCTTATGTCCTTAAATATGCCTAAAGATTAGTTGGAAGCTACAGTGGGTAGGCATACAACTATTTATTCTTTATCAGCAGACTTTTGCAGGCACATTGATCTTCATCATCAACAAACCTCACCATTGTTTTATAAGCTGTAGGGTGTTATGAAAAATGAGTTGCTATGATTGCTGTTATCTAATGCTATTTTTTTTTTTTTTGGTGTTGTTGCTAAGACTTTCAAGGAAAGGGGTCAGGCAGGGCTAGCCCTAGGCAAAGCTGTGAGACAGGTAAATTCTATTTTCAGTGTTGTCCCAGCTCCTGTTTCAGTCTCTTGTTCTCCCTGGTAAGTGACTGAGGCTAATCTGAAAGACTAATTAATGGCAAAGTGTTAATGAGTAACAAAGGTAATAAATTAACCCCAAATAAAAATACCTCTTAGTATGCCAAATGGCTAGTATGTTTTCCCTCTGAGATTGCCTTCTATTTCCACTGTATGTATCAACCAATACAATGAACAGTTATTATATACTTGCTATGTATCAAGTACTGTGCTAAATTCAGGGGAGAGAAAAAGAGACAAAAGACAGTCCCTGGCCTCAAGGAATTTATAATCTAATGTATGTAGTTCAAATGTCCATAATTATTTGCATGTTATCTCCTCCATTAGAATGTGAGCTCCTTGAAGGCAGGAACCACACTTTTGCCTGTCTTTGTATACCTAGCAGTTAGCCCAATGCTTGGCATATAGTTAGAGCTTAATAAATGCTTGAACTAATTAAATGACAGTGAAAAAATTGAATAAATTGATTGAATGACAGTGTAAAGAAAAAGTTTCATGTTTTGGTCTCAAGGTCTCCCCTTCAGGTTATCTGGAAACTTGGGTTGAAACACACATACACATATAGACACACACACATACATATATATATATGACATGCCATATATGTATACATATGTGTGTATATATGTGTAAGTATATATGTGTGTATCACTCTATATGTATGTGTGTATATACATATGTATATATATATGTATGCATGTATGTATGTATTTGCCAACCACCTTATTTTATTTTCTGAGTAAGAGACCACAAACCTCTTCTAATTCAACTCCTTTACACTACCTCCAAGAAGTGATTATTCTTTCTTTGTTTGGGAATCTCTGGTGAAATGTAGCCCATTTTTTCAAAGGTAGCTCACTCCATATTAGGTTGTTATTAATGCATTGATGTTTAGACGTATGTGAGCTTTCCAGAAAAAAGGTGTGATATAAACATGAAATGTATTTTAATCATCTTTTTTTTCTCCTTTCCTTTTGGGGACACATAGAGAGCTGAGTAAAGGAGGTTAAGAAGAGGGTTTTTGAAAGAGGAGAGGATAATAGCCTGGCATACAAGTAAGGAGATGGTAGCTTCAGGCATGGGTGTATTAGGAAAGAAAGTCTATGCTTGGGAGTGAGAAAAGGAAATAAAGGGAGGGGCTGTTGAACAGGTTTGGACAGACGAGCATAGGAATAGAAGAAATCAGAGCTTGTATCGATAGGCACACAAGGGAAGGGCCCAAGAAGTCTGGAGTGGATTTTTAAAGGAGGAGGGGGAAGCTGATTAAATGACCATGAGTTGGCTGATGTGCTCCAGATTGATTTCCTTAATTTGAAAAGAGGGCAAGCTAAAAATGAGAGTGAAAAAGGGAAATCAGCTGAGAGGGACAGTTGAAAGTCATTGTTGTTCAGTCATATCCAATTCTTCTTGATCCCATTTGAGGTTTTCTTGACAAAGATACTGGAGTGATTTTCCATTTCCTTCTTCGTCTCATTTTATAAATGAGGAAACTGAGGCAAATAGGGTTAAGTGACTTGCCCAGGCTCAGTGGATAGAGTGCTGGGCTTGAGGTCAGGAAGACCTGAGTTCAAATTTGGCCTCAGACATTTACTAGGCATGTGACCCTGAGCAAGTCACTTAATCCTGCTGTTTCCTCATCTGTAAAATGAGCTGGAGAAGGAAATGGCAAACCACTCTAGTATCTTTGCTAAGAAAACCCTAAAAAAGTCATGAAAAGTCAGGCAGGAGTGAAATGACTGAATAACAACAATGCAGGTAGTAAGTGTCTGAGGCCAGATTTGATGTACATACAAGATATATAGATTGGAGGCAAGTCACTTAATTCCTATGAATCTCAGTTTCCGCATCTGTAAAATGAGGAGTATAATAATAGCTCCTCTCTCATAAGGTCATTGTGAGGTACAAATGAGATAAAGAGCTCTATACTTATATACATACACACACACACATATATACACACCATATACTTTTATATATATATATATATATATACATATATATATATATTATATTGAGATCATAGATTTAAAGCTAGAAGGGCCATTAGTTCAATCCCCTCATTTTATGCATGAGGAAACTGAAGCCCAGAGAAGTACTCATCAGAGTTGGAATATGAACCCAGATCTTCTGACTCCAAAGCCAGTGCAATGGACCTACACTAAACACATACTATTAATGTCAGACCCAGTTATTGATGAATGGACTCATTTCTAGGAACCTAGGTTGGTTGGATGCCCATTGAGATGTTCCTCAAACATCTTTCACAAACGCTGATGAGTTTTTCTTTATAGCATCATCATCATCATCATCATCATCATCACAACCACAACAACTCCCATTTATGCAGAGCTTTGCAGTTGACCAAACACACTTCCCTTACAATGATCCTGTAAAATAGCTAGTGTGATTTTATAGAGGAGGGAACTGAGGCTCAGAGGAGTTAAATGACTTGTCCAAGGTCACAGGGCTAGGAGCTGTTTAAGCTTGGAATCATTCTGTCTCCCTAGAGGAATATAAGCCAGTGGTGTTATTTGGGTTATTCGCAGTCCCTGACTAATCCCACCTGGCTGCAATCACCATAATCACTCTTGCAACCTCTTATTCATGCCATACCTATTTCCCGGCAGCTGTAATTGGTTATGCACAGATGGTTATGTTTGTCATTTGCATTACTATAAATATTCATTTATGTTGTCATTTAGTTTACAAACTCCTCCAGGACAGGGATTTGATCTTCTAGTTCTATGATGCCATTGGTGGAGGTGGGGGGAAGAAAGGGAGAGAAAAGGAGAAGAGAAGAGAGGGGAGGATAGGAGAGGGG
>NW_020954610.1:41937847-41945805 GCF_900497805.2 Vombatus ursinus
AAGAGAAAGGCAGAAGGAGAAGGGGAGAGAAAAAGAAAAGGGAAGCAGGAGAGGAAGAAAGACAGACCAAGACAGAGACAAGGAGACATGGAGACAGAGAGATGGAGAGACAGGGAGATGGAGAGAGAAAGGGAGGAGAAAAATTCTAGCTTTCTTTGGCTATGTTGACTTCAGAACCAGGCAAATTACTCTAGAAATCCCAAATGAGTTATTGGCAAGGCATAGAACTAACTTCAGAATAACAAATTGGAAAGAGATTGGGTCAAGTATAGGTGGAAAGACAGGAAAAAAATGTTTTGTTAGGTCTAAGGCAAATTCACATATGGCCCATTAAACCCATCTTGGTACTGAACTATTAACTTATTAGGAATAGGGAAACCACCTGAGTAGATTGTTCTATGGATTTTATTATATGCAGCATCATCCAATCAGCAGGGGTGTCCTTCCTTTCCCAAAGGTTTTCCCAGCCTGGTTCTCTATTAGGTAAGCTTTTCACTGCCACCACATCTTTGGAGGGCAAAGGAGAGATTTTTCTTCTAATCGGGTCCTTGAGTTTGTGGCATGTCTACATTATCTTCTCAAGCACCAACCTTTCTTAGATACTGTTCCTTGGAGCCTAGCACATACAATCAGCTATAATATAGAGATAACAGGGACATATGAAGAAAAGCACTTGATCTGGAATAAGAAGATGTAGTTTAGAGTCCTGACTCTGCCACTTATTAGCTTCCTAACTGTGGGGAGGGTCCTAAACCTCTCTGGGAACCAATTTTCTTGTCTGCAAAATAGAAATCCTAATAGATAGGCAGAACTTTTGTTAAATCCTTACAATGTACCAGGAACTATGCTAAATGTTAAAAATACAAGCAAATGAGAGAGCCTCTGTCCTCAAAGAGCTTACATTTTAATGAGGAAAGACAAAGAATAGAAGGGAACTTGAAAAGGAAATGGCTATGCCTACTCTGGCATGGGTTGGAGCTGGTAGTGAAAAGTTAGGTAAAGGCCTGGTTCTGAGCAAGATAAGGAGAAAACTCACATATGAGAGCTTAGGTTGGTTTCAGACATGGAATTTAAGCTTCTGATGGAGATGATAGTGGTTCGATAGTGTGGAATAGTGGATAAAG
This sequence comes from Vombatus ursinus, assembly GCF_900497805.2. Taxonomy (NCBI): domain Eukaryota; kingdom Metazoa; phylum Chordata; class Mammalia; order Diprotodontia; family Vombatidae; genus Vombatus; species Vombatus ursinus. The sequence continues at coordinate 41,938,972 of NW_020954610.1, forward strand.
AGCTGGCCTTGCAGCCAAGAACTAGGCTCAAGTCCCACTGCTGGTTATATGTCCCTGGTTAAATCACTTAATCTGACTATAGGTTTCAGCGAAAGGACTGACCTTCATTGGCAGAAGGAGTTCCCACTGGAACATTCTAGAAATTTTCTATCCTAATGAAATCACAAATTTATTCCCATTTCTACCTATCTTTCAGGGTTGTCAGATGATCAAATGAGATCATGGACTAGAATTACTTTGTAAACTCTATGTAAATGTTAGTTATAATGTATAACTAATTTTTATTCCAGGCCACAACAGGACCTGGAACATCTTCCATTGGAATGAACTAGGTACCTTCATCTCCCTTCCTTTCCCGCCTCCACACCTCCCCCCCCCAATCCCCCATCCCCCCACCCCCACCATTTTTCAGTTTCCTTTTATGACTCCTCTTCTTTCATTAGAAACTAAGTTCCTTGAGAGCAGGGACTGTCTTTCTTTTTGCTTATATTTGTACTACTGCTGCTTAGCATAGTGCCTGGCAAATAGTAAACAGTAAATACTCATTGACTAACTGACTAGTTAGCAATTGAGCTGGGACTTGGACTCAGATTTCCTGAATTTTAGTTCTGTGCCCTTTTCACTATCGGTAATAATATTATTAGACTGGGGAGAATGAAGTCAGAGAACAGAACAGTTCCTAAAAGCATAGTTTAAGGGAATTTTGAGGCACAAATTTATATGAGTTCCAGATTATTCTCCAGAATGGTTGGACCACTTCATGACTCCCCCAACAATTCATTAATGTACCTACTTTTACTCATCCCCTACAGCATTTCTCATTTCTAATACGTGTGAGGTGTTCTAATTTGCCTTTCTCTAATCAATAGTGATTTAGAGCATATTTTCACATGACTATAGATAACTTCAATTTCTTTTGAAAACTGCCTGTTCATATCCTGTAATCATTTATCAATTGGGGAATGACTCTTATTTTTATAAATTTGACTCGGGTCCCCATACATTTGAGAAATGAGACCTTCATCAGAGAAACTTGCTGTAAAATTTTTGATATTACTTCATTGTCTATGGTACCTTTTAGCAAAGTGTAGTTTCCCTAATTATCTCTTTTAATTAGGTCTGCTTTTTCTTTTGCTTTGTTTGAGATTATGATTGCTACCCTGCCTTTTTTACTTCAGTTGAAATATAATAGATTCTGCTCCAGCTTTTTATTTTAATTCTGTGTCTTTCTGTTTCAAATGTGTTTCTTGTACACATCATATTGTTGGTTTCTAGTGTCTAATTCATTTTTCTATCTGCTTCCATTTTATGGGTGAGTTCATGTCATTCACATTCAGAGTTATGATTATTATGTATTTCCTCTATCTTATTTTCTTCTGTTTATCCTTCTCTCTTCCTCTCCCTCTCTCTCTCTCTCTCTCTCTCTCTCTCTGTTTATTCTATTCCTCCTCAAAAGTCTGTTTTCCTTTTGACCACTGACTCCTTTAATCTGCCCCCTCCCCCTTTTATCATTCCCTGCCATATCTCCTTCCCCTCCTACTTCCCTGTTGGGTAAGATAGATTTCTATACCCAAATTGGTGTGTATATATATTCTTCCCTCTTTGAACCAATTCTGATGAGAGTGAGGTTCAAGCATTGCTACCTCCCACTGCTACTCCTCTACCATAAAAGGTCTTTCCCCATTCTATCTCTCTCTTCCCCATTCTCCCAGTGCATCCTTCCTTCTCACCCCTACATTTTTTTTTTTGGAGATTAACCCAACATAATCAACTCACATTCATGCTTTCTGTTTATGTAAACTCATAACTGTCATAACAATGATAAAGTTCTTAGGAGTTACATGTATCATCTTCCCATATAGGAATGCAAACCATTTATTGAGTCCTTTATGATTGTTCTTTCATGTTTACCTTTTAAAGCTTCTCTTAAGTCTTTTGTTTGAATGTCAATTTTTCTATTCAGCTGTGATCTTTTCATCAGGAATGCTTAAAAGTTCTCTATTTCATTAAATATCTATTTCCCCCCCAAAGGATTATACTCAATTTTGCTGGGTAGGCTATTCTTAGTTGTAATTCTAGTTCCTTTGCCTTCGTATTCCAAGCTCTCTACTCTTTTAATGTGAAAGCTGCTAAATCTTGAGTGATCCTGACTATGACTCTGTGGTATCTGAATTGTTTTCTCCTTGACTAGGGAGCTCTGGGATTTAGTATATTATTCCTTGGAGTTTTAATTTTGGGATCTCTTTCAGGAGGTGATGATCAGTGAACTCTTTCAATTTCTATTTTACACTCAGGTTCTAGGATATTGGGGTCAGTTTTCCTTTATAATTTATTGAAATATGATGTCTAGGCTCTTATTTTGATCATGGTTTATAGGTAGTACAATATTTCTTTTTTTCAATTTTTTTTTGTTTTTTCATTTTTTTGTTTTTAGGCAATTGAGGTTGAGTGACTTGCCCAGGGCCACCCAGCTAGTAAGTGTCAAGTGTTTGTTTGGTCTGAGGCCAGATTTGAACTCGGGTCCTCCTGACTTCAGGGCCGGTACTCTATCCACTGTGCCACCTAGCTGCCCCTACAATATTTCTTAAATGATCTCTTCTTGATCTATTTTTTAGGTCAGTTGTTTTCCCCAAAAATATTTCACATTTTCTTCTATTTTTTCATTCTTTTGACTTTATTTTGTTTCTTGAAGTTTCATGGAATCATTAGCTCCCAGTTGCCCAATTCTATTTTTTCCAGGAATTATTTTCTTAAGGGAACTTTTGTACCCTTAAGGTAGAATGGGGAAAGACCTTTTATAGTAGAGGGGAAGTGGTGGGGGGTAGCAAATGCTTGTACCTCTTTTTCCATTTGGCCAATTCTGCTCTTTAAGTAATTCTTTTCTTTAGTGAATTTTTGTACTTCCTTTCCATTTGGCTTATTCTGCTCTTAAAGCAGTTCTTTTCTTCAGTGATAATTTTTGTTCCTCTATTACCATTATTCCACCATCCTCCATTGTCTTTTGAAAAAAAAAAGTTATTTTTTGTCACCTAGATTTCCTTCTTGTATCTCTCCCTCCCCTCCCAGAGAGCCACCCCATATGACTATATTATTGTGAACTTGACAATTATTGACAGACATAAAATTCAATTCAGGGTGTCCCAAAAGGCTTAATGCAGTTTTAAGTTTTAATAACTTTAGAAATATAAATGCTGTAAACTTACTAAAAACATCACTTGAAAATTTAATTTTTACAATTTTAACACATTTCATTTTGTGAATTTTGAACATAAGTTAAAATTTTAATTTTAATAAGTCAGGCACTGTGCCATTGTGCTTTGCATGTGAAACAGTTTCTGGATGATATTTTCTCAGGTTGATGGCTTGGTAGAGGAAGAACTTTTGTTTCTCAGTTTGATTCCCTGATCTATCTCCATTATAGATTTTTTTCTTGTGGGGTCATATAAAAAGTGATGTATGCATCATTATTTGGATGATCTTAAGGCTAGGATCTGAAATACAGTGCTTTTAGTTACTGAGCAGCTCCTAATTAAAATTTTTACAACATTCAAAACTCAATTAGAGTGATGCACAAGATCACAATTGAATTTAAATTAAAAAACCCCACCATAATTTAAAAAAATTTTTAGTAATTAACCCTTAAGATGTTGTTTTCTGTGTTTGTAACATTTAGAATTCTCATGTATAAGTATTATTTTATATTTATTTGTTTGTTTATTTCCAAATGTTTATATGTGGACTATTTGTGCTTGACCTGTGGTAGAGCATTCTGAGATCACATTGATCAAATGATAAGCCAGTTAGATACATTATACATTGACCCCAATATAGTGATGTCATTTTGGTCCTCTTCAAGTGCAGAGGGCAATAACCATCAACCAAGCAATTTCTGATGTAATGAAAACTTCAAACTATGCTAACACTTTCGGGATACCCCTTATGCAAAGAAGAACAAGGAGGAGGATTATATAAGAAATTGTCATTAGTCATTTGCAATTTTGAGTTTTCAGAGATTGTTTTACTCCATAATTACAGCCAAATAGCATAACCAGAAAATATTGGAGTTAAAAAGATGTGTGTGTGTGTGTGTGTGTGTGTGTGTGTGAGGAGAAGCTTGAAATGATTGAAAATTCTACAAGTTCTCAAATACAATCTAATCCCATATGTTTTCTACACAATTCTGAACCCAGTTTGTTGTCATAAGTAGTGAATATCCAAGATATACTTACTAATAGACTGATTTAATACTCACTAATAGACTAATTCAATACTCACTAATAGACTAATTCTATTGCCTGCCCCTCTGCGAGTAAGTCATATTCTGAATAATAAAGACTCAGTGCATATGGTATGTGTACTATTAGGTTGATATCTCTCAAAATTGAGAATAATTTAAAAATTAAGTTTAAATATTTTATTGATGTCTTTTTCACACTAATTTTACTTCACAGTTCCTTTCCCCATAGAACTCTTCCTTAAAACAAAGAGAAATAATCAAATAAGACAAAATCAATCATGTCAGATGACATACACAGAATTCTGTACTTATAATCTATTAGCACTCTGGCATAAGAAGGGAAATATGTTTCATTGTTAGTCCTCTGGAATTGAGATGGGAATGAACATTAAACTGAATTATGATGTCTTTTAGTGTCATTTTTCTTTACTTATTTTGCCATTTCACATATTATTCTCTTAGTTCTGTTCAGTTTATAAGTGCTTCCAAGTTTCTCTGAATTCCTCAAATTCATTATTTCTTGTGAAGTAATAACATTCCTCTACATTTCTAGAACAACATTTGTTCAACTGTTCCCTAAATGATAGGCACCCATACTTTATTTATAGATTTTTGCTTTCATGAAAGTTATTCTATAAATATTTTGGTATGTATGGAGACTTTCCCTCTGGTTTTGATTTCCTTATCAAAGGAGCAGTATTATATGCAACAGCAGGATCACTGGATCAAAAGGGAGGAACAAATTAGTTACTTTTCTTACATAGTTCTTACATAACTACATAATTCTGAATTATCTCCCAGAATGGTTGGACCATTTTCTGCCAAGAGTATATTAATATGCTTGTCTTTTCAACCCTTCCAACTTTGACTCTATTTATCTTTTGCCAATTTGGTGGGTATAAGGTGAAATCTTAGAGTTGCTTTAATTTTCATTTCTTTCATTTTTGGTAATTTGGAGATTTTTTCCATGTGGCTATTGATTGTTTGCATTACTTTTTTTTAGGTCTTCATATCCTCTAACAAAATACATATTGGTTCTTACATATTTGCATCAACTCCCTACATATTTTTGATATTAGAGTTTTATTAGAGCTATGTGAGGTGACTATTTCCCCCAATCAATAGTTTTTCTTCTTATTTTAGCTGCATTGACTTTATTGAAAAGTTTTTACATTTTATCCAATTTAAAAATTATATAACTTAAGTTGTTAACTTTGTCTTTTTATGATCATTCATATCTATAGTTTGGATTTATTATTATTAAATTATAATTATTAAAAGTACTTCCTTCCATTTTCCTCCATCAAAATATTTTGGTCATATGTCTATTTGGAGCTTCTTGTGGTATTTTATGTGATGTTACATTAATCCTATTTCCTGTCAGACTTATTTCCAGTTTTCTCAGCAGTTCTTATCCAATTGGTAGTACTCTCTCCATTATTTTGTATCATTGGGCTAATAGAAAACTGAATTAGTTTGCCTTGGGGTCTTACTAGTCTGTTACATCTTCCTTTGTATTTTAAAACTGGTAACAAATAGTTTGATGGTTAATGTTTTATATTATGGTTTGAGGTCTAGTAAGACTATTTTTCTTCATTTTTCTACTATTCATTCCTTTGAAATTCTAGATCTTTGAATTTCAACACATGAATTTTATAATTATTTTGTCTAGATATAGAAAGTGAACCCTTTGTAGTCTGATTGGTATAGCACTAACTGAAAATTAACTCTGGTAGTGTTATAATTTTTATTACATTGGTATGGCCCAATTATTGGCAATTAAAATCTCTCCAATAATTCACCTTATTTTTGTAAAGAGTGATTTGTTGCTTTATTCATGTGAATTTGATGTGTGTCTTACTAAGTTAAGACAAGTATTTTATATATTTTGTAGTTCACTTGAATGGAATTTTTTTCTCTATCTTTTCCACTTGGTCGTTGCTAGTAACATTTTTCTCTCCTTCAGATGATGAGTTATATGGGCTTATATTGTATCCTGCTACTTTTCTGAAGCATTTATATCCAAAAAGCTTTTCACTGAATCCCCATGTTTCTCTAAGTATCATTTGCAAACAGAAATAATTTTGCTTCCTATTTTATCCCATTGTTTTTTGAATGGTCATGGATTACACTGAGGAAGCCCTATGGTAATATGGGGCTTATGCACGAACTACAGTGTCATCTATGAAAAGGAACATCTGGAGAACCTCATGATCTTTAGGGAATCCCTTTTCCATTTGGACTATGTGCAAGATCTCTTTCATGACAGTGGTTAACACCTTTGGTGAACATATATCTCTTGCTTAATCATTAATTAATTTAATGCTAAATAAAGTTGTCTTGGTTGCATTTTTTAAGCAATTTTGTATGATCTTAACAAGAGCATGGAAGAAACCTTGTTGGAAGAGCTGTATTTTTCTCTAGATGTAGGATTTCTTAACCTAGAATGGGAGTGTTCACAAATATTTTAGAAGTATTTTGATAACTGTGTTTCAATATAATTGTTTTCCTTTGTAGCCCTATGTAGTTATGCATTTAAAAATGTTATTCTCAGAAGACATCTGTAGTCTTCACTAGACTGCCAAAGAAGTCCAAGG
>NW_020954610.1:41945815-41992701 GCF_900497805.2 Vombatus ursinus
CCTCTTTGAGATATATTGAAAGTTATTTATTCAATACTTTCAGAATTGTGACCCTCTAGGATGGATTTAATCTATATATGCTTGATCTGGTCCAGCTACCCTTCTTGTCTCCATCTTCCATTTTTGCTTCTTATAACATATCAGGAACTAAGATGATAGTGTTAAAATATGATGGTTCCACTGTCTTCAATGATAAAAATGTTTCACATGCTGATAGGACTATTCCTTTTTTTTGTATATTTGTTGTCTTCCAACTAAATGTCTTTTATAGTTGCATCTAATGATGCTACTGGGATGAGTAAGTGGACAGGACTAATATATAGGAAGACTGAAAAGATCTAAAGTGAGAGGTTGTGAAAAGCTTTAAATGATGAACCATTGAGTTAGTATTTTGTTCTAGCTGCAATAAGAAGACAGAAGCTTCATGAACAGGAGAGTGATATGATATGATTCCTAATCTTCAGGAATATCAATTTGAAAATTTTGTGGAGAAAGAATTGTGAAGCTGAAAGTGAGACCAATTAGGAGGTTATTACAATAATCCTGGCAGAAGATTATGAAGACTTGAATTAGAATGGTTGTATAAATGGAAATAAGAAGATAGATGCAAGAAATGTGATGGCATAATTGACAAAGCTTGGCAATTGATTGGATATGGGAGAAGGTGAGGGAGATTGAAGAGTCAAAAATGACTTCAGGGTTGTGAACCTGGGACACTGGGCAGATGGTGTTGCCCTTGACAGAAATAGGGAAGTTGGCAGGAGGAGTAGGTTTAGGAGGAAGCATAAAGGTTCTATTTTGGACATGCTGAGTTGGAGACCTGTAGGTAGAGAGGAACCTCATATTTGGTATTGTATATCACTGTGGGGATTTACATTGGAAATCCTTGGATCTAAAGGGTGCTCATTTGTGGATTCTCTTTTGTTTTCCTTATTCTTTCAAGAACATTTTCCTCCTGTAATATTATGATGCACTCCTGGGAATGAAGAGTTGTTGTTAAGAAACTGTGTTTGTATGATTACCATATAGCAAATTTCCCAGTTTTACTGAGTATGGTCATAAATAAGAAGATAAACATTTATTTGACATCGAATATTACAATATTATGTCATTTGATCCTCATAACAATCCTGTGAGGCAGATCTTACTATTATTCCCTTTTTATGGTTGAGGAAACCTAAGGAAACCAAATTTAAGTGAGCTTACCCAGGGTCACACAGTATCTGAGGTGGGATTTGAACTCAGGTCTTCCTGACTCTAGGTTTAGTACTCTATCCACTGTACCATTTAGCTGCCCCATAATAACCCAGAGGAGTAAAATAAATTCTTGAAAGGTCATTTTATGATATAAGAGTTGACACAAAGGCTGTCAAGGTACAGTGGAAACAGGAGTATGCTGGAGCCAATTCTAAGGGATTATTATAATTTCAATGTGGGTATATAGACCTTGGAAATCAACAAATACTATACCTCACGGCTTGATTTATTGTTTTGTTGATTTTCTAGACTTAAGAAGACGTTGGAGAAAATGTTAATAAAGCAGATGAAACTTAAAAGTGTGTCTTATGTACATTTGTATTTTTTTGTTAAAGAGCTGATTGTTAAATATTTACTAGTATACTGTTGAGTAGAAATCATTCTGCATTTGAAGTCAAAGGATTTGGGTTTAAATCTGAGCTGTGCTATCCTGTGTGACCTCGGGTAAATCATTTGCCTCTAGCTTCAGTTACCCATTTGTAAAATGATGGGTCAGATTAGGTGGCTGTTAAGGTTTGTTCCAGCTCTAAATCAGTAGTCCTTAGTTAGCTAGCTACATCTACATCCACATTTACATGTACTCATCCCCTGTCTGAAAGTCTTAAACCACACTCTTTGGGGAGGAGGTGGTAATGTTTGTGCAACACATTTACATTTATGTAGCTCCATCTTCAAGTTATCTGCGTACACCTAATCACTTGATCCCATCATTTTATTTGAGAAAACAATGTGTTAAATGTCTGCCAAAGAAGCTCCTCTTTGTACCATACATATATATATGTATATATCTATATCTATATCTATATATCTATATATCTATAGTCAAACCCCAATAAATTACAGTCTGTTCTAAGAAAGAGACAAACAAAATTAGGGTGCATGTGTCCATGTTTTAATTTCTTTTAAGCTGACTTGACATGCATTGCATGGGAGTTTAGTCCAAAACTGGACCCCCCAAGCAGGCCAGTTCAGAATTGGCTCTGTTTGGGATTTTGGGGGCACAGGGTTATATGCCCTTTGAAGAGTAGGTGTTCCCAAGTGGTGCCAATCAACTCTGATTGGTCAAAACACTCTGGGAGGTGGGATATATTAAAATGAAGTCTTGAGTCTGTGACTTAGGTGACTTAATATTGGTCAACAGGGGCTGGTATCACCCGCCATCCAAACAGAGGAAATACCACCCTCAGTCTTGGAAATCTGTCTCCACCCAAACGTGAGCAGATTATATCAATTCAGGCCTGGGTAGGAGTTTGACCAGAATAAGGTTATTATCAATAATCAATAATATCCTGGAGAAGGACTTTTCTGAAGGAGGCTGGTTGGGGCAGGGTTGGTGGGGGGGGGGCCGTCTGAGAATCAATTTTCACAGTATACAGACATACATATATACATACATACGTACATACATAATGTATGCCCAATGATTGCTCTGTGAAAAAAAATGCCTTTATTCCCCAAGAACAAATGCCATGGTTTTACTTTGGCTAAGGTTAAGGGGGTACTATACAACCAAGTTTACAATGTCTGATGAGTCACCCAGAAAGAGATGTCTGAGAAGCAGCTGGAGCGAGACATTTGAACCAAATGGGAAAGTTGAAGGTGGAGACTCAGATTTTAGGGGTCACCAGGGCAAAGGATTCAAAGCTATATCCATTTTAATACCCATATCACAGTGCCCTGAGGGGGTCACAACATTCCAAAAGGTTTAGCACAGACAATGAGCATCATCTGGCCATCTTTGCACAGGCAAGACCCTGTTATAAAACTGGCACTTGAGAATTGCATCATTTAGTCAAAAACATAGCAGACAAATGTGTCTTTATTTAGGCTTTGAAAGCAGGACCTCTAGCACAAAAAAATGGGGCTGAGAAGGCTTGATGATGAGCTATTTCCCCCCTTCCTCCTCTGCTTTTAAAAAGAAGATAATTAAAACATTTAAACAGGGAAGATTCTCCTAGCTTAAAGATATCTTTCTCATCTCCCCTCCCCAGATGAGATTAGAAAATTTTTAGTCAGGTTTGATTGAAATTTCTAATTCTTTGTGGAATGTATTGAGGTTTCAAAACAGCTGGAGGATTGCCCCTGGGGCTCCCTGCCCCTCTGAATTTTTTGCAAAGTGAAATTATTTGCATCTGTGTGCTCTCCCCAGCAGCCCTCATCAGATGGTTAGGCAGTGGCCACCGATGTTCCGCTTTTCTCTTCACGTTGCCCACTAGGTGACGCCTGTGAATTTAACAGACCAGTATTTGCAAGCTCACTTCTTGGAGAGGAGTTATTTGATTGGCATGCTGCTGGGGAAGATTCTCTGATTAGGTGCTTTAATATATAGGATGTTATGTGGTTATCTCAACAAGCAGTATTTCACTTTCTTTTGGCAGGGAATGTAATGTTCACATGTTCTACATATGTCTTTTTATTATTATTTAATTTTTTGTTACATCTATAATAACCGTGCTTTGAAATTGAAAAGAGAAAAGATAGAGAAGAGGAAAAAGGGGAAAAAAAAGCAAATAAAGATAAAAAACAACTAAACACATTCCCACTGGTCCTGGTGGTTGTGTTGGGTGCCACTCTAGAAATAAACATGAATAGGAGGTAGTGCAATGCAGTGGAAAGCACATTGTCTTGAGAGTCCAAAGACGTGGGCTCAAATTCTCACTACTGATACTACCTCTTTGACTTTGGATATGTAACTTAACCTCACTAGGCCTCAGTTTTCTCATCTGTGAAATGAGGGGGTTGGACTAGATGGCCTTTGATGTTTCTTTTAGTTTTAACTCTGGTCAAAGGGGGTCCTGTTTCCTTGAAGAATGTCCTTCTGAGCTCTCCAAAAGGCAATAACTAGCAAACCTCAGCAGTGAGCTGAGATGTTTCAATGATAGACTGGTAGTCAAGGTCACTTTCCCTTTCCCTGGTTACAGCTATTCAGATGCTCCTCATTGTCCCAAAGAATGTAAGCATCAAGCCTTGATTTTATTAAATAAACATACCAGGCAGGTGTAAGTTAAACCTAATGGTAAATAAGGGATAGATTAGAGGCAGTGGGGCCATTCCTGCAAGATACATTAAGGTGATTTATTTAAATTTGCTTGATTGTTTTTCTAGTAGGGAAATGTAATGGTCTCTGAATACAGCAGGTGTTCCAGGGCTTTTAAAAATGGCTAAATATTTAAAGGGACAGTCAAGTGAAGGGTAAATGAAAGAACACACTTGCAATTACTGATTTCTGAATATCTTCTGTCTCTTTGAATCCTTAAAAAGTCCTTTAAAAACTTTAAGAAGTCTATTTTTAAAACAGTGATGATATAAAAAAAAATTACCCAATTACAACCCATATTGCTGTCTGCTGAATTTAAAGTTTACCTTATCATAGCACAGACTTTAGTAGAAAGAATTAACATTCCTTTAAGGTGTTCCAAACTTTGTTACCTTTTGTATTTGGCTTTTCGATTTTTCACATCCTAAGACTGAGTAAGGTTGGTAATATAACTCCCATTTCACATATCAAGAATTAGGAATAAAGATGTTAAATGATTTGCCAACAGTTCCCTAGTAAATGATCCCCTTGTAGTGTCAGAAGTGGGATTATGTTTCTTAGTTGCTTCCAGGTTGTTGGTACATTTTTTCCTTACTCTCATTCCCAATGACTGGGTTCTTAGATGAGAGTAATAACTAGGATGGGGCACCTGGAACATTGCCCCTGGGTATTGAATTGAGAGGGTATTGATGACACTAACAGTCCTTGCTCTGCAGAGAAACAAAGTAGATGAGTTCTTAGTAGCACCAGGAATACAAAGAAAGGGCACCCTCCCCAGCCCCAACCAAAAAACCAAACCAAAACAAAAAGCAACCAACCAAACCAAATAGAAACAACAACAACAACAATAACCAAACCAACCCAAGAAACAGTCTCTGTTTACAAGGAGCTCACAGACTAATGGTAGCAAGGGATCCATTAATATAATCCACTAATCCATTGTAACGGGGCACATTTAAGAATATGGTATTTTTATTTCTTATTAGGATTTAGAGCTGGAAAAAAATCTTAGATATCACCTAGCCTAAGATTCTTTTTTAACCTTTTTTGAGTCACGGAACTCTTTGGCAATCTGGAGAAACCTATGGACCTCTTCTCAGAAAATGTTTTGCTGCCAGTGAACATAATTAAGGGAAATGCTGTATTTTAGAGGCTAGTGAAAAATACATTTTTTCCCACCTAAATTCACAAAGCCCTTGAAATCTATTTCAAACAGAGGATAAGAACTCTTGCTCTAGTCATTTTACAAAGGAAGAAACTGAGACCCAGAGAGATTAAGCAATGTGCCCAGAGCCACACAAGCAATGGAGTCATACCCAGGATTTTGAGGCCAAATCTACTATGCCATGACATTCATAGCACCTCCTTCTATAGTTCATCCTGCAGTAGACATTTTCCTGCCTATTTTTCATAAAAATGCCCATAAAATCCCATCCTCAAGAAGTTTGAGGTCTTGTTCTGTTTTCAATTTGGGAACAATACGTCTCTAGAGCACCACCCATCGGAAGAAGAACACACAGTGACTGACAAGGTGAGGTCTTTGTTTGGTTGTATTTCAATTCTTGCACTTTGCAAAATCCCCTATACTTTAGCTATAAATCAGTTAAAGCTATTTTCTAAAATGAATTTTGCATGAAATGTCAGCCAGAGTCTATGGAAAGGCTATGATATTTATGACTGGTGCTTTTTCTTAGGGGAGGTAGAAAAAATGAGGCCAATGCAGTTTATCTTTAGGAACTATTATCCTATGGGAAAAATTTGGAGGGAATAAAAGAGAGGGAGGGCAAGTATCTTTTATAGTGCAAGATGCATTGTTTCTACCATTTTGAATAAAGCTAAAATTTGGGGTTTTCCAAGAAAAGTGATCTGTAGTCCTTGACTTTGGCAGTGGGGTATGGAGTTTGGAATAGTTGGTAAGGCTATGCAAGGGAAAAAATTGATCAGGAGACTGCTATGGGAATGCAATTATTAACAGGGAGGCCATTATAATATGAGCTCCATGTTTCTGGAAGGATGTTAGGGCTGAGTCAAAACTACAATTAGATTGCCTTGGGAAACAGAGTTCATTGTTTATTCAGGGTGGAAACATTGTGGGCTGGGAACAGCAATGGTCCCCATTGCCTACAGGATAATATATGAACTCTTTAGCCTGGAATTTAAGTCCTTCTATGGTAGGGTCCCAATACAGTAGAGTTGGGTACGTTCTGAACTTAATATCCCACTAATCTCCATTTTAGTAAGATTGGTCTCTTTTCTGATGCTACAAATACATTTTTCATATTCCTGCCAGCATATTTTTGCTTGTACTATTATTGTCCTCTCCTAGAATACCCTCTCACTTCTGCTCTGTCATCTGAATCACTCTTTCTTTCTTTCTTTCTTTCTTTCTTTCTTTCTTTCTTTCTTTCTTTCTTTCTTTCTTTCTTCCTTCCTTCCTTCCTTCCTTCCTTCCTTCCTTCCTTCTTTCCTTCCTTCCTCTCCCCGCCCCCAATTGGGGTTGTCAAGGGTCACACAGCTAGTGTCTGAGGTCGAATTTGAACTCAGGCCTTCCTGACTTCAGGGTTGGTGCTCTATCTACTCCTCTAACTACCTGCCCTCATACCTATCTTTCAAGTCTCAGATCTAGTCCTCCCTCTTCTGCGAAATCTTTGCTGTCCACTGTGGCCTCAACTCCTTTTCAGCTCTTATGGGACTTTTTCCATGTACCACTTGCTAAATACTGCCTTGTTTCAGTTATCTTCCTTTTGTGTCTATAACTTGTCCTTCAAAGAGATTTTAAACTACTTGAAGGCAGAGACTTATAACAGTTCTCTATATCTATTATCATCTACTACAAAGTAATAATTCTAACTAACATTTATATTGTCCTTTAAAGTTTGCAAAACACTTCACATATATTATCTCATTTGGGCTTCACAACAACTCTGTGAGGTAGGTACTATTTTTAATCCCATTTTATAGATGAGAAAACTGAGATTCAGGGAGATTAAATGCTTTACCCAGGGTCCCACATATAGTAGGTATTCAAAGTGGATTTTGAACTCAGTCTTCCTGATTCCAAGTCTAGTGCTCTTTCCACTACATATATTGCCTTTCTAAGTAGATGTTCAATAAATGCTGACTGATTGATTTATTAATCTCTTAGATTTTTGTGCTCACTGGTTTGTTATTTAGTCTTTTCAGTTATGTCTGACTCTTTGTGACCGCATTTGGGGTTTCCTTGGCAAAGATACTGAAGTAGTTTGCCATTTCCTTCTCCAGCTCATTTTACAGATGAGGAAACTGAGGCAAGCTGAGTTAAGTGACTTGCCCAGGGTCACACAGTTGGTAAGTGTCTGAAGTCAGATTTGAAAGCACATTGGTTTAGTCTGGTGAGAAATGGGGGTTTTCTTTTCGGCCCTTTACCAAGTCCAATCTCATCTGTGTTTTGGTATGGTGGTGGTGAGAGGACACTTGGGTTCCCCGATTCATTTTGCTTTCTGGGGTTCCACTTAATGATGGGCTCTAAGGTGAGTATGCTTCTAGCATGGGCTCATAAGATTAGGATGTGAGGTGAAGCCATAAACAAATTGAAGTCAGGAAATTAAGTGTGAATCAGGTTCACAAGATCTCAGACATTAGGGTTAGATGTAACTTTAATAAGTGTTTTGTCTGTCTCCCTCAAATGAAGAAACTGAGGTCTAGATGGGCTAAATGACTTGATCACACAGCTAGTAGATAGTAGAGACAGTATTTGAACTCTGGTCTTCTGATTTCAAATCTGGTGCTCCTTATACTATATCATGCAGGTTGCCAAAGCCAAAGGAATGCAGAGAATCAGAATCATGAAGGACTGGGGAGGCACTCAGAGGGGGGTCCAGAGGGATAGATCATCAGTACAAAGGAGAGTTTCTGTGTATCTAAAATATCTAGGTGCTACTGCTATATCTTTATTTCACATCTAACATTTAAAGATAATTTCATATGCAGGATAGGGATAGGGATTCTGCCTATAATTTAATCAGGACAGGGAGCTCCTACGTCAGGAAACACTCTACCAGTGAAGATGGTACTTTCTTTGCATCTTTGAGAGTTGCTTAGAGCACTAATACTTTAAGAAACTTGCCTAGGGTCACACAACTACTTTGTGTTAGACGCAGGACTTGAACCTAAATTTTTCTGTCTCCAAGGCCAATATCTTCAATCACTCCCTGGTTTCCAGGTCTTCTTAGGGTTCAGTTCTCTGTGTGGAAAAATATTAATTATTGAAGAAATACAACAAGTAATTTATCAGTAAAGGGATGTTAATTAAAACTACATATCTTCCTGGGCTCTGCAAAATAACTACTAACACATTTTAATATTTTTCTGCAGAACCAGTCTTCTGAACTTGGGGATCTTTGGATATTTAATAATAGATAAAGCACACACACACACACACACACACACACACACACACACACACAGACACATGAGTGCTAGGCACTGTGACTAAGCTCACTAGGACAAAAACAAAACAATCTCTATCCTAAGAGAGTTTAAAATGTGCTTGTATAGAAAGAAGATGGACATGGATTATATTGTAACTCTTCTGAGCCCCTAGGAGTGGTTGCTAGGTGCCAGGAAAAACCTCAAAGTCACAAAATAAAAAAGATCAATATGGTTAAGTAGTTCAATTACTGCCATAATAGATTATCTATGTGGCATGATGCCAAAGAATAGGTTGATTACAACACACGGGAAAAACTTTTGTTCACTTACATACTGCTTTTATTTGCTTGTGAAGCTTATATGCCTGAATACATGATCAATTTTTGTAAAGGTGCAATGGACAGCTAAGAAATATTCATTCTCCTTTCTATCTCCATTCAGTAATGACCAGAGATCTATTACACTTATCTTTTCTAAAATTCAATTCAAGTCCTTAACTTCTTTCTAGTATTTCTTTTGGTTAGCTTTGTATGGTTTGAAATAGGTACAATGAGGGACTCTAGTTTTTGCTATATAGTTTCCACTGTAAATTTATTAGCTTTTCCTTTAAGTATTGGTGCATTGACATTTGGTATATATAGAATGTCCCTCAAAAGTCTTAGTATCATTTTAAGTTTTATAAGCTTTGATAAACCTGAAGTGGAACTAAGACTTTTTGAGACAATCAGTATATACATGCATATATTCTTAATATTAATTATCTACAGTATCTTTAAGCTGAGTGTGGTGTCCCTATTTATCTATTTTAAACAGACCTGTTTTTGCTCCTGCTTTGTTTGACATCATGAAAGCTATTTCTGCTTTTTTAAGTTCAACTGAAACATAATAGATACTGCTCTAACCCCTTATTTGAACTATCTGTAAATCTATGTTTCAAGTGTGTTTTTTATAAACAGCATGATGCTTCTTAATTCACTCTGTTATCCTCTTCTATTTTGTAGGTAAGTTTTTCCTACTCATGTTTATAGTTCTGCCTGTTAATTATGTATTTACCTCCACACTTTCCTATTATACTTTTCTTTCTCTTTTCCCCTTGCTCCCCTTTTTAAAAAGGAGAGGATGGAGAGGGACAGGCGTGTGCTCAACACTAGTCATCTAAATTATTCTAATCTGCTTCCACTCCATTGTCCCTCTTCTCACTCCCATGCTTGGTTTGCAAGCATATTTTTTTTTTACCCTTTTTCTTTCCTTTTAATCCTCCCTTCATAATCTGCCCTATGAATTTGGATTTTTTTTTGTGATTGCTCACTCCCTGAATCTACTTTCCTTTTATTTCTCTTTCCCTGTTCCCAATAGCTTTTCAGTTGTTTAATGTATTTCTCCCTGTCTCTTTGTATATCTGTCTCTCTCCTTATGATCAACTTTCTTTTGTTTAGTTCAGATAACAGTGAGGTTCATGTAATGCCTGCTCCTCCCTACCCTATGTTTGTATGTTCTTCTTCTTGTGCACCTGCTTATATGAGCTAGCAGCTTCTATTGTCTTCCTCCCACTTTTTCCCTCAATACATTCCTTTTCCCTTCTTTTTTTTCTTTAAGATCATCAAAACCTAAGAAAACAACTTTAGTCCCTCTGTCTTCTGTCCTTCTTAGAAGGTAAAAAGTGCATCATCTATAAATCTTTCGAGTTGCTCAACTAAATCTACCTTTCAATGTTTCTTGATACCTGTGTTTATATTTCAAAGTATATACTTAGCTCCCATATTTTCATTAGACATCCTTGGAAATCCTCTATGTTATTAAAGGTCCACTTTCCCCCTTGGTTTTGCCAGGTCTTGGTTATAAAGTTTTATTCTTTGCCTTTGGGAATACTCTATTCCAAGCTCTCCTGTTCTTTAAAGTTATAGCTGCCAAATTATGTGTGATCCTGATTTTGGCTCATTGATACTTGAACTTTTAATTTCTGGCTGCTTGCAGTATTTTTATTTTGACCCTGGAGGTTGGGAATTTTGAATATAATGTTCCTGGAAATTTTCATTTTAGGGTTGCTTTTAAGAGACAAGCAGTGGATTCTTTATATTTTCACTTTGCTCTGCGGTTCTAATAGGATTTTGAAGTTTTTATTTCTTGAAATATGATATGTATGGTTTCTGTTTTTGGTCATGGCTTTCAGGTCCATTACTTTTTAGCCTTTTCTTTTCTTCTTGACTTATTTTCTAGGTTAGTTGTATTTTATATGCAATACCTTGCATTTTCTTCTATTTTTTTTTAGTCTTTTGACTTTTTTAATATCTTGTCTCATGCACTCATTAACTAGTATTTGCTTTATTTCAACTTTCAGGAAGTCTCCTACTTGAATCTTGTACTAATCATTTTCCTTCCAATTTTTTTCCTAGCTCTTGCATTTAATTTCTAATTCTTTCCTTTAATTCTATAATTTAGTTTATAACATCATTTAAAAACTCTTCCTTCATCTCTTCTAGTAAGTCTAATTAATCTTGTGGGCAATCTGCATTTGTGTTTGTGTCTTTGCTTGTGGATGTTGTGGGGTGATTTTCTTCTTCTTAAGACATCTTAAGATCTATAAATTTTTTTTATTGTAGTCATCTTCAGTTTACTTAATGTTCTAGACTTATTTCCTGAATTGGCACTTTGTTTTAGGACAAGCTCTATACATATCTAAAAGAAATGGTGGGGCCATGTTTGGGCCTACTCTGTACTACCACTGTTCCCTCTGGATATGGAATACTTTGTTCTTCAAAGACCTCAGGAGTGGTTTAGGCTGCCTTGTGGCAAACTTTCAGAGTCCTCGAATGTTGTCTGATATAGGGAATGGTCTGATTGGTGCTTTTTTCATCTGGTGTCAGAGAAACTCAGCTCTAGCTCCAGATGTCTTTGGATATGTTAGAAGGCTTTAGGGTAGTCTGTTACTAGGCTAGACTTACCTGATTGAACTCTTTCCTTAGAGTCTAAAGGCTTTTGGCCATTTCTTTGTGTAGACCTAGGTTGAGAAAACTATTACTGTAGTTTCTCCTTGGATTTCTTGATCATTACTTAATCTGGAATTCTTTTTTGAATCCTTACTGGAGTAGCTGTGTTGAAGGTATACAGTTCTACTTTGGATCACTCTTCATCTGAACTGAAAGCTTGTCTATTATTTGAAAGTACCGCATTTTACATGGAGCTCCTTCCTTCCTTCCTTCCTTCCTTCCTTCCTTCCTTTTCTTTCTTCCTTCCTTCCTTCCTTCCTTTCTTTCTCTGTCTCTGTCTCTCCCTCCCTCCTTCCTTTCCTCCCTCCCTTCCTCCCTTCCCCTCCTCATAGCTTCTGGGTTATGCTTTTTGCTACTTAATTATCCTATTATCCATAGGATGAACTTGTTACCTTTTATAGTTTCAAAAAATAAAACCTTCTCTAGATTTAAATGCTATTTCACATTGTACTTTCCTATCTGGAGAACTTAAATTACCTACAGGAAATCCACAAAGCACAAAACACACAGTACTTAGCTTTTCTGTTGGAAAAATGGAACTAATGGAGGATAGTTAGAGGGGATTTCTCTCCTAACAACTGAAGGTTAATGTCCCTTCTCCCCCCAAGTGGATACTGTAAAGGTTACAAGAAATATAGTGGCTTATGCTCCGTCTTGTGTATTTGACTTTTCAAATCCTGGGGATTTTGAATGATTGCTTTGACATATCTTTATCTTTTTTTTTTTTTCCAGAAAAGTTCCAAAAACTATCCTCCTAAGAAAAATTATATGGATGCCATTTGTGTTTTATGTCACAGTAATTTACAAATATATACTGTTCTTGAATCTTCCCTTTAAAAGGAAATAAGTTCAGAAAATCAACCAATGAAGCAACTATGTCTGAGAACACACAACAATTTACATCTCTACTTCCCCACCACTCTACTAAGATGATAGACATGCATAGGCATGTATCTGTTCTCCAGAACCAAGATTGGTCATCACAATCAATCTGAGTTTATTTGCTTTTAAAAATACCTTTTCTTACTCTGTAACTATGATTAACTTCTCAGTTTGGGTTTTTCATTGTTTTCCTTTGGTTCCATGCTTGATTTCTAAATAAATCTCTACTCCTGGAGGAATTTTAGCAGCTAAAGGGCTCAAACTTATACATTTATACAAAGGGCCAACTAAGCAGTTTTTGATGTTGTGCCTTCTTTTACTTCAACTATTGGTAATTGTCTAAAGGATTTCTAGCTGAAAAACCACCTGAATTGTTACACTACCTATAACTCCATTCACCTGTAGGCAGCGATGGAATGGATGGGAATACTTATGTAATTCAAGCTGAATTCTTCCCTCACGCTTTGTTAAGGGCTAGTGACTAAAAAACACAATTAATGGGAAGAATTTTGGGAATCTGGGCATTTTCTATTGAGCCCACATCACATTCTTTTTGAATATGATCAGTGGGGACAATTGTTCATCCTTTGAAGGTGGATGCAATTTTTTGAAAGTCACTTGAGGCCAATCCTGGTGAATGTGGTTGATGAGTGATCAAACCTTGAGTTATTGTTTGTGGGGGAAAAATCCACCAAAACTAAAGTGAGTTTATATAGTAATGAAACCTTCTTATGTGTACATGGAAAACTGATTAAATACAATTTTATTCAACAAGCGTTTGCCAAGTACATAGTGCCAAGACACTGTTCTAAGCCCTAGGGATATAGTGACATAAATGAAATACTCTTTGCCCCTGAAGAATTTATGTCCTACTTGGAGAGAAACAACATACATGCAGACAAATACACACAGATATGCATTTATGTATGTGTGTGTGTGTATATATATATATGTATATATATACATACACATAAATGTAAATGTAAATGTAAATGTAAAGTGGTTTTTTTTTTTTTTTTGTGGGTAGCCTGAACATCTGAGGGGAATCAGGAAAGGCTGTATATAGGAGATTGCACCTGAGCTGAGTCTTGAAGAGAGTTCCAAGAAGTGGGAGGAAGAAGAGAGAGAGAGCATTCCCAGACATAGAAGAGAGCCCATACAAATGCAAGCATATGGGACATAGGATGTTGTGCATAAAGAACAGCAAGGAGGCAAGTTTGACTGGAACCTAGGGTGAGTGAGGGGAGTAATAAGACATTATCCTGGAAGGACAGATTTGAAAATAATTGTAAAGAGTTTTAAATGTCAACCAGGAGTGTTTGTAAGGGTGTGCTGAAGCCAGCTCACATTAGTTCAGGAGTTGATTGTTGAATTTTAGTGTGTGTATTTATACCTCAGAAATTGGTAAACACTACAAATCAGGGCTTGATTTATTGTTTTGTTGATTGTCTAGACTTAGGAAAGTGATGGAGAGCAGATTACACTTGAAAATGTGTTATGTAAACACTGAAAAGCCGTCTGATAAACATTCACTAGCATACTACTGGGTGTTTGTATTTTATCCTGGAATTGATAGTGGGGAGCCACAGATGATTCTTGAGCTGGGGAGTAACAGGTCAAATTTGGGTTCGGGGAATATTAATTCAACAGTAGAGTAGCATGTAGTATGGATTGGTGTAGGGAAGAGAACAGAGGCAGGAAAATCAATTAGAAGGATATTGTAATAGTTCAAGAGAGTGTGGTGAGAGCCTTAACTAGGGTAATGGCCATGTAAGTGGTTCCCAAGACATTCACCAAGAAGAAATTGTGTTGAGCAATCATAACATTGTTGGAGTGAGGATGTAGGCTCCCAAGGGGATGATTTTGAAGGGAATTATTTATTTTTCCACATTATACATTCTAGCATCACTGTTAAAAGATCAGTTATGCTAATTTATAATCATACTCATGCAATAAACTTCCAAGTTTCCCCATAGAAAAAGGATGAAGACCCATAGGATTTGCATTTTCTATATAGCCCTCAGATGTGTTGCCTTGTTGTGACATTTTTTTTCATGGGTGTTGCTTTGATGGTCATTTAAACTAAATTCTACCTATACACAAAAGTTGGATAGGTTGGGTCACAGGCAGGCACACAATGTGATTTACCATGAATACCATATTCTCCTAGGGAGGCCCCAAGTGGCAGCATAGGTCTTATGGCCAGACCTGGGCTTTCTTGGAGGCTGGCTATCACCTTCTATGGCCATAGCGTAGTAACATAGTGCTTCTACTAGAATGCTGGTCATTATCTTCGGGCTGCTTTCAGAGCAAGGCAGTGACAAGTAGGGGGAGACCAATCTCATCATTTGGGGAAAAGAAATATCTTTTATGTTGTCTTTTGGAAATTACTTTAAAGGCATAAATGCTTGAGATTTAGTGGCAAGCGTGCATCTTACTTTTTGTTGTATCAGATTCCTATCTTGAGGAATTCAAGGGCATACTTTATTGGATGGGAATGGGTCCATTGACTGCTAAATACACCCAAGTTCTGTAGAAACAAGAATGTATTTTGCCTATAGTTTATGAAGAGGGGGTTAGGAAAAACATGAATGAGAGTATCAAATAACCCTAAAGTACATGTGGATTAAGCTGGTGAAAGGCAACATTTCTCCTCTTCATGAATTAATAATCTTTTTTTTTTTTTCTCAGAAACTTTACCTGGAGGTTTTGTATGCTATAAAAAAATGCACACACACAACTGATGTGATAAAAGACATGTTTTCTTATCTGAATGCAGTGACATTTTAAAAGGCTGTCTTTGTTATATTTAAACTTGCATGTCAAAAAATTATACTCTTCATATGATTTGTCCTCTATTTGTTCAATGTTACTGTACAGGGATGTTGATACAAAGCAAGAGAGTGTACTTTTAACTTCTAAAGTACTTTTGTTGTACAAGAATTTTGACAATGCCAGACTAATCTTTCATGACTGACTGTGAATTGCCATGAGATGACAATGTAAATCCATGTTAGAATATTCTAAACCATCACCTGGCATGATGATGTGTATTTCACTGTGGGCTTTTTAAGGGGGAAGTCATTTGTAGCTCTCTTTCAGACAGAGTTTTTTTTTAGAGGCTTGAGTGTCTCAACTTGCCACCATTTTTTATGCAAAGATGGAACAGAATGGATGTTTTCCAATTAAAGAAATAGCAGCAAAATAGTCTACAGACTTCTACAGTGACTCATCTAAAAAACTGCAGGCACCCTTATTTTTGGGGCTTAATTAAAATGAATTAATTTAAATTTAATATAAAAACCTTAATTAAATGTTACCTATTTGCCAGACATTGTGGTAGGTGCTGGAGATAGAAATGCAAAGAATGAAACAATTTCTACTCTCAAGGGGCTCACATTCCAAATGGGGAGATAACAAATACATATATGATTATATACAGAATTACTTAAATTATGGGTTTTACTAAATGGGATTGAAAAAAAAATAGACCCCACCATCAAGGAACTCACATTCTAAAGGGAGAAGCAACATGTAAAGAACTAGGTTAATTCAAGACATCTCTCTATCTTTATCTATCTATCTATCTATCTATCTTAAATATATTTATCGCATATATATAGTATATATGTATACATAGATGATATATATATGTATATATATTATATATATGTATACATAGATGATATATATATGTATATATATATTATATATATGTGTACAGTAGATGGAATGTAGTCTCAGAGGGGAAGGCACTAGCATTTGGGAGCAGAAGGAAGGGGGGAATCTGGAAAAAGTCTTCTATCAAAGGTGAGACTTAAGCTGAGACCCAAAGAACTTTAGAAAATCTAAGAAGTAAAGGTGATGAGAACATTGTGAGTTTGGGGGAAAGTATATATAAAAGTATAGAGACTGGAGATGGGATGTTGGGTGTGAGGAACAAAGAAGAGAATAAGAGTGCAAGAAGAATGGAAGGGTAGGAAGGGACTAGGTTATGAAGTTTTAAATGTCAAACAGAACTCCATATTGGATCCTGGGGGTAACAGGGAGCCCCTGGGAGTTTACTGAGTGGAGGATGGACAAGTCAGACTCATGCTTTAGGAAAATCACTTAAAATTAATTAATCTATTTTTAGTTTTCAACATTCACTTTTATAAGATTTTGAGTTCTAAAAATTTCCTCCCCCTCCTTTCCCTCCCTCTTCCCCAAGATGGCAAGCAATCTGATATAGGCTATGCATGTATGATCATATTAAACATATTTCCACATTAATCATGTTGTGAAAGAAGAATCAGAACAAAAGGGGAAAACCACGAGAAAGAAAAAACAAACAACAGCAACAACTAGAAAATAGTATGCTTTCATCTACATAGTTCTTTCTCTGGATATGGATACCATTTTCCATCACGAGTCTTTTGGAGTTGTTTTAGAATAGATCATTGTGTTGCTCAGAAGAGCTAAATTTAACAAAACCAGTTGTTGCACAATGTTGCTGTTACTGTGTACAATGTTCTAGGAAAATCACTTTGGCCACTGAGTGGAGGGTGGATTGGAAAGCGAGAGGCTTGACACTTGGAGACCAATTAGAAAGCTATTGTAATAATCTAGGCAAGAGGGAATGAGGGCCAGAGAAGGGCTATGGCTGTGTGAATGGAGAGAAGAGGGAAAATACAAGAAATGTGAAGGAAGAAATGACAAGATTTGGCAATAGATTAGGTTCCCTAGAGTTTTGCATTTGTCTGGAATGTTATGAAGGGATTCCTAGATGGGTACAGGTTGAAATAGATGTCCTCTGAGGTCTCTGTTATGTGACCTTGTAGAGAGTAAAACAGAATTTTTTTTTGGTGACTGAGTCTAGGGCTGGTTAGGGAAGAATTTTTCATACTGTATCCTCAGGATTCTGTGGGAGTTAGTTAGGATTGGGCCGTTAGGTGGCCCAGTGGATACAGTGCCTAGAGTCAGGAAGATGTGAGTTCAAATCCAACCTTAGACATTTACTAGCTGTGTGACCCTGGGCAAATCACTTAACCTATTTACCTCAGCTCCCCATCTGTAAAATGAACTGGAGAAGGAAATGGCAAATCATTACAGTATCTTTGCCAAGAAAACCCCAAAATGGGTGGAGATTCAGAAGATTCATGAAGATTCAGACATGCCTGAAATGACTGGACCACGAGGGAATTTCCAAAATGGAATTTAGGCTTTAGGTTTTGTGTTATTATTGACTTTCCCCACATTTTCCATTTGTATGATGCCTTTATTCCTGAAACCAGTGTCTTTATGTTTAAATGATTCTTTCATTTTCACCCTGGAACAGTGCATTTGTTCACATACACAAGCAAGAACTAAACCATAAAGTATATGATAAAAATTATTGCCTCCTATTGGTACCTTTCTGTACCTTTCTACCAGTTCTTCTATTTTCTTACCTGCATGTGCCCCCTTTTCCTTTAGCTCATTCAGAGACAGAGGTTATATATTTTTAAAGGGCTTTACCAATATTTTAAGAGAGCAGGTAAGATTAAAAATAAGTACATCCAGTGCAGAATTGTCAAATATAATCTTAGCCTAAAGTACTTTACTAATCTAGCCAAATTACCTGGCACAAGCTTCTTAGGCTAATTGGCCCTTGTTCACATCTTGGTCTGGTCTCCACCTATGACTGGCTGCCATTTTGCCTTGGGATACAACCCACCTGGTAGCTCTTCTAGTCAACTTTGTCTCTACCCTATCTCTCAACTTTTTCTTCCCCTTTCAAGGCTCTTCTGTGATTCCTCCACCAAATATCAAGGTTCATTATAGAATCACAGAATTACTATTTTTGGACACTATTATTCTTATAAATTAGCAAGGCTAATGCTGATTAGCTGATTGATTTAGTCATAGTTCACTATCCCCAATCAGGGAAAGAAATAAGAAAAAGTTTGTTAATACCTTTCAATATTGCTCCCTTCCCATTGAACCCTGCCTTTTGACAAAGAAAAACATTTAAGCAAAAACATCTGATACTGGGACTAAATCCTGCTTTGTATATAATATTATACCCTACAAGTCTCTTCTTTGGGACCTTTGTTCAATTACTCATAGTTGAACTTCCCTTCAGGGATCTTTTTATTTACATTGTTTTAGTCATTCTGTATGTTGTTCTCTTGGTTCTGCTGATTTTATCCTGCATCAGTTCATACAAATCTACCTACATTTCCCTGAAATTTTTATACTTTTTTTTTTAGTGCATTTCATATTTCATAGGATCATAGGTCTTTGAGAAGCAGAGTGTCATAGAGAATTGGCGTTGGAACCAAGAAGGCCTGGATTGAAATCTTACCTCTGACAAATATTGGTTGTGTGATGTTGGGCAAGCTCACTTCATCTCTTCTTGCACCAGGTAACTTTCTAATACCATAAGTTATAGAGAAAGTGATGAGGTGCCTTGGCAAAAGGAGTTTCTTTAGTTGGGAATTCCCTTGAAAACACCAGACCCAATACCTTTCCATAGATATAGACCTAGAAGTGACCTCAGAGGCACTTTAGCCCAACCCGCTTATTTTGCAGATGTAGAAACTGAGCCCAGGGAGAATAAATGATTTAACTAAGATTACACAGCAATAAAGTCAGAGATGGGCTTTTAACACAGATCCTCTGATTCTGTAGCAAATGTGACATTCCTATACCACAGTATTTTAATCCATTCCTTAGTCAATGGGTACCTACTTTGTTACCAATTCTTTCCTACTACAAAGAATACTGTTATAAATGTTTTGAGATATATTTGGACATATGTTTTTATCTTTACTTTCCTTCTGGTTTTATGCCCAGTACTTGGCAAATGTTTTGAAGGTTTATTATATGTCAGGAACTTTTAGAAATGCAGTCCAGAGTGGGGAAGAGATACAGGAATTCCTGGTCTGTGATTTCTGCCCCTTCTTCCACCATTTAAGGGATATTGCCAAGGGTAAGTGTGTTGGAACTTCTTGGGGGGAGAGCATTCAAATTAAAAAAAAATTCTGAATTTAAAAACCATCAAATAAAATGAGCATTTTCATACATATGGAACAGAAAAAGAGGATTATATATGAAAATGAAACTCTAATACACACACATATAATATACACACACCTATATAATAAATACATGTACCTTTCAAATCTGTTCTTGTCTCTGATTCTTTTTTTTTGCCTTCCTTCTGTTCTCTTCTTTGCATTTAAAAAAAAACATACTTCATTGATGATCATTTTTTCTTTCCTTTCTTCTTCTTTCTTTTTCTTGGTTGCCCTATCTCTATCTTTCCTCTCCCTCTTGCCACCTTGAAATTAGAAAAACAGAAACAAAAACCTTGTAGCAAATATGCATAGTCAAGCAGAACAAATTCACACATTGGCCATGTCTGAAAATGTATATCTTATTCTACATCTTTAGGCCATCTTCTCTGTCAGGTTATCGGAAACATGCCATATTATTGGTCCTCTGGAATTATGTTTGCTCATTGCACTGATCAGAGTTTTTGAATCTTTCAAGTTTGTTTTTCTTTGTAATGTTGTTATTATATAAATTAATCTTATTGGAAAGGCTTCTAGGTTATTCCCATGATAGGTAATACTTGTGCTTAGTTTTAGATAGATACTATTTATTATTTTAAGAAAAGCTCCAGGCTCAGATTCTTAAAGTCTAGCCACTGCTCAGATTCTTAAAATCTGGCTCACTTGCATTAGTGATACAAATGCTTAGACTCCTTAAGAGTCTGCCCAACATGATGATGTTCTAATGAACCTTGTCTTTGGCTGAAAGAAGGATTGGGTCGAATTCTTTCGGGCAGGACCTGTGTGTTGTGATTTTGGGGTCCCAGCACCCCTAATCTCTAAACCTCAACATTTTGGAAGCCCGTATGGGGAAGCTGCCTAATCCCAAGTTCCTCTCCAGCCAAGACTGAAAGGTATGTAAGCCTCCCCACCTTATTTCTTAACCTGCAGTTGGAGTCACTCTCTAAGCATCTGGAAGGCTTGGAGGTGCTTTTTCAGGCAGACAGTTACCAGGCTGTCTTGCACTCGGCCTGAAGCTCTCAGGCTCTTGGTTCACTGGTTCAGTTCGAGGCCATGGACCTGGGTACACCTTCCACAGCATAGAGGACAAGGATGGATGCCCTATCAGGAAGTGTATGCCCAATTCTGTCAATTCTCTTGGCGCTAGGAAATTGGGAAAAGTGCAGGTGCTTTTTGGTTGCCTGATGCTTACTTACTCCCTTCCCTCCACACCCCTGGAACCTCCTTCATGGAGGCTACAGGGAAAAGTTAGAATAGCTAAAAACATCTTAGCAGATCCTGGAGGTTTTGTGATTTTGAAACAACTCTTTATAACCCTGGTCACTCCCTTCTCCCACTCCCTTACCTTGAGTCAAGAGGGTATATGTTAATCCTTCTCAAAGCAGAAAAGAGTTTCACCCTCCCCCCCCCCCCTAAATTTACCTTTTATAGTGACCCCCCCCCCCCCCCCCCGCCCCAATGGCTTTGGGCCTTAGGGCAACCTTTGCCTGGAAGCATCATCCAGGTTCAGCACATCCTGCTCAAGGTAAAGACACTAGCTTCCAAACTTGGGTAAGCATACTCTTTTAAAATTGTAGTTTTAACCATTAATGATGAGATGTTGATTCTCTGTGTAAAGTAATTTGGAAATGCATTTAACAAAATTGAAGTCACCTGATTGATAATGGATTCGCTTCAAGTTTCAAATTGGTGAACTTTTTGTATCAGTTATGTCAACTAACTTTTCATAATTTGGTTACCGCTAAAATAATTTGGTTTATTGTTAGTTCAAGTATATAGAAATAATCTCTAATGATTGGCTTTTTGTACCAGGACAAATTGAAATTTGAGATATAAATCCTGGAAAAGTTTTCCCAAGCTGTGATTAGTGAAACTTGCTGTTTGAGGTAAAAACTCACGGGATTTTATTTTGAGTTGTCTGTTGGATCATAATAACTCATCGATAATCAATAATCCACAATCTGAGAGAAATGCCACAAGCTACTCAGAGAGAATGTAATACTGGTGGGAAGTCAGCATCGGGAAAAGCTGAGAGGACAATTTTAGCTTCAGTGTAAGATGGGATCCTCCTGGCTCAGTTTCCCCATTATGTTCCTTTGAAAAGGAATGTTTCCCACCTGGCTATTCCTGAGTCTGGCTATGAGGTGGATTTGATACTGCATGGTTGGAAAACTGAATTATCTGACTCCAAACAGAGCTAAGGATGCTTTATCCTGTCATAACTGGGCCCTGTAGTCTTTTCTGTCATTTGTGTCTTCCAGATGACAGGCCATTCACCTACATTTGGTAGCAAAGAGCGGGTACCAGCCAATGTGTCCCCATCATTCCCTGGATGCAGCCTGTGCTTGGTTCCAGTCCTCTTTGGGACTCCCTTGAGGAAGAAATAGCTCTACGCCCCTTGCCAGTAGGAAGCAGTTTCAGAAGCCAAGACCTTCGACCCTTACCCCAAAAGAATTTGGGTCCCATTTATTTGAGGAGGGAATGATGAAGATAGGAGCTAGACCCCAAAAAGAAAAAACCTGGACTTTCCCTCATGGCCAAATCTCTGGCTTGATCCTGAGGCTATAATCTTATTAATTGGCCTTTCATTATTGCCTACACCCAATATCCTAAATGTTACCTAGCCCTCCATTGTCTATTACCTCCAGATGGCCCCTGGCCACTTCCTGCCCTAAATCCTATCTAGACTCCATTCTCCCTTGGCCACGTGTTCTCAGGCATTTTGTTTACTCTAGTTTACTGACCACTCCCACCTAGATCTTCCTGAGACCCCTCCTCCAGTCACCCCTAAGTGCTTGGCCACTCCTAGATCCCTCTTACAGTCTTTCTGTATATAAGATCCATCTTGTCTCCATTAAAGTGCTAAGATTCTTTGAGAGTCTAGCCAAGGGCTCAGATTCTTATAATCTAGCCACTGCTCAGTTTCTTAAAATCTGGCCCACTTTCATTAGCAATACAAATGCTTAGATTCCTTAAGAGTCTTCCAAATATGACAATGTTCTAATAAACTTTGTCTTTGGCTGAAAAAACAAAACAAAACTCCATTTATTCCTATGTTTTCTAGTGCTTCTAATAGGAATGGGCATTGTATTTTGTCAAAAAGCTCTTTCTGCAACTATTGAAATATTCATATGATTTTTGTTGTTTTTGTTACTGATATGGCCAATTGTGCTTATAGTTTTCATATTGAACCAATACTACATTCCTGGTGTAAATCCATCCAGTTCATAGTCTATGATCTTCAAAATATTTTGCTATAATTACCTTAAAAGTATTTTATTTTCAATTTTTGTATCAATTAGTGAAATTGATTTATAGTTTTCTTTCACTGTTTTACTCTCTTTGGTTTAGGTATCAAATATCTGTGGATATTTGGTAGGATTCCTTTACTTATTTTTTTTTAAACATGTAGTAGTTTATGTAGTACTGGAATTAATTATTCTTTAAATGGTAGAATTTGCTTGTAAAACCATTTGGTCCTGGGGTGTCTCCCACACTTTGGGAGTTTACTTATGTCTTGTTCAATTTCTTTTTTTTTTTTAAAGATAGGGCTATTTAAGTATTCCATTTCCTGCTTTTTTTTTTGTAATCTGAGCAATTTATATTTTTGTAAATATTCATCTATTTCATAGAGTTGGGCAAAATAGCTCCTAATAATTGCTTTTATTTCTTCTGCATTGATTGTGAATTCATTTTTTTCTTTATTTTTGATACTGGTAATTTGATTTTCTTCTTTCTTTTTAAAAAAATAAAGTTTGCTAATGGCTTACTCATTTTATTGTTGCTTTTTAAACCAACTGCTGATTTTATTTATTAGGTTTTTTTTGTATTCAATTTTGTTAACTTCTTTGATTTTTGGGATTTTTATTTTGGTGTTTAATTAGGGATTTTGAATTTGTTGGTTTCTAAATTTCTTAGTTGCCTATCCAATTCATTGAGCTGTTCTCTCTTATTGGTGTAAACATTTAGTGGTATAAATTCCCCCCTAAGTACTGCTTTGTCTATATCCCACAAATTTTGGTATGTGCCTCATTGTTGTCAATATATTTAATGAAACTATTGGTTGTTTCTGTGATTTGTTCTTTGACCTACTTATTCTTTAAGATTAGATTATTTAGTTTCCAATTGATTTTTAATCTATGTTTCAAAGGCCCATCATCAATATAATTTTATTGCATTATTGTCTGAAAAGGGTATATTTAATATTTCTGCTTTTTTGCAATGTGTGAGGTTTTTATGTTCTACATGATAAATTTTTGTGAAGTTGCTATGCACAACTGAGAAATAGGTGTATGCCCTTCTGTTCCCACTGAATATTCTCCAGCAGTCTATCATATTTAACTTTTCTAAAATTCTATTCAGTTCCTTAACCTCTTTTTGTTGGTGTTGCTGTTGTTCATTTAGTGATTAACTTTATATAGGTCTGAGAGGGATAAATTGAGGTCCTTCATTATTATAGTTTTACTGTCTGTTTCCTCCTATAATATTGAAGAATTTAGATGCTATGCCACTTGGTGCATGTATGTTCAACATTGATATTAATTCATCCTCTATAGTACCTTTTTAGCAAATTGTAGTTTCCTTGTTTACCTCTTAATTATGTCTGTTTTTGCTTTTGCTCTGCCTGAGATCATGATTGCTATCCCTGTCTTTTTTTACTTCAGTAAAACATAATAGATTCTGTTTCAACTCCTTATTTTAACTCTGTGTATCTTTGTTTTGTGTGTTTCTTGTAAAGAACATATTATTGGCTTATGGTTTCTCATCCATTCTGCTGTCATCTTCCATTTTATGGGTGAGTTCATACTATTCACACAAACAATTATGATTACTGTATATTTCCCTCTAGCCTGTTGTCTTATACTTATACTCTTTATTTTGCCCTGTTCCTGCTTTAAGAGTCTGTTTTGCTTCAGATCACTGCCTCCCTTAATCTATCCTCCCTCTTATTTCCTCCCTATTTCCCTTCTCCTAACCTTTCCCCCTCCTACTTACCTGTTAGGCAAGATGAATTTTAGCACCTAACTATATATGTATGTGTATTTTTTTCTTCCTTGAACCACTTCAGATGAGAATGAGGCTCAAGTATTACCCACTCACCCCCTAACACCCTCTCTTTTGTATAAACTCTTCCTTCCATACCTCATCTATGTAAGATAATTTTCTCCATCCTCCCTCTTGCTTCCCCCATCTTTCAGTGCATTCCTTTCCTCCATCATCCCATTCTTCTTTTAAGATCATCCAAACATAATGGAACCATCTATATAATTATACTGCCTCTAAAACCCCTAGTGAAGTTCTGAAGGGTTACATGTATCACCCCTATACAAGGATATAAACAATTTAGCCTTGTTAATTCTTTTTTTTTTTGAGTCTTCTGTTTGAATGTCATTTTTTTTACTCAGTTCTTGTCTTTTCATCAGGAATATTTGAAGCTCTTCTATTTTATAGGTTAGGTATGCAAGACACAGTAGTCAATGATGATAGTAATCTACTATTTGATAAACCCAAAGACACCAGCTTCTGGGATAAGAACTCACTATTTGACAAAAACTGCTGCAAAAACTAGAAAAGAGTACAGCAGAAACTAGACATAGACCAAAATCTCACACCATATACCAAAATAAAGTCAAAATGAGTTCATGATTTAGATATAAAAGCTGAGACTATAAGCAAACTTGGAGAGCAAGGAATAGTCTACCTGTCAGATTTATGGAGAACAGAAGAATTCATGACCAAACAGGAGATAGAGAACATTATGAAATGCAAAATGGATAATTTTGATTACATTAAATTGACAAGTTTTTGCACAAACATAGCCAATGCAGCCAAGATTAGGAGGGAAGTAGAAAACTGGAAAAGAATTTTTACAACCAGTATCTCTGATAAGGGCCTCATTTCTAAACTATATAGAGAATTAAGTCAAATTTATA
Source organism: Vombatus ursinus (assembly GCF_900497805.2). Classification (NCBI taxonomy): domain Eukaryota; kingdom Metazoa; phylum Chordata; class Mammalia; order Diprotodontia; family Vombatidae; genus Vombatus; species Vombatus ursinus. The sequence continues at coordinate 41,971,359 of NW_020954610.1, forward strand.
AGAATACAAGTCATTTTCCAATTGATAAATGGTCAAAGGATATGAACAGGCAGTTCTCAGATGAAGAAATTCAAGTCATCAATAGTCATATGAAAAAATGCTCTAAATCACTATTGATTAGAGAACTGCAAATCAATACCACATCACATCTATCAGACTGGCCAACATGACAAAACAAGAAAATGATAAATGTTGGAGAAGATGTGGGAAAATTGGAACACTAATGCATTGTTGGCGGAGTTGTGAAATGATCCAACCATTTTGGAGAGCAATTTGGAACCATGCCCAAAGAGCTATAAAAATGTGCATACCCTTTGACCCAGCAATAGCACCTCTAGGGCTGTATCCCAAAGAGATCATACAAATGGGAAAAGGACCCACATGTACAAAAATATTTATAGCAGCTCTTTTTGTGGTGGCAAAAAATTGGAAACTGAAGGGATGCCCATCAATTAGACAATGGCTGAACAAGTTATGGTATATGAATGTAATGGAATACTATTGTGCTATAAGAAATGATGAGCAGGCAGACTTCAGAAAGACCTGGAAAGACTTGCATGGACTGATGCTGAGTGAAGTGAGCAGAACCAGGAGAACGTTGTGCACAGTAACAGCCACATTGTGTGGTGACTAATGTTGATAGACTTAGCCCTTGTCAACAGTGCAAGGATCTAAGACATCTCCAAAGGTCTCATGATGGAAAATGCTATCTGCATCCAAAGAAAGAACTATGGAGTTTGCATATAGATCATTCTTTGCTGTTTTTTGCTATTTTCACTATTTATTATTTTTTTCTTCTGTTTTGTTTTGTTTCCTCTTTCTGGTGGTTCCTCCTACTGGTTCTATTTCTTTCTTACAACATGATTAATGTGGGGGCAGCTATGTGGCTCAGTGGATAGAGTACCCACCCTTAAGTCAGGTGGACCTGAGTTCAAATCCGACCTCAGACCAAACACTTGACACTTACTAGCTGTGTGACTCTGGGCAAGTCACTTAACCCCAATTGCCTAAAAAACAAACAAAAAACAACATGACTAATGTGAAAATATGTTTAATAAGAATATATATATAGCCTATATCAGATTGCATGCCATCTTGGGGAGAGAGGAGGAGAAAAATTTAAAACTCAAAAGCCTATGGAAGTGATTGTTGATAAATCAAAATAAATTAATAATAATAAAAAAAGAAACTCTTCTATTTCATTAAAGATCTGTATTCCCTCTGTAGGGTTATACTCAGTTTTGTAAGATAGATTATTCTCGGTTTTAGTTCTAGATCTTTTGCCATCTGGAATATGACATTCCAAACTCTCAATTTCTTTACAGTGGTCACTGTGACATTTTGTGTGATCCTGCCTGTGGTTCCATGGTTCATGAATTCTTTCTGAATGCTACAGTATTTTCTACTTGGGAGATCTGGATTTTAGCTATAATATTTTCTTAGGAGTTTTCATTTTTTTTTCAGGAGATGACTGGTGGATTTTTTTCTATTTCTACTTTGCCCTCTGGTTCAATCTATCTGAGCACTTTTCTTTTGTAATTTCTTGACATATGATGGCTAGGCTCTTTTCTTGTTATTGTTGTTCATGACTTTTAGGTACTCTAATGATTCTTAGATTCTCTCTCCTCAATCTATTTTCAGGTCAATTGTTTTTCCTATTAGATATTTCACTTTTCCCTTGTTCCCTCCACCCCCATCTTTTGACTTTGTTTTATTGTTCCTTCATGTCTCATGGAGTCATTAGCTTATATTTGGCTAATTTTAATTTTCAAGGAGTCATTTTCTTTAGTAAGAGTTTTTACCTTTTTTTTAAACCAAACTATTAATTCTCTTTTCAAATCTTTCCTGCATAGCTCTCATTTCTTTCCCCATTTTTTGCTTTACTGATCTCATTTGGTTTTTAAAATCACTTTTTTCCTTTTTAAAAAAAATCTCTTTAACTATTCAAGGAATTCTTATGGAGCTTGTGTCTGATCTGCATGTTTCCTTTAGGCTTTGTTTGTAAAAGTTTTTGAGTCATTCTTTTCTTCTGTGTTTGTCTTGAACTTCTGGGTTCTTTTTTGTTTGCTTATTCTTCCAATCTACTTCTTGACACTGGACTTGATGTTAGTGTTGGGCTCTGCACACTTTTAGGGGAGATATTTGACTTGAGCTTCTGTCCTATGTCCTGCTGCTTTTGCAGCTCAGTCTGGGGGCCTGCAATTTTTCAGTGCTTCCAAAGAGGTACAGAGAGTAGTCTGTTCACTGACCTCCTGGTCTGAGCTCTGCAAATTCCTGACCAATTTGGGTCTGTTGACTTATTAATGGTTGAGTTTCAATAGACTATAGCTGGACTCAATCATTGTTAAGCTTTAGGAAGGTTTTTCAGGTTTGGAAGTACTGAACCAAAGGCTGCCCTTTGGTTTGGGATACCCATTCCCTTGTTTATTTCTCTATTGGCTTATGTGCTGGGCTAAAATGCTAAACTGAGTGGCCCCTCTGCTCTTGGGCTCAGAGCCACACAGCTACATTTCCAGAACTTGTTCTGTGCTCAATACTCCACTAGGGCTCACTCTTAGTAATCAGTTAGGGCCTGGTCTCAGTACTTAGACCTCTCTTCTCTGCTCTGGATTTGTGATCTGGAATTGGGTAATGAACAACTGCAGATGGCACCTGTTCTTGTCAAGCTGATTGAGAAATTCAACAGATTGATCAGGGATTGTCCTGATCAAGCCAGCTTATAATTATCCAGACAAGTGTTGAGGCTCAGTCAAGTTGAGCTCCTATGAATATTAGAAGCAATGAGGCAATAAGAGTTCTCAGGGATATTAAAAAAAAGTCTCTATGACAACCAGAATGTCAGTCTTAATTTGTCCTTGACTCCTTTGCCTCTTGGATCTTTTTGCTAAGATTCATTTTGTGTTTGCAAATGATCTACTTCTCAGACTGCCTCCTTCCTGGATGTGTTTCTTTGCTTGATGAATTTCAGAACCTACTTTCTACAGACTCATGGACAAAGGGAAATTATTCAGGGACATTTGACAATTTGGTGAGAAAGTCAGGATCAGCAGTCCCACGCTCCAGTATCCCTCCTCTCTCCTGTTAATGCTCCAAACATTCTGCTCCTTCAGTAATGCCCACCGGCATTATTGACATTAAACAATCGAAACTCTGTAGTGCCCAGCGATTTTTGAGGATAATTCTGGTTTGGAATTATGACAAGATTACTGTCCTGCAAAGGAAAAGGAAACACATTAGCATGAATATACAAGCTAATGCTCTAGTCATTTTAAAGAGTTAATGTTGGGGCAGCTAGGTGGTACAGCGGATTCAGGAGGACCTGAGTTCAAATCTGGCCTCAGACAGATAACGCTTACTAGTTGTGTGACCCTGGGCAAGTCACTTAATCCCACTGCCTAGCCAAAAAAAAAAAATTAATGTGCCTTCCAGAGCACCTGATTCTGTGGGATGGGGGGGGGGGAGGGAGAAGTACTAAAGAAAGAATTGATTTTTGTTAATTGGAACATATATATGAAAATAAAATTCAAATTAAAAAAGGAAAATCAGAGCTTGAAGGATCTTTGGGGCTCTTCTAGTTCAACTGCTTCATTTTATAGATCAGAAAACTGAGGTCCATAGAGAGGAAGTAACTTGCCCAGGGTCACTCAGTCAGAGATCACATGGACTAGAACACAAGCCCCCTAACTCCTAATCCAGTGTAATCCCTCCTACTTATACCTATACATATATATATATATATATATAATACAGATGATTTCAAATTATTTTGCAAATAAGTTGTATTTGCAATAGGTATTCAATAAGAAAAGTAATTTTTTTCTCTTAGAAAGTCAACAGCTTAACCTTCATAGTGTTTAATGGTCATTGAGGATGAAACTGATTTGAATTATGAAAGACTGGATCTAGCCTGTGATACTTCCCAGTTTCTTTTTTGAGCATAGTTGATAATTAACCCAGATTCTTTGGTTCAGCGTGGGTCTGAGTCCTAGCTAGGGTGTCTTGTCAACAGATGCGTTGCCATCATTAGCTTTGGTATTTAGTCACTTAAAACCAAAAGGAAATGGACCGCTATCATGGACAGTACTTGGAGAACAGTGAACTGTATACCTTTCCTGAGTGGTCGGGCAAATGGGAAAAAAGCTCTGACAAATCTTGGCCTAGCCCAGAAAGGGCCACTCATTTCCAGATATGGCAGATCTCCCTTATTGGCGATCTTGTCTAACACATTTCCCCAGCAAGTCAACAATACACATTTGGAAGAAACCTCAGGACTCATAACTGCAGGGAGTGGATGGAGACAGATGTTAGTTCACAGTGCAGTGTTCTCATTTGCACTTATCTAGCACACTCTGGAGGATGGGTGTGGAAAATATGAGTGGGTTATTTTGGCAAAAGTAATGACTTTTGACCTTTTTTTTTCCCCACTGCATCTTCTAAAACAGAGTTGGCCAGCTACACTCCGCTCTGTGACCTTGCTTGGTGGCCTAGATTCTTTGCCTAGGCATTTATTAGCTCATATACCTCACAGCCAAGCTTATTAACCCTTCATCTTTCTGCCAGGCATAGGATTAGATTTTCAGACTGGTTCCTCCCAATCTTTTCTGAGGAGGATACTCCTTGAATCTGGAAATTGCTACACTGCAGGTTTTGCCTAAGGGATAAGGCAACTGTTAACTTTTGAGAACTATGATTCTTTATGGGAGTGGTGGCTGGCAAGAATACCTTGCTTTCAAGTGTGTCTGCGTGTGTGTGTGTGTGTGTGTGTGTGTGTGTGTGTGTGTGTGTGTGTGTGTGTGTGGAGGGGTGGGGATGCTAGGTAGGAATTATTGCTTTGAAGTTCTAATCGTTTCCTTGGTCTAGAAGTAAAAACTCTTAACTTGGCTTTCCTTTGCAATTTGCCTCTGTCAGCTCGAAGACCTCCAGCAATAGCTAAGCATGAACTTCACTATCAAATACTTAACCATTAAAACAGATGTATAATCTTGGACATGTGGGTACCCCCTCCAATGATACATATCCCAACCTACTCATGCCTGCCCATCCTGAGCAATCCTTGTCAATTCCCTCACATGAATTAGCCACAGGGGGTGCCCTAGAATTTCTGAAGGCTTTTGTTACATGCCAAAGAGTCAAAATTATAGAATTTCTTAATCTGGAAAGGGGACATCTAATTGAATCCTGTCTTTTACTGTATGAGGAAATTAACACCCAGAGGGATCACCCAAGGCCATACAGCTAGGTGGCACAGTGGATAGAGTGCTAGACTTGGAATCAGGAAGACATGAGTTTGAAATTTGGCTTCAGGTATTTATTAGCTGTGTGACCCTGGGCAAGTCACTTAACTCAGTTTCCTCATATGTAAAATGGGGATAATAATAGTACCTATACCCCAAGGTTGTGAGAATGAAGTGAGATATTTGTATTTTGTATTTTGTAAACTTAAAAGAGATATATAAATGCCATTATTGTTGTTGTTATTATTATTATTATTATTACTAGCCAGGTGTTCTGACTACTCCTAGTGATTTTATCACCTTACCTGTTGTTAAACAAATGATGAACATTATCATAGCTGTAGTAGATACAGTTGAAATAAAATTTGTAGAAATGGGGTTTAAAAGAGAATATATCTGCAGGGCTGCTTCTCTTGTAATTCATATAAGGATGGTTGTTGTTATTTGTCCTTCATTCTTGAAGAGGACCATGAAGTCATGGAGGTGATGCCATGACATGTAAGTGAATTGGATTTAAGTGAGGGAAGGCTGTACAAAGTCACCAGCCTCACTTTCTTCTCTGGAGCCATCTGGGTCCAGTGGCCAGATATAAATCAGGACAACTAGAGATGGCCCAGGATGCAGTGGGGGACCTTGGCCTTTTTAAGCTAAGGTCTTTAAGAAGTCTCATTTTGACTGAGGCAACACCCATTCAATAATTAAGGCCTAGTAAGAATTGAGGCAGAGAATGGCCTCTTTACCTAGTCAAAAATTAAAAAACAAACAAACAAATAAATATATATTTTTAAAGACAAGGAGGGTAGGGAGTATTAATTGAAGTTTCAAAAGGGCTATATGAGAGCTATCTAGGCTCTTAATTCTAGGCTTGTTGAATTTAATTTCTAGTTAGGATTGAGTATTGGTCAACTTACCGTTATCCTAATGGTTGAATATCTCTAAGTCTCAGTTTCCTCATCTGTAAAATAAAGGCATCGAACTAGATGGCCTCTAAATTCCCACCCAACCTCTCTCAATATGATCCTTTGTTCCTATGCATCAGATCTAAGGATCCATTCAGACTTGCTCCTACTAGATAGAACGCTTCATGAAAATAAGAACTATGTCTTTTTCATTCATTGTCATCTCATCTCTACCTGCCTCCCACTCATCCTAGCACTTTACAAAATGCCTATGAATGATGGAAGATCAATGCATACATGAAGAAAAACCAATCATAACAAGCATAAGAATTACTAAGGGTGGAAGCGGAGTATTAGCCCTTTCTTGTTCTTTGTCATGCTTTCCTTTTGTTTAAAAAGTTTTTTCATACATTTTGTTTTTATACTGCTTCCTCACCCTCTGCTCCTAACTAGCACCAATGAGCCTTCATGTATGAAATGCCAAAAAAAAAAAGTTAATAAATACCAACTTATGTAACAACTGCTTCTTATAGTGTATATAACATTTTGAATCCATTGCTACTTCTTTTTTTTTTCTCCTAGGCAATGGGGCGTTAAGTGACTTGTTCAGGGTCACACAGCTAGTAAGTGTTATGTGTCTGAGGCCGAATTTGAACTCTGGTCCTCCTGATTCCAGGGCTGGTGCTCTATCCACTGCACCACCTAGCTGCCCCAATTGCTATTTCTTTAAAAAAAATGAAGGGGGTACATATTTTCTTCTTTCTGTAAGATAGCATGGGTTATTTTAATTACAAATAATTCAGTTTTACTTTGTTCTTCTTTACATTTACTTCATTGTAATCATTGTGCATAGATTTTTCAGCTCAGCTTGCTTTGTCTTGTGTCAGTTTACATAAATCTTCCTGTTTCTCTGAATTCCTCATAGTTGTAATTTTAGAATGGGATAGTAATAGTCCATTCCATTCACATACCACAATTTGTTTAATTTTTCTATAGCTAATGAGGCTACTTTGTTTCTAGTTCTTTGTTACTATAGAAAGTACTGCAATGAATATTTTAGTATATATAATATCTTGTTACCTTTGATTTTCTTAGAGTATATACCTAGCAGTAAGATCTCTGCATTAAAGGACATGAATAGTTTTATTACTTTCCTCCCTCATAATCCCAAATTGTTTTCCAGAATGTTTAGCTCCAACAACAAAGTATTAGTGTGCCTATATTCCTACAGCACCCCAATTATTCTTGTCAATTTGTCAATGTACTGACAATGAGGTAAAACCTCAGAGTTGTTTTATTTTTCTTATCATAAATAAATGATCTGGTGCAATCTTTCTTGTGGCTGTTAGTAGTTCATAATTTTTATTTTGACCACTTATCTACTGGGAAATAGTTCTGGGTCTTACATATTTGTGACAATTTTCTCCATATCTTGGATATTAGACCTATATTAGAGAAATATTATTATAACTTACACTGTTTCCTATCCTAGCTGCATTAATTTTGTTCATGCAAAACCTTTTTCATAATTTCAGTGCCAACCGACAACAGCAACAACTTCAACTATGATGGAAAGGAAAAGAATCATTGACTCTGGGACCAAAAGACCTGAGTTTAAATCCTGTTTTTGATATTTTCTACCTGTGTAACCTTAGGTCTCAGTTTACTTACCTGTAAAATGAGAGGGATTGAACTAGATGGCCTTTGAGATTCTATCTAATTCTCTGTCAATATTCCTATAATCCTGTGAATGCCAATTCAAACAGTCTAGGAATACTTTATAGTCATGAGAAATCAACAAAAGAGAATGAAATAACATGTTCTAAAAAAGCAAAGGAGCTCAAGATTCACCCCAAAATAATGTATCATGCAAAGATGAATTGAATCATCAAGAAAAAAAAAAGATGGACCTTCAACAAAAAAGAGTCACTTGAGGCATGCCTGAAAAAAGTAAATGAGAGAGGAGAAAAGCATTTGATTTTTAAACACCCAAAATAAAAGAAATGTGAGAAAAGTAAATATGCAAAATGGTCAAGAAGAATCTATGCAATGAAATAATTTATCTGATTTTTTGAGGATTTTTTTGAGACTGAATTGATAAGAAGGATCATCAAAGTGAAATATGAATCTAAGTCAATAAAGACTTGAGGGAATATTAAAGGATCAGGGGAAAGGAAGAAGGAGAACTGACTTAATATTATATGAACTAAATCCTGTCCTCTCCAAGAAATGAATCAATACATTTTGTTGGGCAATGGAGAGAATGTAGTAAGAGATTGCTCAAGTAGAAAGAGGGATAACAAGAGACAGAGGAGCTGGATGTGTGCTCCCACTTTGCCTAGAAGTAAACAGTAAAGGGTTAGTAAATGTTTCAGTCTCTCAAAAATTGGCAAGACAGGGTAAAAGCAGAGGAGGGGAGAGACTAGAATGAAAAAAAATCAGAGGTGAGTGAGGCCTAGATATATTCTAGTGGTGTAGGGATAGGAGTTGAAGAGGAAGACCTATGTTTTTGGTATGATCCAGAAGCAGATTGCATCAGGCATAGAATACTTGTGCTGAGTACATTTTTTTTCCTCTTTCACCACCCTCTTCTTCTTTGTAAAGATAGGACAGAGATGAAAGAGGAAAAAAAGTACAAAAGAATAAATAGAGGGAAAAACACAATAAATCATAAGAAAGTAAATTTATTCACAAAATAGAAAAGGATAGCAGAATAGATTAGAAAGCAGAATTCAACCATATAGTGTTTATAGGAAACCCAACTGAAACATAAAGAAGCACACAGAGCTAAAATAATTGACTGGGACAAAATCTATTATGCTTCAACTGAACTGAAAAAAAAAGCAGAGAAAACAACTATGGTCTTAGGTAAGGAAACAGAAAAAAATAGAATTGATTGAAAGAGATAAAACAGGGAAACTACATTATCAGGAAAGGTACCATAGACAGTGAATTAATATCAATATTTAACATGTATGTACTGAATGGAAAAACATCTAAATACTTTAAAAAATCCAAGTGAGTTATAGGGCAAAATAGACAGAAAATACATTAGTGAGAAACTTCCATGTGTCTCTTTCAGACTCAAACAAATTTAATAAAAATAAACAAGAAAGAAATTAAGGAACTGAATTTTGTTGTTGTTGAGTCATTTCAATCATATCCAACCCTTTGTGACCCCATTTGGGGTTTTCTTGGCAAAGATACTGGAATAGTTTGCCCTTTCTCTGGCTAATTTTATAGATGAGGAAATGGGGATAGGGATAAATAGGGATTAGGCAAATAGGGATAAATGACTTGCCCAAGGTCATGAAGCTAGTAAGTTTCTGAGGCCAGATTTGAACTCAGGTCTTCTTGATTATAGGCTTAGCACTTTATCCACTATGCCACCTAGCTACCCTTAAGGAACTGAATAGAATTTTAGAAAAGTTAGACATCACAGGACTTTGGTATTCACTGAATGGGAATAAAGAGGAATATACATGTTTCTCAACTGTGTATAACACCTTTATAAAAATTGACCATTAGGGCAAAAAAAAAAAATCTCACAAGTGCAGAAAAGCAGAAATATTAAAATATTTTTGCTCACTACAAATTAATACAATTACATTCATTAAGGACTATTGAAGGAAGGATTAAATTAATTTAAAACTAACAATCCTAAATGTATTCATGGGTCAAAGAACAAATAGATAACTTCATTAAAGAGAATGACAACAAGGTGATAACATACAAAAATTTGGGGGACCCAGTCAAAGAAGTCCTTGAGGGAAAATTTATATCTTTTAAACACTTTCATTAACAAAAGAGAGAAAGAATAGACTGATGAATTGGGCATTCAACTAGAAAATTTAAAAACCAGAAAATTTTGAAAAATTTAAATTAAATACCAAAATAGAAATTCTGAAAATCAAATAAAAGATTAACAAAATTGAAAGCAAAAGAAGTATTGTATTCAAATATATAACTAGGAGCTGTTTAAAAATAAACTCAATAGATTAGGCAAGTCATTAGTTATTTTGATTTTAAAAAGAGGAAAAACAAATTATTAACATCAGAACAACATGAAAAGGAGAATTCACAACAAATAAATAAGAAATAAAGGAAATTATTGGAATCCCCCCTACCTAATTTAGGCTTATAAGATTGACAAGTGAAATGGAGCAATATTTACAAAAGCATAAAATACCTGAACAAGCAGAGTAAGAAATAGAGAATTTAAAATAGCTCAATTTCAGAAAAATAAGTTGAATACATTATAAATAAAATCCTAAAAAAAAACCCCCAGATCTAGAGGGATTTATAATAGACTTCCAGCAAATGTCTAAAGAACAATTGATTTTAGTAGTACATAAATTGTTTGCAAAATGAGAAGGGAGCCTACCAAATTCCTTTGACATAGAAATGATTTTAATACCTAAACCAAGGAGAGTTAAAACAGAAAAAGAAAAACTATAGACCCAAATTCCAGATGAACACTGAACCAAAATAAAAAAAAAAAACAAATAGATACAGCATCTATCAATAAGTATTAGATGCCATGCTATATACTGGGAATACAAATATAAGTAAGCAAGATAGTCTGAAACCTCAAAGGGTTTTCATTTTAATGAGAGAAGACAATGCATAAAGGGGTGCTACAAATGGATCAAAGGAAGAAGGAAGAGATCGATAAGTACAAATATATTTGTAGATAGTACTTTTCATTAGAGCAAAAAACTAGAAACAAAATGGGTGCTCAACAGGCAGTGAGTGGTTAAATGTGATTCAAGAATATAATGAGGTATTATGGTACCATAAGAAATTTTGAAAGGGATAGATTCAGAGAAACCTGAGAATATATGTATAAACTGCTACATAGTAAAATGAGCAGAATAGTTTGTATGATTAAAATATTATAAAGAAAAATAACTGTGAAAACTTTAAGATTTATAAACGACATGATGACCCATCAAAACTTCAGAAGACATGATGAATGTCTTTCCCACCTCTTGCAGAGAAGTGATAAACTAGAAGTACAGAATGAGACACACAGTTTTAAACACAGCCAGTGTGTGGATTTGTTTTGCAGAACTACATTTATTTATTACAAGGGAAGGCTTTTATTTGGTGGAAGTGGGAAAATTAGGTGGATAAAGATAGTAACAGTAAAATGAAAAGAAAAAAACATCAATGAATCATTAAGAAGATACATAGAATAATAGACATGTTCATAAGGTAACAGATATAAGCAAGACAGCACTGGAACTACCGTTTAAAATCAGAGATACATTTAAAAATCCCATTGCTGTATATAGTGGAGATTCATGATTTTATGTTCAGTCCTCTTGTTTTGTTCTTTTTTTTTTTTTTAAAGCAAAATGGTCATGTTTGATGAAATCTTTCAAAATCATAATAACAAAAGGGGGAAGGGAATCAGCATTTATTAAGTGCCTACTATGTTCTGGGCACTATGCTAAGTGTTTTACAAATATTATCTCATTTGATCCTCATAACAACTCTGCGAAGTAGGTGCTTTTATTATTCCCGTTTTGCAGTTGAGGAAACTGTGGCAAATAGAGATTAAGTGAATGTCCAGGGTTACACAGCTAGTTTGAGGTCACAATTGAACTCAGATCTTCTTGACTCCAGGCCCAGGGGTCTGTCCACTTTACTACCTAGCTGTCTTTGGAAAATAAGGAAAAAAAATGATAGAAAAAAAAGAAAGAAAAGTTCTAGAGGGAATCAGAGGAATTTCTACAAAGGCATGACCGTCAAATAGGGCTAGAAGGGCTGGCTCCCTGCTTACCTTAGAAGTATGTTACTTCTTTGCATCTTCCCCTAGTCCCACCATATTGAGAGGCTTCAGAGAAATCTTAGGTCTGGAGATATATTTTTGTCTTGCTTCGAAATAGTCATCTTAGGGGCAGCTACGTGGCACAGTGGATAGAGCACTGACCCTGGAATCAGGAGGATCTGAATTCTAATCCAGCCTCAGATACTTACTAGCTGTGTGACCCTGAGCAAGTCATTTAACCCCAATTTCCTTTAAAATTTCCTTTAAAAAAAAGTCATCCTGCCTGTATGGCAATTGCGGGGTCTTGTTGATCCTATCGAGTCGGAGGTCATTCTCCAGCTTACTTCTCTGGTCATGTGAGATATGCTGTGAGGCAACTACCACTATTGGCACTCAAGAGACTAACTTTTGGACCAGGGCTGAGCCTCCCACCCCAACCCCAAGCCAGGCCAGAGTTTGAGTTCTGTTAGCCACGGATTCTAGCTGAGAAATCCCTAGAAACAGTGAAGCTACTTTCCTAGCAAGAGCCTACTCTTGCCTCCATTCTCCCCATGCTATTAATAGCTCTGCCTGGCCCCAGATCGACCCCTTGCTCCCCCACCCATCTCCCCCATCTCCCCACTTCCTTCCTTAAAATTTCCTAAGCTGGAGGAAATTTCCTGACCTTTGATAATTCTATGTCCTGGGGTAAAGCCCTGGATGGAGGCAGGCTCTCTCGTAGTTATGGCTCTCTCAGTGGCCATCATTAGCTTTTAAAGCAAATAATTTGGTCCTGTCCTACTTCTCCTGTCTTCCGACACTTTACTTCCTCCACATATTTGTTCTCCAGTGACACTGGCATCTTTACTGTTCGTTGCATAAGACCCTCCATCTCTTGATCCTATGCGTTTTCACTGGATATCTCTTATGCCTGGAATGCTCTCTCTCCTCATCTGTTTTCTCTGCTTCAAGTAACAATTAAAATCCCAGCTTCCTCAAGAAGCCTTTCCTGACTCCCCATAATGCTAGTGTCTTCCGTCTGAGTTTATCTCCAATTTATCTCACTTACATTGTGTTTGCACAGAGTTGTTTTGTACATTGCCTCCCCTATTAGGTCGTGAACTCTTTTCAGGCACATACTGTTTTTGCCTTTCTTTGTATCCCCAGCACTTAGTGCAGTGCCTGGCATATCATAGGTGCTGGATAACTGCTTGTAATCTTGTATTCTGTGATCCATGATTCAGCAACTCTGGCCTTCTTTCTGCTCCTGTCACACAACACTTTATCTTTCAACTCTGTGCCTTTTTACTGGATGCTCCTCATTCCTGGAATTATCTCCCTTCTTATTTCTGCCTCTTGGCTTCCTTCAAGACACTTCAAATCCTACCTACTGTATAAGACCCTGCCACAGCACTGCTAGTGCCTTCTCCCAGAGACTACCTCCCACTTGTCATATATCTTTATCTCTTGTTTGCACATAGTTATTTTCATATTGTCTCCCCATTGGAATGTTAACTCATTGAAGTCAGGAATGGTGTTGATGATGTTGTTGTTGTTTGTCCTTCATTCTTGAAGACCAATGACATCCAGAGGAAGATGTCTTGATTTGCAAGTGAATTGAATCCCTGCTAACCAGTCTCATTTCTCTTCTCTTTGTAGCCAAACTCTTCCAAAAGGCCATCTACAATAGGTATCTTCACTTTCTCTTCTCTCATTTTCTTCTTACAATCTGGCTTCTGACCTTATCATTCCAGGAAAACTGCTCTCTCCAAAGTTGCTAATGATCTGTCTCTTAGTTGCCAAATCCAATTTTCTCAATGCTCATTCTCCTTAACCTCTCTTGAGCCTTTGACACTGTTGATCCCTCTCTCCTGGATAATTTCTTCTCTCTTGGTTTTTGGGACACTATTCCTTCCTGGTTTTCCTACTCTGACCACTCCTTTTTCTGAACCCTTTACTGGATCCTTCTCCAGGACATGGCTTAGCCTTAGGCCCTTTAGATGCTCCTCAGGGTCCTATCCTAGGTCCTCTTCCACTGCGTTTTTACCTTTCTTTGTATCCCTAGCACTTAGCACTTGTGTTTCACATGAAATAGGTACTTAATAAATGCTTGGAGACTTGGTTTGACCTAGGTATTCTGACTCCAAGTCCACTGCTCTTTCCCATCGTACCATGGTGCCTCATTTAAAATATTTGAATGCAGCTGTCATACACCCTACAAGTCTCCCTTAGGCTAACTATTCAATCCTTGTATACTAAGGTTAAAAAATGCTTGTTGACTAAATAGCTGACCAAAGACACCAGAATTTAAGCTCAAAAGATGAACAAGGGAAGTTGTGGTTTGGTTAGCCCAAACATTTTTTCTTCCTGATGTAATACTCCAAAGGTGCCTCTTATTCCTTTTAAGTTTATTGCTATATTTGGTCCCTATGGGTAGATGGAATTTCTAGGGCAAGCCTGAAGAACGTTTTGTTGTTATCCTTCTGAGAAGGCTCTTTATAATTTATCTGTCACATTTTTTCCTTCCTCTCCAGCTCTTTTGATTGTATTGTTTCAAAGATAACCCTTCACCGCTACCACTGCGTGGCTCTTTGTATTTGAGCATGTCACTCCTCCTCAGTTTCCTCATTTGAAAAAGGAGAAGATCATATTAAGTACTTTCAATCAATCAATTAACTAGTCAACAAGCACTTATTAATCACCTACAATGTCCTAGATGCTGGGAATACAAAAACAAAAGGGAAAACAGTCACTGGCCTCAAGGAGCTTACAAGCTAGTTGGGCTAAGTTGCACTAAGACTTTTGGGAGACCCTGTATCCAAAATGGATCCAAATAGATACAAGGTGACTGGAGGGAATTGAGTAGCAGCTTGGGGGACTCAGGAAAGGACTCCTGGGGAAGGTAGTTTGTGATCCTTGAAGGAAATTGGAGATGATAAGAGACGGAAGTAACCAGGGAGTTTATTTCAGATATGTGGGATAGCCAGGGCAAAAAAACACAAAGGTAAGAGATGAAGTACTCTGTTTGAGAGACAGCAGTAGCTCTAAAGTTTTGTGATTTGATGAAAATCTTGAATTTCTAAACCAAGAATTTTGGAGACAGACATCTTTTTGAGGGATAAAAATCACTTGCTGTGCTGAATCTGTCTTTGATTTTTATAAGAAGTTCTAAAAATCAATGTTCTTGACTTCAGACTACTCTCCACCTGGATTGCTCAATCAATTAATTTTTTGAGCTATTGAACAACCCCAAATAAAGTTTTTGGTTTTTCATAGGTGGGGGGTAGGTTTGGAGCAAAACAAGAACAACAAAAAAACATGTCACTCAACTCAACTAAAATGTAACCTGAAGGTAGTTTATGTCTGGTTTGAAAGGTGCATTACACATATTTATTTTGAAACCACAGACTATTCCTTTGCCTCTCATAACCCACTACAGGGTGACCACAAAGGTACTATATTGCTTAGCATATTAAAGTCATAGATACTATAACTAGCATTCAGGGTGTTGGGAATAGCTCTCTCAAAACTGATTTACAACCCAGGGTAAACCACATGGACTGTTGTCTGAGAATAAGTATGACCAATTGCACCTGTATTCCTCAAAGCAAACAGTGCTAAACCCCCAGCTCAGCACAATTCTACTCTCAGTTGTATTTGAAAGACATAAATCACAAACTGTTTTATGGGAAGAATTTATTTCAGTAGGATTGACATTATTTTTTTGAGGGGAGGGGGTGGGTGTCTGCTTCTTCAAAGCCCAAAAAATAAGGGAGCCAAGAAGTTACCAAATAAGAAAAAGCTTAAGGGAGTTTGGAGAGGAACTGATCCGACCTTATTGTTTTACAGTTGAGGAAACTGAAGGTCAGAGAGGAGGGTAAATGACTTACTCTAGGTCACATAGCTGGTGAGAGGCAAAAAAAAGGGTGGGGGGGGGAATAGTATACTTATTCCTGACTCCTTGGCCAGGGCTCAATCCACCATGGCACTGGGCTTCCCCTTCCCCACCGCCATGGCTTGGTGATGGTCAGGTTAAGCCTTGTAGCTCCTCTTTTAACTATGGTCTATTTGGCCAGGTAACCTAAGTACTGTTAATTTCCCTATAGGGTATTCCCTAGGTATTGCTCTCTCTTTACTCAGATTTTCATGTACACACTTATCTGTTTATAAGTTCAATCCCTACCCTGTTTTCTCTGCCAGAATGCAGTGAATGTTTCTTTAGGGTAGGGATGACTTTTGATTTTGTCTCCATATCCCCAACATTGCCTTACACATAGGAGGCCTTTAATAGTTGTTAGATTGGATTGGAGTCCAAATCTCTAGCTTGGAGGAAAGAAGCCTTAAGGAAGACATGATAATTGTTGGATTGGAAGGTGAAAGGGGAATCTGACTTTGTTCTGCTTGACCCTAGAGGGCAGATGGAGCAGTTGATGGAAGTTTCTGAGAAGTGTATTTCAGTTTGATATACAGAAAGACTTCCTAATAGGGGCATCTCAAAGTGAAATGTGCTGCCTCAGGAGTTCCCTATCATCAAATGGAGCCTTCTTGAGGCCATTGCAGAGAGGATTTGGCTCAGATGGAGCTCTGAGGTCCCTTTCAATTATTTTGTGATCAGCTTTGTCTTGGTGAAGTCCATTTTTAGGTTGTGTTTCTAAACTCTTAAGGCTAGAAAGCACCTTTTTATCTGCACTAATTCAAATTCTCGAGAGGGAGTGTAGCCTTATGAATAGAGAATTGGCTTGGGAATCAGGAAGTCTGGAGATGGAGTCCTGCTTCCAATCTATACTAGCTATGTGACCCTGGGCAAGTCACTTAACTTCTCAGAGGTGAGATTCCCAGACTATAAATTGCAGAGAAGGTTCTGATTTGCATGGTTAGAGGAAATTTCCTCACCAGAGCTCTGTGTGCTTGTGAAGTCACGCTCTATTAAAAAAAAAAATTGAAATTCTTATCTCTTTGGTCTAGAGTTCACTGTGATTCTCCTGGGGCCTTAGCACTAAGAAGAGATCTGTGGGGGTGAAATAAGAAACAAATGTCAGTCTAAGATTTCACAGGCGGTAAGAACTACAGCCGAAGTGCTGAGGAGAGATCTATGGCCAGTAGGGCAAGGTTGGGTAGGACTTTTCCCTGGATACAATTCCTTTTAGTTTGGGTTTCCTTCAGGTCCCACATTCTTCTTTACCAGGTAATAGTATTTCATCCCATCTGGTGTCACTGATTGATTGCTTATGTTCACTGTAATTTTAGTACTTTTTTTTTTTACAGTCAGGGAAATTGGTTCTTTGGAATCATTGGAAGGACACATAGAGAAAGTAAAATGAACCAGGTCTTTACTATATCCTGGGAAGTGCATGAATGGGGTCTACAGAATGGCATGATTTGTAGTACAGATAATTGAGTTCCTGCAAGGAAAAGGAGTCTTTTTTGCTCCTCTCTTCTGTCTTCTGCCTCCAATTTCCCTACCTCCATTAGCTTATGCTAGCTAGCTGACTATCTGATCAAGGGATCAGTGAAATGAATAGATAAGAAGTAAAAGAAAAAATATTTTCCACTCATTGAGATGAACTGTCAGGATTTTATTTTCTATTAGGCTGACTAAAGAGTTGTAAAGTCTACCTGTAGGCAGAGTGTGGTGTAGTGGGTAGAGTGTTAAACCAGGAATCAGGAAGACCTGAGTTCAAAACCTGCTTCAGAGACTTGCTAGATGTGTGAACTTGGACAAGTCACTTTTCCTTTCCTATTGAATGGGAATAATAATAACAATAATACCTGTCTCACAGAGTTGTTGTGAGGAACAAATGAGATAATGCATGTAAAGTACTTGATAAACTTTGAAGCACTGTATCAACTTCTAGTTATTACCTCTACTTTCCTGGTATAGAGAAGAATCCAGACTGGATAAAGAATCTAGAACTGGGATTCTTTGAGGCCTATCCTTAAATTCAACTCCCTCCAGTCAGTGATGACCTTTCCCTAGATGAATCTCACACAAAACTTTATTTGGCAATTCTTCAAAATATTTAAAATGTATTACCGTGTATTATAGTTATCTGTGAGTTTGTCTGATTTCTTCATCAGCTCTAAGGGAAGCTTATGTGGCATAGCACAGAGTCAGGAAATTCAGTTCGGTTAAGCCATTTTTCAATTGTGTCCGACTCTTTTTGACCCCATTTGTAGTTTTCTTGGCAAAGATACTGGGATGGTTTGCTATTTCCTCCTTCAGCTCATTTTACAGATGAGGAACTGAGGCAAAGAGGGTTAAATGACTTGCCCGGAGTCACATAGCTGGTTCCTGAGGTCAGATTTGAACTTGGGAAGATGAGTCTTCCTGACTTCAAGCCTGGTGCTCTGTCTACTGCACCATGTAGCTGCAGAGTCAGGAAAAATTTGGTTCAAATCTTGTCTCAGACATTTAAGTAACTTTGTGATACTGGGCAAATCAGTTTATCTCTTATCTACTCAGTTTCCTCATTTAAAAAATGGGGACAATAATAGTAACACCCACTTCAGAAGACTGTTGTGACAAGCAAATGAAATTATGTATGTAAAGTGCTTTGGAAGCTTTAGAATGCTTCATACATAAATGTCAGCCATTATTATGGAGTCAGGGATGGTGTCTTAATTAAAATTTGCATCTCTCCTAGTACCTAGCACAGTGATCTGTGCACAGTAGGTAGATAATAAATGTTTATTGAACGGAACTTAATGCATCACATTCATCATTAGAAGTGAATGGAGTTGACTCCATAAATGAAGTCATTTATTTTTTGGTACTCTTGTGATTTCCGGGATCTGAAGCAAAGAGATAGTCTTGGGGGCTGTCTCTTAAGACTTGCCTTCAAACAATTTGATATCAAACAGCCACCTTTGCTGAAGAACACTACTCAGGGCTCTGGAAATAGGGAGCTCCTTGAACTCTACCTAAGATAGATTGGGGAGTAAGCTACATTTCCCACAAACTCTTGGTGAACCTTGTCTGATAGCAGCTATTCCACATGCTGCAGTCGATGTGACCTCCATTTGTCTTTCAGATTCGAAATATTTCCTATGATTTAGAGCATTCATTGCTTCCTTTTGCTGTCAGGGAAATGAAGGAAATACATTTCAGTAGCACTTTCCTGAATGTACTTATCTCCAGCCACTGCTGTAAATATGCAGTGATCAGATTCTCCTGGTGCCTAATAAATCAAGACCTCTGACCAGTTACTTTATGTGTATCTTTTGAAGAAATAACCCACTCCCCAATTGACTTCTGTGCATTGCATAATTTTCCCCTTTCCAATTAAAGTAGAAGAATAATCAAATTAAAGGTGAGGTTTTGAAATGCTAATTTCAGGTTTTGTTGACAAATGACAACAAGGGCTTAGAGAATAGTGGTGAGGATGCCACCAAGGGTGAAGAGAGAAATAGCTTGCTTCTGCCTGGGTGGGGCTACAGGGAGAAGGGCAGCCAGGAAGGAATGCCTTAGAGAGGGGTCATTTGGGCAGTACAATGTGAGCTCTTTGTGGGCAGGGACTATTTTCTATTTTGTCTTGGTATCCTTAGCTAGTGACTAATAAATGCTTATTGAATTGAATTGATTTGTGTCAGGAAATAGCCAGTGAAGAGACCTCCTCTAGGCAGAGGAAGAAGGTGTCCTGATTCTCAGTCTCTTGTTTTTTTTTTTCCTCCAATCTGCCACACTTTTTTTTTAAACCAAGAGTAGAGTCATTGGCATTTTCTTTTCATTGTTGTTTTTGTTGTCGTTGTTGTTGTTATCGATTTGAAATGTCTACACTATATGAAGTCTGAAAGTTTGAATGGATGGCAAACCTCAGTTGGAAGAATGGACAGAGAAGAGAATATCTTCCCTTTTTCCTTCCTCCCTTCCTCCCTCCCTCCCTCGCTGCCTTCCTTCCTTCCTTCCTTCCTCTTTGTAGTTAAAAAAGATGTACTTAACCATAGCAGAAGAAGGACATTCAAGAAGAATATACATTGAGGACACGCTAAGTTAATTCAACTGAGCAAAATTCCTCACCTAAATTATCCATTATGGTCCATCATCCAAGCATGGAGTACCCCTGCTGTACTTCTTGGACTCAAATGACCAGGAAGTGATGGCAATAGCCTAAGGGTGAGAATATCTTTCTTAAGAAGTCTCCTTCCATCTTTCCACACTTATTTTGTTGAGAGTCTTTTGTTTTTTCAGTTGACTGGTTTTGAGGAAATACAGTGGAACTAGGCATTTACTGTATTATTGCCCTGATGAATTAAAATGCAAAAGCTCACAGGAATCAACTTTCCTTAAGTAGAACACTGGTTTTGGAGGTAGAGAACCTGAACTCTAATCCTTCCTCTGATACTCACTACCTGTGAGACTTTGAGCCAGTTATTTAGTCTCTCTATTGGGGGTCAGGGTGCTGGTGAAACTGGGGAGGGGGCAGTTAACCCTTCTCCCCTCTCCATATCAACACTAATGTAGTGATATGAACAAGGAAGTAGAGTGTAAACCTAGGGTATTTAGGGTTAACTTCCCCACTCCCACCCCAGGTGAATCTATCTGGGACCTGACTGTGAGACCCTTAGGCAAGAAGAGTATTAAAGCAGTTTTTAGGGCTTTGGGGAAGGGTGATCCTGAGACTCCAAAGAATTGCCTTGTTGACTGTTTTTAATCTCTTTGCCAGCAGTTTTTAATTTTTATCTTCCTGAACTGCTTTTAACTACTTTTGAAACTGCTTCTACTTGGAATATTTTAGTAAAAGGACTGTTTGAACCTTCAGATTCTGAGTGACTGATCACACCAGATGGGAACCCATGACTTAGGTACTTCCTGATCCTCAGTTTCCTCATTTATGGAGTTGGACTAGAGATAGTCTCTAGATCTAAGATCTGCAAGTGGATTGTCTGCTTCTTGGGACTCCTGTGATCACCCTATTTTTCTCTTGAAGATTTTGCTTTATTGTTAGTAGTACTGGTGCCAGAGGCCTTCGAGGAACTAATCATGTAACTGTGTTCCTTTGAACAATTTTAAACTTTGCATCTAGAGTCTTGGTGGTGTGTAGAAACACATACACACACACCCACACACTCAAATCCATACCCACACACACGCAAAATTATTAGGATATATCTAAATCACCAGAAAATTAACAGCTAAAAAGAACTTGACATTCAATCAATCAATGAGCACTATTAAGCACCTATTATATATGAGGCACTGGGGATGCAATGACAGAAATGAAACAATTTCTGCCTCTTAGGATCTTGTATCCTTTTGGGTGGACAAAATATGGTCCCAGATAAAATGACAATAAGAATAATAGCAATTAACTTTTACATAGTGCTTTTAGATTTGCAAAGCACTTTACATGTGTGTGTATCTCTATCCATCCATCCATCCATCCATTCAGCCATCCATCCATCTATCTATCTATCTATCTATCTATCTATCTATCTATCTATCTATCTATCTATCT
>NW_020954610.1:41992711-42047780 GCF_900497805.2 Vombatus ursinus
TCTGTCTGTCTGTCTGTCTGTCTGTCTGTCTGTCTGTCTGTCTGTCTATCTATCTATCTATCTAACTTTCTATTGCTATCTCTATCCATATCTATATATCTATTGCTCTCTCTCTCTCCATCTTTCTCTTCTCTCTCTAATTTGATCCTCAAAACAACCCCATAAGATAAGTAGCTGAGACAGCTGAGGCATTGAAAGGTTAACTGACTTGTTCAGCCAGTAAGTGTCAGAGGCAAAATTTGAGCCAAGGACTTCTCAACTCCAAGGCTAGCAATCAGCCACTTTGCTAATTAGCTAATTATCTGCCTAATGTTTATACAATGTACTAAGGTTTGCATACATTGTCTTGTTGTTCATTACAGTAACCCCACTAGGTAAGTGTTTTTACTACCCCCCTTTTACAGATGGGGATCACAAAGGCTAAATGGCTTGCTTAAGGTCACACAGCCAGTCAGTAGCTGAGGCAGGATTTGAACTCAAGTCTTTCAGAATCCAAGTCCAGTGCTCTATCCACTCTATACCTAGCTGCCTTCGACAGAGCCTATTGTATCTATATACTATATAAATATATATGTATACTTGTATCTATGAATGGTTATATACACAAAACACACATGCATACAATCCAATATATACTTAATACTTATATGTGTATATGTGCATATCCATGATTTGCATCTATATGTATTTATATACATACATGTGCTTATACAATATACTATATACATATCATATACCCACATATAAAATGCAATGCATGTATCTATGCACACACCTGTATACATACATACATGTGCACACATGCATACACACATGCATACAGGAGAGGGTTTGTGGTACATGAGATAGAGAGTCACCCTCATAGCCAGAAACACCTGGGTTCAAATTCTGCCTCTGGCACCTACTAGTGGTATGACTCTGGACAAGTCACTCAAAGTCTCAGTGTTTTGGGCAACTCTCTAAGATTCTAAGTTGCAGAGAAGGTGCCATCCTGCACTGGAACAGGGAGTTTCCTCACTTGGGACTTCCCTATGTTTATGAAATCATAGACACAGGCATATATATATATACGTATAGGCACACATGTACATACATACAGACATACCTATCTGTATCTAAATCTAATACATCTGTATCTTCACCTATCTCTAGGTAACATTATTTCCTTTTGTGTGGATACTGCCAGTATGCATCTTGCCTGAGTTGGAATGTCTATATGAATACTTTTGTGTTGTGATTCTGGTTTCTGTTATCTATGTGAACCACAGACAATTGGCAACTATCAAGCAGTGATGTAAAGCAGTATGTGATGTCAAAGATTTAACATGGCAGGTATGCTCTATTTATTGGATAGAATTGAATTTATAATACTTTGCAAGAAAAGAAATCAGGCAATAGCAAATTTCCTAAAATTATTATGAGGCGGTAGGTTGTAGTGCAAATAGTCCTTGGTGTTTGTATTATTTTTGTAACTTCTCTTCCAAGGAAATCGAGCCCCTTTGTGATGAATGAAAAACCCCTGACACAGAGTTCCTGGGTATTTAAAAATAAATTTATGAATTAGGCTAGCTAATAATCAATAAATTGATGGCCAATGGTTTCTTTTGTCAAACAAAGACACAAAACATGGAGAGTCTGAAAGCTTTAAACAATCCTTGAAAGAGAATTCCCCTGACAACTGAAAATCAACCTTGATTGGTGATGTCAGCTCCTTCTATTGAGAACATGGCTTGATGGTGAGACTCAGCTTTCTCTAGCAATCTAGCAATCTAGCATCTCCATCCAGACCACTCTGATTGGTTTTCTCCTTCATGAGTTGTGTCGCCCTAAACTCAAATGGAAGGGTACAAGGATAGGGGTCCATTTCCTCTAGGTAAGAACTTGCCTAGATTGGATTCTTTTACATTCTAAATGGTAGCAAGGTCTTCTAATTGGGTGGGGTTCCATTCAAGATAGAAGAGCATGTTCCTGAGGGTTAGGGGTTATCTTTATCAGCCATGTCCTTCTTCCACAGAAACTGGGCCTCAATGAAGACATGGAGGAGAAAAACCTGTATTCTAATTTAATAATTTGTTATTAATATAATAGAAAAATAATTTCTCTTGTCTTTCTTCCTATACCACCAGAATTTTCCATTCATTATTAGTCCTCCTATGACAAAGATAAGAAGCAGGCATAATTACCATAAGGTACCATGGTACCTCATCCTCAGATACACTGAGAAATGGATTGGTATACTGGACAGAGTGTTAGATGGTGATCCAGGAAGACATAGATTCAAGTGTTGTTTCAGATACTTTCTAGTTGTGAGACTCTGGGCAGCTCATTTCTCCTCTTTTGGCCTCTATTTCCTCATCCATAAAAAAACAAAAAGCAAGTATATGGTAGGAGATTGATTGGTATGAATTGAATGAAATTTGTTGAAGTTGATGCAATTCTGCCCTTGGTTCATTTGGTCTCTGGACAAATGCATTTTGGATTTTTTTCTATAGAGATAGTGGCTTGTGAAGAAGCCTTAGTGGGGCAATGGCAGAGGACCAATGTGCAGATAAACAGAGACCAGGAATCAGAATGACCATTCTCAATAGCATGCCAACTGCCTTGACGCTATTGAAACTTCAAGTGGCACTTGCATTAATCTGTTTACCTTTGACATTTTATTTTGCTTTACAAGTGGGTGAAGTCATAGTACACGCTGTCCCAAGAACGAGATGCCGGAAGAATGGAGAAGAGTTTCAATTCATAAATGACTTCTGTTGCTAATAGAAACAGGTTAGCAGAAATACCTGCCCAAACAAATCCTTAATGCCTAAAGATCTGGCACATGTTCCCTCATGCCTTTGTCTCCTTGTTCCCATTCATTTCTTCTTCCCTGCTTAGAACTGCTAGGATAGTTAGTTGAGGAGAGAGGAAGGGGAGTAAGAGAGAGAGAGAGGGAGGTGAAAGAGAAATAGATGGAGGAGAGAGGGGAGGGAATGAGAGACAAAGAAAGAGGGATAAAGGAAGAAGGAAGAAAAAAAGGAAGAAAAAGAAAGGGAAGAAAGGAAGGAAGAAAGGAAAAGACCCACTTAGTTTTTGGTGGCCTCAGTTAATTTTGATTTGTGTTTATTAAATGCCTACTGTATACAGAATGCTAGATCCTGGGGGGAAATGCAATGTTTAGATTGCAGTCTCTGCCCTTATAGAACTTAGAATCAAATATGACACATATCATTTTGTTTGACCCCTTTTATGCACTTAATTGTCCTCTAAGTTTAGTTATAATTATTTGGGAACATGTTTTATTTCCTTTGGGGGTAACTAGGTGGTGCAGTAGATAGATTGCTAGTTTTGGAGTCAGGAAGACTGATTTTTATGAATTCAAATGCATTCAGTAAAATATATTGCTATGTATTGCTTCTCTGATACTTCAAAAGCAATGTGTATATATATATATGTATGTCTGATACATCATACATGTCTATATAATGCATATGTGTAATATATATGTATTAGGGTGATGACCTGATTTGTATATGCTAAGGAATTTTAAAAAGCTACTCATATTTTAAAAGAACCATGATTTCATTAGTATGGATACTTTCTGCATGTACACAGATTTCATTCCATTCATGCTTTAGTAGAAGGTCTACATGATTTGCTGTGACTGAGAATATGTATTACTCAGTGGTCAACCTTCTCATGATGAGTATCTCTGAAATGGACTGTGCTAGTCCTTCAACAGTCACCACTGAGACTGTTGATAGGTTCCTCCTTGAAACCTTTTCAGTTTGGTAGGACTTTCCAAATCCTTTGCTCAAGCTTGGTCATCTATACAAAGGATGTCTTTAGCAGTTGGCCTTGTACAGACAGAGTGCTTGTTAAATCAAGTTGAAAGCTATGACTATCCTTTACCATTTTGTTTTAGATTATGAGATTTGAAAATATTAGGAGTCCTCAGAACATATTTTCTCAATTGATAAGGTTTTCTAGATTACAGGGTCCGGAGAGAATGAACTAAATCAAACAGTGTCATATAAATGTGATATGAGAAAGAGATTATATGAGGTTTCCTGAAAGTTTTCATGTAATTACATCTCTGTACTTAGAACCAACAAGAAGCTTCTGATCTCCATGGTCCCATTGTTGTAGGAATGGTGGGTGAAGGTGTTAGCACCATGGTCAGCTCCTTCCACAGATTAATTTTCAGGATGGATTGGGTTCTAGACACCTCAAACACTGATTGAAAGGGAAGATAGATTACCAAGTGAGTTGAGTAGTCTTCCCATTCATCCAGAGCCCTTCCCTCCAGGCACACACATGGGCCAGAGAAGAAGTGGGGACTCCCATTCCTTGTTCAAGAGAGAAAACTTCTGATATATTTGTTAAAGTGCTCCACAATGACAACATACTGTAGTGGAAAGATTGGTTGAAATGGAGTTATAAGTAAACTTGAGTTCAAGTACCACCTCTCAGATTTACTACTTTATTATCATGCCATTTAACCTCTTGAAGATTCATTTTCTTCATCTTTAAATGAGGTCTAAATAGCTGTAGTACCTACTTCAACCTTAAAGCACATTACTGAAGTCAGTTATTATTAACCCTGTGCTGTAGGTGGTGCAAGTGCATTATCCTCATTTTACAGATGAGGAAACTAAGGTTCCAAGGAGTGATATGATGTACTTGATGGTCATAGCAGAAGCTAGGATTCCAACCAGTGTATCTTTACAAATCTATAACTCTTTCCCTTCCACTGACTAATGTATCATATTCCTTTGAGTAACAAGATCCGAAAGGTGCATGAAGAAAACCGCTTTTATTTCAGATACAGGCATTCACTGACAGAGAAAAAGAAAAAAAAAAATCTTGGAAGAAAGTATCTACAGGAATGAAAACCATCAGTGTCTCTTGAAGTACTTAAACAGCTCTTCTCTCCCCTTAGAGAAAAAGGCTTAAGAAAGTGAACTCAGTGGTGCTTTTAGAATCTTTTTTTCCCCCTTAAAAATAAACATAGATTTCAAGGAAGAAATCCCTATGGATTCATTGAAGTCCTCCAGATCCTCGCATTGCTGAATGGCTGATTATATCAAGTCTAAGAACACTGCAGGATTTCCCACCTGAGATCCATAATCACTCAAAAGAGTTTGGCTGAATGATCCACCCTAGGGGAAAAGACCCTGGTGGATATAGAATATTATATTCCAGACTATGATTTGAAGAGGGATGTAAAATCTACAGAACTAGTATGTCAGTAAAATTATCTTGGACAGATGCTGAATATGGCCAATGAATTGGGTCTAGAATTTAATGTGAGGAAAGGAGTGGGTGGGAATGCCTTTGGTAATTCTTTTAATTCTTTATTTAATATTTAATTCTAATAAAGCTCAAGCTCTTTCCTGAAACTGCAGCCCATCTTTTAAATGCCAATTCTTCAGGTGATGTCTATAGCAACATATAATTACGGATTTAGAGCTGGAAGAGGACTCAGAGGCCATCTAATCCATTTTCTTTATTTTATAGATGAGAAAATGGACACTCAGAGAGGTAGAGTGATTTGCCCATGGTAAAACAGTTCAAGTCCTGCCAGATCTAGTGTTCTTCCCACTGTATTATATTGCCTTGTATGAGTGTGAGTCATGGAATACTGTAGTTACTTCAATGATCAACCATGAAAAAAATGCTATCCACCTCCAGAGGGAGATCTGATGAACTCTGACTGAAAATTAAAGCATACCTTTTTTATTTTCTTTTTCTTATTTTTTGGTGTGTTTTCTTTCACAACCTTGCTAATATGGAAATATATTTTGCATGATTTCACATGTATAATTGATATCCTATTGCTTGCCTTCTCAAGGGGTAGAGGGAGAGAATTTGGAACTCAAAATTAAAAAAAGAATACTAAAATTTTTTAAGTGTAATTGGGAAATATTTAATGAAATAAATAAAAAGAAAATGGATGAATAAAAAATACTACAGTTACTTAAGAAGTGAAATTGAGATTATCCAATGGGCAATGGAAAGGCATGGAGTGAGTGTGAACATGTTGAAACACATTAACAATGAGCACTCCCACAGGAGAAGTAGTATAAAAATGTCAGAGAGGTTTGATCAGAAAAAAGATGAACTGATTATGCAGTGAGAACTTGAAGACAACTGGTAGACAGTTTGTGTGTACCACTGGTACACATTAGCAGCATTAAATGAATGACAGAAAGGCTCCCAGCACTTATGTGGACCCTTTTCACTCCTTCCTGTGGTGACCATATCAAAGGCCATGGATAAAGAGTTGTATAGGCTGGATTGCATGGGGGGGGGTTGTGATGTGTATTGTTGGAGAGAGTATCCATAATGATGAGAACACAGATCCATTGGAATGTCTACTTCTGCCATTATACTACCAGAAAAGATGTGCTTAATCAAAGGTACTGAGCTTCCTCCTAAATGGAATTAATTAAACACTGGCTCCAATTTTAAATGTAGTCCCTGAGCACTTGGAGAAGCACAACTCAAATTACTTGTGCATTTTTTGGGAAAAAAAATAATAGTTATATTATTATTTATTAATATAGCACTTGAGGGGTTGTGCAGCATCTTATTTGACCCCTGTGAGTTAGAACCTATTATTATCTTCATTTTACTAATGAGAAAATCAAGGTTCATGGAATTATATGACTGGTCCAGGTCATGCAGTTAGTAATTATTTAAAAGATTCAAACCAAGATCTTCCTTGCTCCGAGTATAATGCTCTATCTGCTATGCCATGCTACTTGCAGCTAGAAGAATACAGTGAAGGGTGAAATGTTTAACAATAGGGCTCTCCAAAAAACATGCATGCACACACATTTTCATATTAATTTGCATTGTTAACACTTTCTTAAGTCTAGACAATCAACAAAATAATAAAGCCTTTATTTGTAGAGATTGCCAATTTCTGAAGTGTAAATGCTCACACCAAAAATTTAACAATAGACTCACAAGCCAGTTAAAGTTGACTACAGCATACTCTAATACAAAATCTTATAATAGAACATCAGAATTAGTGGGGACCTTAGTGGTCCATATCTGGATAGAAAGTCTCTTTATGCAAATCTAGCCTCTGCTTAAAGATATCGAGAGACAGAGGATTCACTTCCTTCTTTCTAGTGACTCTCATTTCAAAATCCTCCGATCCTGCAGCAGACCCATTGTATTTTTGGGTCACTCTAATTCTTAGGAAGTTTTATCTATTACTCTGCCTTCTAAGCAAACAATTCTGCCTTCTAAGCAAACAATTGTAACCTTTCTATCAAATGATGACCCTTCAAATTCTATAATAATAATGCTATACTTGCAGTAGGTAGCATAAGTATTATTATCCCCATTTTACAGATGAGGGCATAAACTCAGAATATTTAAATGACTTGCCTCTGTGCAAGTGGTGTGTTTGGGGATTAAAATCTAGGTGTTGATTCCAAGACTATTGATCTTTCTGTTACACCATGCTGTCTCGTTTCAACTATTTGAAGGTAGCTGTCACACATCTTGCAGACCTCCTCTTCTCTAGGCTAACCATCCAGTCCTTGTGTGGCAAGGCTTTGAATCCTCTCATCTTCTTGGAAACCTTCCTTTGCCAACACTTTAGCCTGCCAGCACTTATCTTAACACATTATTGGATTTGTGGTCTCATTGAAATGAGTATTGCCTCTTCTGGTATAGATAGCAATCTATTCTTGTCTTCCTATCTTGTGTGATTCTTGTTCATTTCATTCCATAAATGTTCAGTAGGTGCTCTACCAAATATACTAAAAGAATTTTTTTAAGTCTTCTAATATTTTGCCCTACTATAATGTCTCATTGTGGCAAGGAGATACTTGGGATTTCAAGTAGGTTCTGGCAGATTTTTACCATTTTCTGTGTCTGAATCCCCAGTACTTAGCATGGTGTCTGGCACATAGTAGGCACCTTATAAGTGCTTGTTGGTTGGTGGATCCATTGATTAAGTCTGGAAAGGAGCCTTCATCTAGTTCAACTCCATTATTTTATAGGTGAGGAAACTGGGTCACAGAAAGCTTAAGTGAGCTTAATATCACATAGCTAATTAGTGGTAGGGCTAGGACTAGAATTCAGGTCACCTGAATCCCAGTCCAGTGTTTTTTTTTTTTTTAATACATTGCAAAGGTGGTTGGGTTTAGCAGATGCAAGGGGTTGGGGAGGAAGAGGAGAACTGAGTGGAGTGGTGCCTAGTCCTACACAATGGGGGAAACAATTCTCCCTAGCTCCTATGTGAAGTCCTCCCTCCACAGAAGAATGGATACCAAAATGTTATAAGTACAAAATAATTTCATTTTAGTGAGAAGTTGCTAATCATCATTATCATCAGAGAACTAAAGAAAACTCTTCTTAAAAGGACTCAGAATATATGTGGGAGCAGAGTTAGGGCCATTTCAGCATTCAATTCAAATCAATGAGTCTTTATGTTGACTCCTCTACTATGAGCCCAACACTATATCTATCTTTTCCCAATAAGCTGGTTGTCAGATCGGGATATTCAGACCTCATTTTGACAATAGGAAGTAGACTTTTCTCCTTTTGCTCTATTTTCTTCCTCATTCAATAAAGCCAGTATATGTCAGGCACTATGCTAGGCACTGGGGGTACAACAACAAGGAATGGAACAATCACTTCTCTCAAGGAGCTGACACCCTAATGGCAGAGACAAGAACATATAAAAGTATACATAGAAACTACCAATAAATACAAAGTAGTTAAATATGAGGTATTTGGGATGGCACTAGCAGTTGGAGGAGAGTGGGGATAAGGAAAGGTTCCATTTGATTGGTGTTTCTTGAGTTGAGTCTGGAAGAAAGAGAGGTATTTAATTAGCAGGAGGCAAGGAGGGAGTGCATTCCAGGCATGGGGGACAGCCAATGCAAAGGCACAGAGATGGGAGATAGAGTGTTGTGTGTGAGGCACAGAGAAGTCAGTTTGGGTGGATCAAAGAGTGCAGGATGATGAACAAAGTGTAATGAGGTTGGAAAATAGGTTGGAGCAAAATAGAAGACTTTAAATTTTATCGAAGAGGTAATGGGGAGCTGCTGTAGTTGACTGAGTGGGGGAGTGACATGGTGAGCTCTGATCTTAAGGAAAATCACTTTGACAATAGTGTGCAGAATAATTTGAAGTACGGAGTGGGGAGAGACTTGAAGCATCTTCCCCAATGGATAGAAATTGCAAGAAGACAACTCTCATATCAGATGTTGAAGGAATATATATGCATGTTTTTGATGTGGTAAAGAAAGTTTCAGTTCATCCTTATGTAAATATTGTGTTATCAATGTTTTCAATGCTGGTTTCAGTCTAGTTTCCTGGCAATGTGTATATAGTTAATGCTACTGGGCAACACTTGGCCTTTCTATATTTGTAGATTTTGATGTTAAGGAGGATTGTGATAATCTGCACAGTTGTCTTCTACTTGTCCAGATATTTTGATACTCCCTTTGGACTACTACATTCAGATTCAGAACTTTAATTACTTTGCAAAGGGTACTCTCTTTTTTCCATGCATGTGAGGGATAGATGGTTAGAAACAATATGATGTAGTGAGAAGACCGTGGATTTTAGAGTCAAGTAACCTGGGTTCACATCTCACTTTGCTTCTTATGAGATGTATGACTTTAGGCCAATCACTTAACCTCTCTTATTCTCATTTTTTCTTCATCTATAAAATGAAGGTCTGGATATACTGACTTCTAAGATCCCTTCTAGCTTCAAGTCTTATTATAGCTTCACATATGAGTATGAATCAATGGAAGAGGAAGGAAACAAGCATTGATTAAGTGCCAAATATATGCCAGGCACTTTACAAATATTATCTCATTTGATCCTCATTTTACAGATGAGGAAACTGAGGTAGACAGCAGTTAAGTGACTTACCCAGGGTCACATAGCTTACCAGTGTCTGAGACCAGATTTGAACTCTGGTCTTCTTGATTCCTGCCCCTGAACTCTATCCAGTCCATACCTAGCTGCCCTGAGGAACTGAAAATAATTTTAGAAAAGTTAGATGTCAAAGATATCTGGTATTCACTTAATGGAAATACAAAGGAATATACATATTCTTAGCTGTACATGACACCTTAAAAAAAAAATCTCACAAATGTAGAAAAGCAGAAATATTAAAAAAATAAGCACTTGTCTCTAGGCAAGCACTGTGCTAAGTTCTGGGGAAACAAATTGATAAATGAGATAGTAACTGTTCTCAAATACACTCTTTAATTTTAAGAGACACAACTTATGGAAGAATTAAATTGTAGGGTAAATAGAAGGACACACTGCTCCATAGGTGCAGCTTCAGGATTAAAGCCTAAGGCCCCATAGGATGAATTTTTGTGAAGGGGAAATCCTGATGGGATTTGGGTAGGCAGGGTTTGGGATTGGACCATTGGGTGCTGGCACCCTATGGTGTTTTTTTGAGCAACTGGATGTTTGGAGGTACTTTGGAGCAGAGTCCCCTGATAATTGTAGTGGGCTGTATTCTCCAGGATCTGTGATGGTAGATGGACTTAGGCTGGGACAAGTAACTGGGGAACACTTTCAAAGGGGAAGGGATTTTGTTAGTGTAGCCATGCCATTGCCTTGGGAGCATTCCATGTAGGGGACCAGGGTACCCAGCTTCATGAGAGTTTAATTTCATCCAATATCAAAAGCTCTCCATCACAGTTGATGCCATCTGTGTGAATTGATTATAAATTGATTTCTTGGGCAAAATAATAAGGTTCATAGGCTTCTTTGGCTACTCCTGCATTCTTGTGAAACTCTTTGGATGAGTCAAGTATAAAGGAATCTGAAATTTACAGATCAAGTTTCATGTACAAACATTGTTTCATGAAACAATGGTGAGGGGGAGTGGAGTGAGTATTCAAATGTATTGTATGATTTGCTAAGCCACCACCCTTAAAATAAACAACAATTTTGTACTAGTGAGGTCAGCTTAGAAATATCCCTAAGGAGCCTCTCATACAAACTGTGCCTAGTTGCTTTTATCTATCTGTAAGGAGGGAGTGACTTACTTATGGGTTTATTACTCAGAAAGGAAGTGAGGGAAGGAGTAAAGACAGGTGGAGTGTGACAAATGTCATCTTCTAAACTCTCCAGGAAGGTTGAAGCTGAAAGGTGGTGCTCCTGCCAGGAAAGGCAGCTGAATATCATATTAATAGCTCATATTTCAAGCACACATTATTGTTTACAAAGCACTTTTCTCAAAACAATCTTTTGATAGAAGTAGTAAGAGGCTTTTATAACCCCTGTTTGTTTATAAGTGAGGAGATCAAGGTAAAGAGAGGTTAAGGGACTTGCTTAAGACCACTCAGACAGTAATTCATTAGCAAGCAAGCATTTATTAGGTACCCATTTATGGGCCAATCACTGTGCTAAACTGTAGGAACACAAATACAAAAGTGAGGCAGTCCCTGCCCTCAAGGAACTCACATTCCACCAGAATACATTCATAGAGAAATAAATATAGGATAGTTACAACATAGATACGTGGTTATTTTTGTCAGAGGCACTACTGACTGAGGCAATCAAGAAAGGCCTCTTAAAGGAGGTGTCACTTGAGCTGAGCCTTGATGGGATCAATGAGTTATAAGAAGTAGAGGTGAAGAGAGCGCATTTTACCTATAGTGTACAGTCTCTGCAAAAGCAAAGATTTTGAGAGATGGAATGCTGTGTAGGGGAAACAACAACTAGACCAGTTTGGTTGGAACCTAGAATTCATGAGGGAATAAGTAATCCACTTGGGAAAAATAAGGTGGAGACAGACTGTGATGAGCCTTAAATGATAAATAGAAGAGTTTGCATTTTATCATGAAACAGTGGGAGAGCTACTGAAGCTTCTGGGGGGTAGATTGAGTCAAATCAGGAGCATAACATACAACCTAACATAGATTGTATACTATACTCTGATATCTTAACCCGGTGAGAATACAGCTCAATCAAAGGATTTAGACCAAGTGGGGAAAAGTCCTTGAAAACCTTTGGGGGTATTGGAGTGACATTGAGAGCAAGTCTGTTTCAGTTGGTTGAAGCTCCACAGGGCTTGTACAAAACTAAGAGCTAGTTCAGAAGTCCAAAGATTCAGATGAATAGCATGCCAGGAAGTAGTATCAAAGACAAGAAGGAGTCACTTGAGAAAAGGGAGGTAAGCTTTTGAATTTCAGCCTCTGCGTCCTCCTCTCCCCTCACCATCTCTCCTTAATCACAGGAGGACATTATGAATGTTGGAGGACCAAAGTGGCCTTTTCCATTGGCATCCTAGTCATAGTAACTTTCTTAGAACAGCTGACACCATGGTTACATTAGGAGCCAAGAACAGGCTGAACACAATGAGACAAGGCAGTTTCAAGATGAGGATCCCAGACAAGAAGCTGTACTGTGCCTAAGGGGAATTTCTTTGAGTATCTCACAAAGGAGTTACCCCTTTACCATATATGCTTTCTAAGCTTGAACCAACTTTTCTCCGGTTGTATGTGTTTTTGAGGAAGAGTGCCATGGAATTTTTGGAGGATGTTTTATACCAAATGTTCTTACTGTACCACCTCAGTAAATACCCCTTAAAAGATTAATTAAAAGCCAATTAAGTTTAGTTGACTGATTGATATCATTTGATAGTCTTGGGGTGTGTGGGGAGAAGCACAGTGGTAGGGGCTCATAAGCTATAGCATTAGACAAATACTCCCAACCCCTCAGGGCTACCCCTGGACTCCCAGGGCATAAAAAGTAGCTACGTAAGGTCTGGGGACCCCTCCTGTCATTGCATGTGGGGATTGAGAGAGTTCTTCCAGAGCAGGAACATGCACTTTAGAAATATCAATTTGGCAGTGAACCAAGGTGGTCTGTTGAAAAGCCCAGTGCTGTTTTCACTACAGCATATGGTGCCTATCTGTAGGTAATCAGTCAGTTTTATTGACTAATAACCTGGCCATACAGTTGATTTGTCAGAAAGGAACCCCATTCCTTGAAAAGGCAGTTTTATTCCTTTCATTTAAGAAATGATGACATACAAAGAAGTTGTAATGACTAAGCTTGTCCCTGAAGAAGCAGTAAGAAAATACCTCTCCCTCCCTTCTTTGTATAAGAGTGGGTGTGGAACATTGCATATACTTGGATGATGGGTTCTTTTTCCTTTTTCCTTTTCTTGTTACAAGGGATGGCTAGCTAGGAAGGAAAGGGGTAAGGGATCTATTTGTAAGTGGTTATAAAAAACACAATATATCCATAAAAAAGTAAAAAATGGTACAAAGATAGGACTTTTCACGGAGTCAGTTTCTTCCAAGAAGGCCTTGGCCTTTTCTTTATGCCAGGTTCCAGAGTATGTGGCAGTCTTAGGAAGAGGGTCAATGATTAGCCACAACTGTTGCAAAGTGACTGGGAGCTGAGCAGACTGCATTCCATGCTGTGGGAAAAAAAAAATGAAACCAGGGATGGAAAGGAAGGTGATGACAGATAGCTCTTAGTTTATCAAACTTTCTGTTGCCTCTGGACAAACCCAATTTACTAAAGAAAATTCTAAGTCCCACCTGTGGGCTCATATTACCTTCAAAAGGAATAGAAGAAGCTGTTAAGTAACCTAAGCCACTTTCTAATCAGGCACATTCTCTTCAGGTGAAAATAGTTGGAGACACTAAGCCAATAGCTTTTCTTCTCCTCTTCCCTCCCCTATCCCCCACTTCCCTCCTCTCCCAACCCTTTTCAAAGAGGGAAGTCAAAAAAGGCACCAGTAAACTGTATTTCAAGTGTCATTTTTTTTAGAAAAAGGTGTCTCGGATGAAAAACTACTTACGATGTACTATCTTCCCAGTTTCCTTGGCAGGGGTTCTAGGTTCTGGGCTTCTTACTTCTCTGTATAAACATTGTGCTTTGAAGTTGACAAGCCTGGGGTTTGAAATTGAACTTAAGGGGTGCAACAAAGTCAGATTTTTAATGGAAAGGTACAGCCTGTTCAGGGCTTATCCCATAAAGAAATTGAAGAGAGGATGGGGTTGGGTGGGGTGGAGGTGGGGGGGAGGGAGTGCCCCAGTGGCTCCTTGGTGAATTGCTTGGTGCAGCCTTGTAGATAGCTGGCCCATAGTTGACTCCAAGGCAGGGTGGGACAAAATGGGAAGCCCTTATCTAGCTTCGCAAACACTAGATAACAAATTGATTTGATATCTATGTATCTATATATAATCTCTATATATCTCTTTATCTATATATAGATAGTTACGCCCATTTTTTACTTCAGGGACAGATCACTAAAGAGTTTGGGGGCTCATGGGAGGGGAAGAAAATAAACATTTATTAAGTGCCTATTACATGTCAAACACTGCTAAGCACTTTATGAATATTATCTCATTTGATCCTTACAACAACTCTGTGAAGGAAGTGCTGCTATTATTCCCATTTTATAGATGAGGAAACTGAGTCAGTCAGGTGAAATGACTTGCCCAGGGTCACACAAAGTATCTGAGGCTAGTTTTGAACTTGTTTTCCTGACTCCAGACCTAGTACTTTCTATCCACTGTTCCTGTAACTGCCCCAAGGCAGAGACAGCAGTGATATTTTTGAAATTGTAGCATCTGCTAGAGACTCTGGACCAGTCATATACATTGGTTGCTGGGGTGGGGGTGGAGGGGGTAGGTGGGAGGAAGAGAAGATGAATTTCTGTTAATTGAAAAAAAAAGAAATTAAATATAAGAATGCTTGGTTTAAAAAACACATTTATATAGCATATTTCACTTTTTAAACCATTCGTATTCTCATTTTATGCTCACAAAAGCCCTGTGAAGTCATTCGTGAAAGGATTATTGTCCTCACTTGACACATAGGGAAACTGAGGCCCAGAGAGGCTTAAATTACTTGACCAAGGTGATATGGCAGAGCCATGATTAAAATCCAGGTTTCCAGAATCTTACTTCTGTGTTCCCTCCATAATGAAGATCCAGTCTCTTATGTGCTAGGGCAAAATAAATAAATCAGATCTATATTGCTCTTTGTCGTCTTTGGTGATACAACTTGGCCAAGGTCCCTGGTGCCTCCAGGGAAAAGCTTAGTCCCATAGCAAATGGCTTGTTAAATGCTACTTCCTGCTTTTTGATACAAAGGCCAGTCATAGGCAGGCCATAAGTGCTTGCTCTAGTAAATGCTTAATTACGCTTATTGACTGACTGGGTCAATCTGGGCACTCTGGTCTGCTTTTGGGTGCCCTCATGGGCTTGAGCTGATTTTCATGGTTGCTTTGTTTCAGAGCTAAGGAATGCAAAGGTCTGTGTCAGGTATCAAAATAAAGAGACTAAAGTATATATTAGAATTTTTCTTTTTCTCTTCTAGGAGCATAATGTTTAGTGAGATTCTATTTTTAGCATGCATATCTCCTTGCTATTATTAAAAAATCTTTATAAAACATGTTTCATCTTCTATGTGGAAGATTATTTAATTTTCGTACTTGTATCCTTGGGCAGCTAGGTGCGTAGTGGATTGAGTGCCAGGCCTGGAATCAGGAAGACCTGAGTTCAAATCTGAATCCCTTAAAATCTGAACACTTACTAGCTGTGTGACCCTGGGCAAGTCACTTAACCTTGTTTGCTTCATTTTCCTCATCTGTAAAATGATCTAGAGAAAGAAATGGCAAACCACTCCAGTATCTTTACCAAGAAAACCCCAAATGAGGTTATGAAGAGTTGGAAACGACTGAAAAATGACTGGACAACAACTTGTATCCTTAGCATCTAGCACAGACAGTGTCTGGCACATAGAAAAAGCATAACAGATGCTTGTTAATTATTTGAAATCATTAAGATCAGAATCAGGGCTGTATGCAGGAATTTTGTATTAATAGAGGCTTAGCTGTAAGTTGTGGGATACATTAAAAATAATCACTATAGGGGGCGGAGCCAAGATGGTGGAGGGAAAGCAGTGACTGTCTTGAGCTCTCTCTCAAAGCCCTCCAAATACCTAAAAAAATGATTCTAAACAAATTCTAAAGCAGCAGAACCCACAAAAAGACAGAGTGAAACAAATTTCCAGCCAAAGACAGCCTGGATGGTTGATCAGAAAGGTATATCACACCGGGCGGGGAGACGAGCACAGTTCGGCATGGGCGTGCAGGCCGCAGCGACCCTGCAGCAGGCCTCAGAGGGCTGAATCTTGGGCAGCTGTGGCAGTTTCCAGACTTCTCAACCCACGTATGCCAAAGACAACTTAGAAGGTCAGTGGGAAAAGTCTGTTACTGCAGTGAGAGAAGAAGCTAGATCTCAGCCGCCCTGAGGGCAGCGGCTGCCTCCTGAACTTCCGGCTCACAGACTGAGGGGGAATCTAGTGGCTGATCAGAGGGGGATTGCAGGGATCTCTTTGCCAGTGCTGAGGCAGGAATCTCTTGCTTTACCGGTGCTTGGATCTGGGTCACAGTTCTGAGGGGCGGTCCTGGGGCGAGGAGGAGCACTGGAGCAGTGGAGCTTGTTGTGGTGGTGGAGAGGAAACACCTCGTCCCTTATCATAGCACCTTGGAAGAACTGAAAATTTACAGGTCCCTAGAAATACCTCTGAAAACAGCTGTACAAACCCCTGAAGCTTGGGACAGTACACTCTTCACATTGGAAGCAGACTTTTACCTTAACAAAGAGTTTAAAACTCAAGTAATTGGCCGGGATCATGAGTAAGCAGTGCAAAAAGAGTCAGACTATATTATCTTACTTTGGTGACAAAGAAGATCAAAACATACAACCAGAAGACAACAAAGCCAAAGCTCCTACATCCAAAGCCTCCAAGAAAAATATGAATCAGTCCCAGGCCTTAGAAGAGCTCAAAAGGGATTTTGAGAAGCAAGTAAGAGAAGTAGAGGAAAAACTGAGAGTGATGCAAGAAAATCATGAAAAACAAGTCAACACCTTGCTAAAGGAGACCCCAAAAAATACTGAAGAAAATAACACCTTAAAAAATAGCCTAACCCAAATGGCAAAAGAGGTCCAAAAAACCAATGAGGAGAAAAATGCCCTAAAAAGCAAAATTGGCCAAATGGAAAAGGAAGTCCAAAAGATTACTGAAGAAAATACTTCCTTCAAAATTAGAATAGAGCAATTGGAAGCTAGTGACTTTATGAGAAATCAAGACACTGTAAAATAAATCCAAAAGAATGAAAAATTAGAAAACAATGTGAAATATCCCATTGGAAAAACAACTGGCCTGGAAAATAGATCCAGGAGAGAGAATTTAAAAATTATTGGGCTATCTGAAAGCCATGATCAAAAAAAGAGCCTAGACATCATCTTTCAAGAAATTATCAAGGAAAACTGTCCTGATATTTTAGAACCAGGGGGCAAAATAGAAATTGAAAGAATCCACCTATCTCCTCCTGAAAGAGATCCCCAAAGGAAAGCTCCTAGGAATATTGTAGCCAAATTCCAGAGTTCCCAGGTCAAGGAGAAAATATTACAAGCAGCCAGAAAGAAACAATTCAAGTATTGTGGAAACACAATCAGGATAACACAAGATTTAGCAGCTTCTACTTTAAGGGACCACAGGGCATGGAATATAATATTCCAGAGAGCAAAGGAGATAGGATTACAACCAAGAATCACCTACCCAGCAAAACTGAGTATAATCCTTCAGGGGACAAAATATGGTCATTCAGTGAAATAGAGGACTTTCAAGCATTCTTGATGAAAACACCAGAATTGAATAGAAAATTTGATTTTCAAATACAAGACTCGAGTGCAACATGAAGAGGTAAACAGGAAAGAGAAAATCATAAGAGACTTATTAAGGTTGAACTGTTTACATTCATGCAGGGAAAGGTGATATTTGTAACTCATGAGACCTTTGTCAGTATCAGGGCAGTTGGAGGGGAAAAAATTATATTTACATATATATAGATATAGATAGATAGAGGGCATAGGGTGAGCTGAAAATGAAGGGGTCTTATCTGGAAAATAAAATTAAGGGGTGAGAGAAGAATATACTAGGAGAAGGAGAAAGGGAGAGGTAGAATGGGGTAAATTATCCCACAAAAAAAAAAAACCAGAAAAGAAAAGGCTCTTATAGTGGAGGGGAAATGGGGGAAGGTGAGAGGGAATGAGTGAATCTTATTCTCATAGGATTTGACTTAAGGAGGGAATAACATACACACTCAGTTGGGTGTGGAAATCTGTCTTACCCTACAGGAAAATGGGGGGGGGAAGGGGACAAGAGAGTAGGGGAATGATAGAGAGGAGGGCAGATTGGGAAAGGGAGTAATCAGAAGCAAATACTTCTGAGGAGGGACAGGATCAAAAGAAAGAATAGAATAAATGGATGGGTGGGATAGGTTTAAGGGAAATAGAGTTAGTTTTTCACAGCATGTCTACTATGGAAGTGTTTTGCATAATTGCACATATACAACCTATATTTAGTTGCTTGCCTTTATCAATGAGGGTGGCTGGGGAGGGAGGAAGGGAGAAAATTTGGAAGCCAAAGTTTTAAAAACACATTTAAAAAAAATATTTTCACATGGAACTGGGAAATAAGAAACACTGGAAATGGGGTACAGAAATCCATCCTGCCCTATAGGAAAACTGAAGGCGAAGGGAGTAAGAGAAGGGGGGAGAGATAGAAGGGAAGCAGACTAGGGGAAGGGGTATTTAGAATGCATGCCTTCTTGGGGTGGGGGGAGGGTTGAGATGGGGTGAAACTTTGGAACTCAAAATCTTGTGGAAGTAAATGTTGAAAACAAAAAAATAAATAAAAATTACCATTAAAAAATTAAAAAAAAATAATCACTAAAGGGGCAGCTAGGTGACAGTGGATAGAGCTCCAGCCTTGGAGTCAGGTGGACTTGACTTCAAATCCAGCCTTAGACACGTGACACTTACTACCTGTGTGACCCTGGGCAAGTCACTTAACCCTGATTGCCTCACCAAAAAGCAAGGAAAAAAAAAAGAAAGATCACTAGAATCACAGAAAAAAAATCAGTCTAAGGGGGAGAAGTCCTAACTTTTTGTCCATCTAATTAGATGGCTGAGGTATTAATGCACATCAGGATAGCCAGTGGCAGGACTGGACATTGACGGGACCCAAAGGAATACTACCAGATGCTGAATTGTGTCCTCCCATTTCCTTTCTTTTTTTCTAGTTTCACATAAGAAGAAGGGCTGGAGCAGCCAGAAGATAATATGAAGTGTCTGCTACTGCTGCTTTATAAATTCCCAGACAGTATGTAGTGGGAAAGAAAAGACGGTAACATGCATTTATTGAGTGCCTCCTGTGTGCCAGGCACTTTACAAATACCTCATTTGATTCTCACAACACCCCTGGGATATAAGTGCTTTTATTATCCCCATTTTATAGCTTGAGAAAACTGAAGTGAAATGACTTGCTTGTGGTCTCAGGGCTACATAAGTGCCTGAGGCTCAATTTGAACTCAAGTTTTCCTGACTCCAGGACCCCAGTGCTCTACACACTGTGCCTCCTCGCTGCCAATGGCCGCGGCTGAATCTTTACTTTCCAGCTCAGTGTTCTTCTCAAAACTCTGTAAGCACCTAGGGGGTAGAGGTGGGCACTTCTAACAGATTCCTGGATGTCCCCAAATGAGGCATTCTTCCCATATTGCCCAGTGTGTTTGGGTTATAGAACATTGATTGGAGAAATTCCTTGTTAAATTTTGGATTGGAATCCACATCAGTCACAGTTGTTAGCAGGCACTGGTTGTTTCCCTGCGGTGAAACTTAATCCATAACTTAACATGGTGAAATTTAACCCACGGATGGAAAACCTAGAATGGATTTCATTTTTATTCTTTGGGAAATGCATAGTTAGGGCAGGAAGTAGAATGCTAGTTTTTTGGTCTTTCTGGCCTCATTTCCTAGCATAGTACCTTACACACAGTAGGTACATTAGTGTTTGTTGAATTTGATTGATAAATGGCCATTCTGAATCTTGTACTATAATCAGATAATTTATCAAATGTCCTGAATAGGTAGCTATTGTTACCTTCCATATATGGACATTTTGATCATTTTGACCAAATGGAGTTGGTGTGTGATTGCTGTCCTATTTTGAAGATGCTTAAAAATTGGCTGTTTTGTTGGCTGCTTGTGATATTCAGCAAGGATGCAGCCTAGCAATGGAGTAGTTATCAAAATAGAATTCATTAGCTCCTCGCCTATTAAGCCTTAAGCTAATAGGCTTCTAATGCACATCACTGATGTCATTTCCAAGATGAATTTGGAGGTTTATTTGCTTGCAAAAACTGTCTTTGAATTGCTAAAGGTCTTAGAGGGAAATAAAAAGAAACAAAAACACATTTCTTCCTTATATAATGTCTTTCCAATCTTACTGCTGGATTTTTTTCTTCTTTTTATGAATAGGGAAGGAGGATAGGAACTTCCACATGAGGAAATTCCTTCTATCAATGTCAGTCAATACTTTCTCTGCAACATATTGTCTTAGAGAGTTGCCTAGAACCCTAAGAGGTTAAGTGACTTGACTAGCCACTTAACTAACATATGTCAGAGATTGGACTTGGATTTAGGACTTCCTGGCTCTAAGACTGACTCTCTATCCCCTCTGCCTGGTTGCCTCTATGTCCAGTATAGTAGATGGATTTAATACCTGTTTATTGATTTATTGAATGGGATGAAAGTTTTAAAAAGTCTGTTAATTTTCTAGTTATTTAAATATAACCTGATAATGTATGTGTGTGTGTGTGTATGTATGTGTGTGTGTGTGTGTATGTGTGTGTATGTGTTCTCACTCCAAAAATTCCACAGCCTAACACCAAGACATTAAATGACTTGCCTAAGGTCACAGAACCAGTATGTGTCAGAGGCAGGGATTAAATCTAGATCTTCACAGCTTCAAGATAAGCTCTCCAGCTACCTCTTTCTAAGAAAGAGATATACATACATATGTAAAGATCAAGATAATATGAGGGGCATAGAAGAAAGGAATGACTGACAAATTATTGAGCACATCTGTACATTGGATGTTTTTATTTTTAGTTTATGAAATAATACAAACATTTCCATAACACAGTAGAATAAAAAAAGATAATTGTACGTGAAACTGCAAATCTGTTATATACAGCTTGCCATTTCTTTTAAATATATAATAAAGTTATATAACTTTCTTTTTTCCTTTTTTTCTTTTCTCCTCCCCACCCCCACCCTAGAGGTAGCTACCATTAGACGCAAATATGTACATATATGTAAAATCATTCTATACATACCTATGTTAATCAGTTCTTTCTCTGGATGCAGGTAGTGTCTTCCTTCATAGATCATTTGTAGTTAATTTGGGGATTTATAATAGTCATAATGACTTAGTTGCTTAGTTTTTAAAACAACATTGCTGTTACTGTATGCAGTGTTCCCTTGGTTCTGCTCATTTTGCGCTTTGTTATTTTATGCAAATCTTTCTATGTTTTTCTACAATCAGTGGGCTCATTGTTTCTTACAGTACAGTAGCATTCCATCATGATCATATAACAACTTGTTCAACCATTGCCCAATTGACAGGCATCCTTGCAATTTCCAATTCTTTGCCACCACAAAGAGAGCTGCTATAAATATTTTGGAACGCATGATTTAACAAAAAACATAGCGTTCCAACAAAATTAGTTACATGTGTTATGCCAAATTTGTTTTATTGTTGGTTGAAATTTCAAGTTCATAATTCATTGCTTAGGAATGGGTTACATTTATATCTTGCTTTAAGGTTTGCAAAATGCTGTATGTTAATTATCTTTTTTGCTCTTTAAAACAACCCTGGGAGGTAGGTAGGTG
This sequence comes from Vombatus ursinus, assembly GCF_900497805.2. Lineage (NCBI taxonomy): Eukaryota > Metazoa > Chordata > Mammalia > Diprotodontia > Vombatidae > Vombatus > Vombatus ursinus. Next base: position 42,014,464 of record NW_020954610.1, read on the forward strand.
AAATGATTATCCCTGTATTACAGATGAGGAAACCAAGGCTCAAGGAGTTATGTAACTCGATCTGGGTAATATAGATAGTGTCTGAGGTGAGATTGAACTGAGATGTTTCTGAGTCCAAGTCCAATAGTGTCTATTACTGTTTACTCTATGTACTGCTTTCTAGAATCTAGGTGGTGCTGAAACATCATTTTCTCAATGAAGCCTTTCCTTATCTGCCTAGCTGCTAGTTCCTTTCCTTCCAAATCACCTTTTACTTAATTATTTCTTTACATTATTGTATTTATCATCTTTATGTTTATTATGTCTATACTTACATATTTACTGATAATCTTCTCTCATTAGAACAGGGGCCCCTTGGGAATAAGAATTATTTCATTCTTTGTACTTGTATCTCCAGCACTAGCACAAAGTAGGTGCTTTGTAAATGCTTGCAGGTCAACCTTGATGTTGGATTTTTGTCAATGTGGGCACTCCCTACTGACACAGTTCATAACTCCTTCTCATGTTGGTAGAAAGTCTTCATGAGTTCCTATGGCTGAAAAGAGTTAAACACTTGACGGCTAAGTTTTTTGGTCATGAACCTTTTCTGGACTTAGGTAGAACTTATAGTCAGTCACTGGGCCTAAACTCAAGGCTGCTGAGTTAAGTAAAACATGCCAGAGATTGTGGTTCACTGACATAGACTTTGAGAACCCAGGGTACTGTCATGATGGGCTATAGAGGTCATGACCAATTATTTTATTTTGTATTATTTTTTAAAGATGAAGACAATGCCTGTGTTCTGATGTAGCTGGGTCTGAACTCCTGCCAGTGTCCAGGTCACCTGAATGTGGAACAAGCCCACTTTACATCACAGTGCTTTAGTGTTGAAAGCTAGGCCAGCCCATCCAATTCTCTGAAATAGTGCTCCTTTTATTCTGGATTTTCTTTGTTGGTCTTGCCAACAGTAATAATACTCTGAGGATGAGTTTTTCCAGTATTTACTGGCATCAGCTCTAGAAGGGCCTGGATGGAATATTCATTTTAAGTGAAGTCATATGTGAGGTCCAGGTTATGTAAGGAATTCCCTCTTTAGGGATGGCCCTTTATGTCTCCCTGTGGGTGGTGGTAATGGGGGACAGTGCTTTAATGAAAGTGCAATGTGCTGTCAAAATCGGTGTAAATAGATAATCCAATGATCTGTCCATTGGAAAGGATTCATTCAGTTTCATGGTCAACAAGATTGAAAATCTGCTCTTAAAGACCTTTATTTTATTTCCAAGTGGATAACATTTCTTTCTTTGCCAGGATCAACTCAATGAAGTGTTACATGTATTTATAGCATCTCTTTCTCTGGTATTAAAATGTTAAGCTTTTGTCTTACAGGTTATTTAGGTGAGGCTAAGTACAAGGCCACAAACTAACTTTTTTGAATCAACAATTAGACTCAGTTGCTAGCTTGAAAAGGGGAGTGTACTTGATGATGTCATGGCTTTGGGACCAGGGATCAGGGACTCTTGGCCAGCTTCTTTCAGACACTGCCTCAACTTTTCACCTGCTGGTCTAGGACCCAGCTGGCTAGTATCCTTTACTGGATTTCTGATGCTACCACTTCCCTTATCTTTCCTGAATTACCACCAGGATAAGACCCCCATAAGGAGGAGGCTACAAGGCTTCCTCCTTTTCCTTTATTCTCTCCTTAGTCTGTGATGATGACATAATTTCTTAGGTATTTTAAAAGAAGATTTACTGTATCTGACTCTTTGTGACCCCATTTGGGGTTTTCTTGGCAAGAATAGTAGAGTAAGCCATTTCCTTCTCCAGCTCATTTTACAGATGAGGAAACTGAGGCAAACAGGATTAAGTGATTTGCCTAGGGTCACACAATTAGTAAGTATCTGAGGGCAGATTTGAACTCAGGTCTTCCTGACTCCAGGCCCAGTGCTCTATGCACTGCTCTATTTAGCTGCCCAAGTAGGGTAGAGAGAGCAACAATGGAGAATTCACACACTGACTGAAGAAAAGGCCAATAGCTTCAGAAATTGCAAAGGTTCTTATAGATTAATCTTTATTTCCTAGAAATAACTACAGGACATGTGACCTACTTAAAAATATTTTATTCCACCCCCCCGCCCCCGCCATTACATGTAAAAGCAATTTTTAACATTCTGTCTTCTTTTTTTAAAGTTTTGAGTTCCAAATTCTATACCTCCCTGTGATGGGGTTGGTCTGGGCCCCAGAAAGGAAAAACCCTGGACTTTCTCACATGGCCAAATCTCTGCCTGAGGCTGTAATCTCATCAACTGGACTTTCATTGTGGCTATACCCAATCTAACCTAGCGTGGCCTTCCTTTGTCTTACCTCCCTATGTATGGCCCCTGGCCATTTCCCACCCTTAATCCTAGCTAGGCTCCATTCTCCCTAGGCCACGAGGTCCAGGTCCCAGGAGTTCTGTTCACCCCAGTTTACTGGCTACTCCTAGGTCCCTCCCACAGTCTTTCTGTATATAAGGTCAACCTTGTCTCCATTAAGATGCTCAGATTCCTAAAATTGAACCACTGCTTAGATTCTTATAATCTAGCCAATAAGCCAATAGCTTACTAATGTTCAGACTCCTTAAGAGTCTGCCCAATATGATGAATGCGCTAATAAACCTTGTCTTTGGTTGAAAGAAGGCTTGGATCAAATTCTTTCGAGCAGGACCCGCATGTTGTCATATTGGGGTCCCAGCACCCTTGAACCTCTAAACTGCATCACCTCCTTTGCCTTCCCCTCCCTGAGATGGTAAGCATACAAAACATTTCCATATTAGTCATTTTGTGGAAGAAAATTTGAGAAAAGAAATAAAGAGAGAGAAAATAGAGAAAAAAGAAAGAGGAAGGAAGGAAGGAAGAATCAATGAAATAAAAGAGAAGAATAGTATGTTTTGATCTGTATTCAGACACATGACCTACTTTTAAGTTTACTTTTCCTACCCAGTTTTGACCTCGACAAGCTCAGTTTTAGATCCGTGCTCTCAGGTTGGATGGTCAAGTTGCCTTATTATCTGAGCCCTCTGCCTTTGATTCAAGATAGTGAGAATCTAGGGCCTGATCAAATCTGCCCTAAATCTGTCCTCCCAATTTAACCTTTCCACATGATTATTCTCTGAGTCCACTGGTCCAAAGACCTGGTGTGGCCTGTTATTGCTTATCCATTTGAGCCCAGAGGGGAGAAAATACTTTTCATCAGTTCCCTCCCCTCTCCCCCTCCCTGCTCCTCAGACTTCAGAGCTTGGAGTCTAATACTTGTCTGAAGGCCCTAATGCCCTGGCTCCCTGCAAGCTCGTTTCTCTCCTGAGTTGCCCCACCTCCCCTGTTCCACCTGAAGCAAATGCCATTACCCAGCTCTTTCCTGGCTGCCTTGGCTCTTGATGATTACATCCTTTCTTTCATTTATACCAAGGAGGTCTCAAGTCTTGTGGCTGAGGTTTACAGATCTCTCTTTGTCTGTAATGGCACTCTTTATAGTTTACGATGGCTTTCCTTCCCCACTTAACTTTTCTCTCTAGTTCTGAATTTGTCTATCTTCCCTCTAACCCCCATTATAGAACTTCACAAACTTCCCCACTCAATGGCTAACTGAGCTGACAGACACACTCTTAGGCTAATGGAAATTAGATATCTTTTCTTGTCCTTCCCTAGATAGATAAATCACTTATTAGGGACTTACTAAGTGCCAGACACCTTGTTAGGTGCCACAGATATAAATGTAAGTGAACAAGATGGTCCCTGTCCAAAGGATACATTTTAATGGGGATGATAACATATAAAAGGGAGCTAGAAGGGGAGGGGGAAGAATGAAGTGGCATGGTGTGAAGATGACCAGGAATAGAGGCTTGCTTGAGGGCAAGATAATGTGAAAGCTCACCTATCAGAGACTGGCATCCTAGGGGAAGATTCTGGGTTCTGGTGGGAGAGAATTCAAGAACCTTCCCACTTAAGGATGAGGAGTTTTGGTTGTATTGGGTCCCTTGCCTGGGAGTACATCGTGTAGACTACATCTTTTATCCAAGGAGCCTCCATTTCTTCTTTGGATATATTCAAAACAGGAAATAAAATAATTCCTTCTTTCCTTTCCCCATTCTCTATCCCTAGGTATAAGACAGGCTTGTTTATTCTTTTATTTTAAAAAAATCACATTCCTCTTCCTCCCCTTTCCCCATTCAACATCATAGTAAATCTCTATAATCATAAGCATCAAGCCGTATTATCTTTCAGAGGTGTTGAATTACTTGAGACTTCATTTGTCAATATTTTTAGGCTTGAGGGATTTATGCAAAATTTTACTGCTGCAAAGATCTATATTAATAAGTGAAATGGATAAATCTGCTTGGTATGGCTACATCAGTTTTTTTTTTTATTTTTATACAGAGAGGCCAAAGAAAGTGATGATTAATCAAAGAGCCATAGCTTGACTTTGAATTCTTAGGTGGGAGAAGGAGCTGAAATAGGGGGAAGAGAGGGACTTGAGCTAGAGAAGGGCAAGACATAGTGGGATGGCATGGAAAAGTAGTTATTAAGCACCTACTATGTGCCAACCACTGGGCTAAGCACTGGGAATCCAAATAGAAAAGAAAGGCAATCTCTTTTCTCAAGAAACTCACTTTCTAATTGTGATATCCCCTTGGAGGAGTTTGGAATAGTGAGAAGAGTCAGAGCCTGAATTTGGGGAGGAAAAATCTGGAAGGACTTAAGGAAAGTTTAAGATAAGACAGAGAAAGAAAAAAGATTTGAGCTGGAGGAGATGAGCCAAAAGAAGAGACCTCAGTACTAATAATAATAGCTGGCATTTGAATGACTAATGTTTACAAAGTACTTTTCAGAAATTATCTCATTGGATTTTCACAATAAACCTAGGAGGTTGATTTTGATATCTCCGTTTTACAGATGAGCAAACTGAGGCTTAGAGATGCTAAGTGACTGGCTCAGGTTCTCCTAGGTACTAAGAGCCTGAGGCAGGATTAGAAGTCAGGTCTTCCTGATTCTTGATCCTGAGCTTTATCCACAGTACCACAGGATGGTTCAGAGGAAGAACAGACAGTGTAGTGCTGGCTGGTGACTCCCTGCTGGAGGGGTACTGAGGCAGACCTCATAGCAACAATAGAGAGGTCTGCTTTCTTGTTGGTGCACATATCTGGGACATGACCCAGAACCTCCCAAGACTTGTGAACTTGATAATTAATTCTCACTTCTGATGATTTCTATGGACACAAATGATACTGCCAAAAAGAATAAAGGAAAATTGCTAAAGATTATAAAGTTTTGGGAAAGAGACTGAAGACTTTATGGGCCTTTAATCACTTCCATTGATTGGAGGCAAGGACTTCAGAAGAGAGAGGCAGATTTGGAAAGTGAATGGCCAGTTAAGAGGAACAGTATTTGGATTACTGGGCCATAGCTTGACATATGGAAATGAAAAACTACTGGATAGGGATTGGAGTGCACCTCATAAGGGCTAGTAAAAGTATATTTCTCCAAGTCTTACAAATCCAACCAAAAGGGTTATAAACTAAAAAGATAGGGGGAGGGAGAAAATGGATATGTATTCTGTAATATATAATATGTAACATAATAACACATAATGTATTAATAATACATTAATATTAATATAATACATTACTAATTAATATTAAATAATTAATACAATATGTTATAACGATATATTATATATAGCACACATATATGTGTGCATATATCTATGTATATGTGTATATATGTATACACCTACACACACACACACACACACACACACACACATGTCTACCAAACTAGTAGAAGAATGTCAGCAGAGGTAATCACAAATTCACTGAAGAGAAAAATCAGGGAAAGAGATAGCAATAAAATCCACAGTCTTAGATGTGTATTCACAAACATAAAGTATATACAATAAGCAAAGTCGACTAGGTGTTTTAAAGTAATGAGGCAAGTTTGATCTCACTGGAATGTTACATAATTCCATTATATAATATAATCTTTTTAAGGGTAAGGATTGTTTCACTTCCATGTTTGTATGCCCAGCACTCAGCACAGGGCCTAAGCACTTGGTATATCTTTGTTAATTGGTTGATTGTTTGAGACTTGGTGAATTTCACTTCAAGAAACATTTATTAAGCATTTGTTATATTCAAGGCTCTATGCTAGGCATTGGGGATACAAAGACAAAAAGTCCCTGCCTTCAAAGACCTTACCTTCTTCTGGGGAAAAAACATGGAGACTGAAAAGTATTTATACAGTAATACAGTAATATCAAAATGGAAAGATGTTTAATAAGTGGGTGATACCAGGATAGTGCAGAAGATGGCCACTAGGCTGGGTCATGAGGGAAGATTCTAAGTGATTACAAGAGTTAAGGTGAGCAAGGCTTGCATTCCAGACAGAGGGGACCATTTGTGTAAAGGCAGAGGGTGGGAAATATAGTAGAATGCCATATATGGAGAATGTGGGCAGATACCCATGATTGGAATGCAATGCCCATAACTGAGCATAATACATCAGAGTTGGCCTCTCTTAATACAGCCCAAGATCACATTAACTTTTTTTTGGCAGCCACATCACTCTGCCGTCTCACACTTAAAGTCTACCAAAAGTTTCTCTTTTTCAGAGAAACTTCTATCTAACTATGGCTCACTAGTAATGTGTGAGTTGCTTAATCTTCCTGGACCTCAGTTTCCTCATCTGCAAAACGAAGGGGTTGGATTAGATTGGGGGTTCTTAAATTTGGATTTATAAACTTAAATTTTTTTGATAACTATATTGCAATATGATTGGTTTCTTTTGTGACCCTATACATTTTATTTCATACATTTAAAAACATTATTTTGTGAAGGAGTCCATAACTTCACTAGATTTCCCAAAGGTTAAGAAACACAAAAAAGGTTATGGACTCCTGAAATGGACAATCTCTGAGGTTCTTTGTAGGTAAAGATCTATGATTCTATGATTAAATGTTCATCTAGAATTTAAGTCAACTGTATCTACAATGCTCCCTATACTAGTTTAGTAGGCTTCTGGAAAAAGGAAATATGGTTAGTTTGGCATAATCTGGTACTGATGCTATATTGGCTCTTTGAATCACTACTTCCTTTTTTTAGATGTCCCCTATTCATGTCTTTAATGACCTACTACTAAATTTCACTAGTTTCAGCTTACTCTTCCCATGAACCCTGTGTGTATTTGTGGGAAGGAGTAAATCAGATTTTTAGAACATTTTGTATTAACTGTCTTTACCATGTTATTTGTGAGTAGTAGTAGCTGCCCTCTAGAGACCCAAACTATTTGAGTTGGGGAATGTTGCTTCTTCCTTCCTTCCTTCCTTCCTTCCTTCCTTCCTTCCTTCCTTCCTTCCTGCCTTCCTTCCTTCCTTCCTTCCTTCCTTTCTTTCTTCCTTTTCTCTTCTTCTTCTTCTTCCCTTGCCACATATGGTCTCTTTCTTTACTTGGGGTGCAAGTCGAGGTATCACCCTTGTGATATCATTAGTCCTCTTCAGGAAGGAAGGAGGAACAACAACATTATTGAATTTCACCAATATTTGAAGCTCAGCTCACTGGCCTAGAGCTTTCAGACTGTTCTCTTCCCCACCCCTCTCCCCCTTTTTTTGAAAACTAGGGTAACACTTCACAAGCTATATGAACGCAAACAGCTCAGTTAACTTCACAGAACCTCAATTTCTTCATCCATAAAATGGGGATAGTAATAATTGTACTGCCCATCTCAAGGTCGTCTAGAAGATCAAATGACATTTGTGAATTACAAACCACTTTGTGGGATATTATTATTTTTATGTTGGGGTGCCCCACATGCCCAAGTACAAGATGATACTCATGGTTGTAATTAAGTTGTCTGGGATACTTCTGATTTTGTGGCTTCCCAGAGCATAACCCTGAGTGACATCAAGAAACAATTTCTGACCCAGGGGCCCAAGTGTTCATATCAAGTAAATGATAGCAAATCCATCACCAAGCCTGACACTTGAAATATGGCAGCCTCTTTCTTTGAAAAGTTACAAAACTTACTGCCTATCATTCTCTGTAGACTCTCCATTGCCTCTGCTTGTCAGGTCATATACAACTTGAATTGCTTGACATAGAGAGAAAGGAGAAGGAAACAAAAAAAGTCCAATAAAATCCACTGTGGACTGGCAGCACACCTAAATGTGATACTCCAGCTCAAAGGACAACTCTGGAAACAGACCATAGTTCTGACAAACATGTTATTAATGACCATCAAATGGTTTTGATTAAGAAGCACAGTTAGTTTCCCCCCCTACCTTTTTTTTTAAGGTGGTGTGTTTTAAGGCAGTCGAAGAACTTCAAAAGTGGCTTAAAGTTTGTAAAACTTCAGTTCAAGGAACACAGAAATTTTGTGATGGGAGGGGGAAGGGAATAGGTATGTTACATAGCACTTGCTATGTGTCAGGTACTGTGCTAAATGCTTTTACCAATGATAATGCAACAGAATATTTGATGTCTTCTTTGCTTCATCTGTTCTGTCCCTCAAATGACAATGGTCATCAAGGGCCATGTCAGAAACTTCTGAGAAGTATGAAATTTTGGGTCTAACTTTTTTTTTTTTTTTGCTGCCAAATTTTCACCAAGGTCAGATTTCTGTTGATTCATTTCAACCAAGTACAGGATGGCAAGAGTTCCCTTCTCTTTGTTTCACTGTTGGCTGTGTGGCTTGGGTAATATTTCCCCAATGCCGGAAAAAAGCTGCAACTTGAGAAGATGGCTTGGGGAGTCTTTCAGTAATGATTTGCAATTTTTCACTGCACTAAAGACTCCCAGCCTATCCCAATGCAGCTCAAGTTGAACAGTGATGAATTTGTGAAGTGTAACTGTATTTGGAGGTAAGAGATAGAAGAGTTCCTTCACGCTTGTTTTTTCCCCCATTTATAATCATTAGGTCTTAAAATTCCCCATACATCTCTGTCAGGTAGATAAAAGGCACTGATTACTGAACTGCTGCTCAAACATTTCACACACCTGGTTTTAGATGACAGTTGTAGAGGGCTGGGTGGGAAAGAGAAGACAGTCCTACAGAAAAATAAAGAGAAAAAAAAAAAGAAAGAGCTTCAAGTTTACAATGTCAAATTTTATGACATTGGGTCATAAACAACCCCAATTAGTCTAGTGTGTTCATAGTTTGGATTGTTTTTTCCTTTTTTTTTTTTTTAAAAGCCAAGATATTCTATGTTCCCTCATTTGGAGCTGGTGAGTATAGAGTTAGCTGAATGAGCATCTCTGGTTGGAGATTTATAAGAAGATGTGAGGTCATGTTTGCAAAACTTCTTTATTTTCTCCACCAAATGAATCCCTCTGTCAAAGTCCAGGCAGAACTCTGGGAAGGGTTAAGTAGAGGTCCAGAGGGAACACTTGACATCTGCTCCCTTGTGACTTCTTTTGATAATGTTGTTTTTTTTTCCCCTTTGGCTGTTGAGGGACAGGTCTATGTTGATGGTTGTGTGTGTGTGTGTGTGTGTGTGTGTGTGTACCCCTGTGTGTATGTGTCAGAAAGAGCGTGGGTCTTGGGTTAAGGGAGGAGGAAGAGAAGGAAAACAGCTTCTTGATGACAGATCAAATGAAGGCCTCCCTCCAAAAAAAGTGTGTGTGTGGGAGTTGAGTGGGATTATATGCTATGTAATGATGATAATGGAAAGGAAAACAACAGGGGGCTCATGTGTGAAACCCTTTGTCTACAGGAATGTAAACCGCAAGGATGTTTTGATATTATAAACCGACACTTTAGCACGGGTGTCAATGAGAACCAAATTACTCTGAGCCGTGACATTCCAACCTCTCTAACTAACTGGCGTGTCATTTTTTTGAGCTTGCTACCCACTCTTGTTTCGTCCTTCTAGAAGACAAAGTGAAGCAGGCCTGGTTGAAGTTGGTGGGAGCTCCAGGCAGTGATGAGCCAGGCATGCCTCATAGCCTGAGCATCGTAGGATTCTACACCCAGAATGGGAAGGGACCTTGGAGGCCTTCATTTTACAGATGAGAAAACCAAAACCCAGGGAGGTTAATACCCTCATTACGCAGACATTACCACTTCTGAGTTTAGGGTTCTGGGATAAAGAAATGAGGTGGGGTATAGGGTATGCATGAAAGGAATTCTTAAAGCCTTACAAGGATGCAAAGTTTAGATGTTCTGGAGCACCTTCCTCCAGTTCAAGAATGGAACTTTACATGAAATTGTTATAGCGTTCTCTGCTGCTGGAGTCTTAAGTTCTGGAGGGATGTCCGGGGTAAGACTGGGTAGAAATTCACAGTCCCAGCCCCTACAAGCACATCAATCAATATAAATGCTGTCTCCAACAGGGTGTTTCTGGGCTGGATTATTAGGGGAGAGAGGACTGAGAGTTGGACACAGTGTCGTACAATGGAAAGAGCGCTAGCTTTAGAGTTAGAAGAGCCGAGTTCTGTTCCTGCTCTTGTTATTTAACTGCCTATATGGCTTTGGGCAAGTCCGAGCTTCTCTGGACATTTGTTTCTTCATCCCCAAAATAAGGGGATTTCATTAAATGGCTTCTGAGGTCCTTTCCAACTCTAAATCTAGTATCTTTTGATTGGGGGTAGTGGGAGTAGCAGCATATAGAAGCAGTAAAAGTGCGGATCTATCTAATACACAAAATATCTTCCTGGTTTTCAGTTTATCTCCTGGTTTTCAGTTTATCATCTGGAACAGACCAGATAAGGAGAATAGGTTCCTAGCTACCAGGTTTAATTCTGGAGGCATCTGAATTGCTCTCCCGTCCAAAAATATTTCCCTCCTGTACCAACCTTCCGTGGACAACCTGAAATCTCATCACCAGCTTTTCCTTCTTTGGAATTAAAATATTATTTCCTTTCAAGGCATTCTAGTGCTTTTATATGGATCACTTTCTCATATTCTTTGTGAGGGAGCTGCTAGTTGAGAATAGGCTCTGATATGGGAAGAAGGGAGAAATATTTACTGCATCAGAGTTCTGGTCTCCTGGAAGAGGAAGGAACACTTGATAAGGGAGGGGAAGGGATTTAAAAAAAAAATAGCTAGCATTTCTATAGCATTTTAAGATTTACAAAGAACTTTACAAATATTATCTATTTGAGCTATTATCAACCTCTATTTTATAGAGGAGGAAACTGAAGGAGAGAGGTTATAGAACTTGTCCTTGGCCACACAGCTAGCTAGTAAAATATCTGAGGCTGGATTTGAACTCAGGTCTTTCTGCTGCAAACCTGCATAAACTAGGTGCTTTACATAAAAAAGTCATGAAGAATCGGGAATCAAATTTCAGCTTTGCTGAAGTCTTGCCCTGGATGCCAAAATTGACTTAAGGTCTAGAGATAATGACCCATGAAGATCACTTGATGGACTCAAGGATGCTTAGCTAGGAGAAAGGGACACTTAGTAGGCTCATGATCTGTTGCTCAATCATTTGAAGTGCTTTTGTGTGGAAGAGGGAATAAATTATTTCTGCTTGGGTCCAGAAGACAGTGGGTAGAAATTGCAGAGGCAGATTTCAGCTTGAAGTAAGAAAAAAAAATCCTGCCAGAAGTTTTCAAAGGTAGAACAGCCTGCTTAAAGAAGTAGTGGGTTCCTCTCATGGAGCCAACTTAAACCTGCTTGAGAGAGCTGATTGTTAAATTTTCAGTGTAGACATTTACACCTTGGAAATTGCAAATATTCCAAATTATGACTTGAATGATTTTTTTTGATTGTCTAGATTTAACAGAATGATGGAGAAAATGTTAATGATGCAGGTTAAACTTAAAAGTATGTCACATGTACTTTTTTTTCTTTCAGAGAGCTGGTTGTTAAATTTTCAATGTAAGCATTTACACCTTGGGTGTTGGCAAATACTCTAAAACAGGACTTGGTTTATTTTTTTTATTGTCTAGACTTAAGAAAATGTTACTAAAGCAGATTAAACTTAAAAGTATGTCACATGTACATTTTTCTCTTTCAGAGAGTTGGTTGTTAAATTTTCAGTGTAATCATTTACACCTTGGCAAATGCTCCAAATTTTGTTGATTGTCTAGAGTCTACACTTAAGAAAATTATGGAGAAAATGTTACTAATGCAGATTAAACTTAAAAGTATGCCACATGTATATTTACTTTTTTCCTTCAGAGATCTGAATTGTTGAACATTTAGCAGTACACGGCTGGTTCTTCCTCATGAGATAACTTCAAGTAAGGAGTGGACAAGGAGTGACAAAATAGTCAGGGGTGATATAAAAAGGATTCTTGGTTAGGAAGGATTTAGAAGGCTACATATCCCTTAAAGCCTGATTCTGTGATTCTGCAATATTGAAAAGAGGCTGACCTAGAGTCTGGAAGGAAGAATTTTAGAAACGTGACAAACAATTGAGTAAAACTATGTTTAAAATGCCAAGAGAAGAAGGACTAGACCTCTGGTTTATTTGATATAAGGAGTAAGGGAATGCCCTCTACCAATGCAGGTTGACATTTCCTCTGCAATTTATAGTCCTAGAGAGCTGCCCAGAACAGAGGTGTCTGATGCTCCACATTTGGCCCATAACACGCCTGAGTGTGGTCTGAGCCAGATTAAAATGTGGTTCCTATCTAATTTTAATGTGTTAATCTATTAATAAAAATATTTGAATAGGTTTTTAAGGGATTTAAAAATAATTAAAAATGTTTAAAAATTTTAAAATTATTTTAAAAATCCCTTATATTTAAATAAAAAATTCTTTTTTCTTTTAAATAGTATTTTATTTCCCCCAATTACATGTGGAGACAATTTTAACATTCATTTTTAATAAAATTTTGAGTTCCAAATTTTCTCCCTACCTCCCCTCCTCCTTTCCTAAAACAGTAAACAATTTGATATAGGTTATATATGTGCAATCATGTAAAACATAGTTCCATATAAGTTGTGTTACGAAGAAGAAACAACAAAAGGAAAAAAAAACATGAAAAAATAAAGTGAAAATAGTCTGCTTTGATCTGCATTCAGACGCTGTCAGATCTTTCTCTAAATCAGGTTTTATTTTCTATGTCCACATATTGTGGCCCATGGGGATCCCTGTATATGGCTTAGTGGCCCCAATTCTGAGTTTGATACCACTGGCCTAGAACACCAAGAGGTTTGTTCAACCAGGATTTGTTAGAGGCAAGATCTGAGCTCAGGTCTTCTTGGATCCAGGGTCAGTTCTGTTGCACAAGCCTCTTGAAAGCATCCAAGGGAAAAAGAAGTGTCAATAAATAATCAACTCAATTCTTAAAAAGCAGCCAGAGAGGGGCAGCTAGAAGTCGCATTGGATAGAGCACCACGCCTGAAGTCAGGAGGACCTGAGTTCAAATCTAGCCTCAGACCAAACACTTGACCCTTACTAGTTGTGTGACCCTGGGCAAGTCACTTAACCCCAATTGCAAAAAAAAAAAAAAGTAGCCAGAGGGCTACCTTTCACTAAACAACAGGTGTGCCATAAGTCATAATTTTACTGAATATTTAGGAATGTCATTTTCTCCCTTTCATAAAGCTTGGTTGGTGAGTTTTGCAATTTGAAAAAAAAATATCCATACAAATTAAGATGAAGATATAAGGCCTGAAATCTTCTTGAGGAAGCTGTCACACTGAGCTGGTGGGAAACATGTTCTTAATGACAATCCCATTTCTGCTTTGTACATGAAGGATTTCTCCCCCCCCCCCATTAATTGCTTTTCAGGGGAGGTGCATCACACATGGCTATTGTTAGGTGGAACTTCTCCCCCACCCTCCCCAGTGGCATCCCTGCAGCTGGCGTGGATATCTATCCTAAAGCCTTTGGTTCCTACTCAGAGACATCTGGAAATAGCAGTGGGACAAACCACCGCTGGATCTCCTCTGTCTTTCATGTGCCCCTGTAGTCTATAGAGCAAGGTCTCCCGTGAGGGCTTAAAACTAATCTCCCATATTTTACGAGCGAAAATCCATTTGCAACGAGGACGACCCCAACTGACCAGGGGCTTAAATAAATGTCCCCTCTACATATTTCCTAAAGTGGGAATCAAGTTCCACACCCATGATGTAAGGAGGTGCTGGGATGGAGAAGCCTTTCATTCACAAACTGGACAGAAATAATTTACAAAGTGAACACAAATGGTAGCCATATGCAGGCTTCCTTCCTTCCTTCCTTCCTTCCTTCCTTTGTTTGTTTGTTTGTTTCTTCCTTCCTTCCTTCCTTTCTTTGTCTCTTCCTCTCTCTCCCTCTCTCTCTGTCTCTCTGTCTCTGTGTCTTCATAGGCTTCTCAGAGACAGATCTTCTGATCTCTGATCTGAAAGTACAATTGAAAACAGGTGTCTACCTTGGTGCCTATAAAAAATATACTGGCAATGGGGGAGATTATGGGAGATTCTTTCACTTGGTCAAAATATGGAGACAATCTTCCCTACCATGTCTCCCTTCCTAACTCCTCTCCTTCAACCCACCCATGTCCTTTAAAGAAAATTCAAAAAAGATTTTCAGGGAAACTGAGAGCATCTGGTTCTGCCTTTCCAGCTCAGTAGAAAAAAATGTGAAAAAGATTATGGGGGATCTGTCAAAATGTCAGGCTGTGTCTTGAACTCCCAGAAAAGTGGCTTCTCTCTACCCTTGTCAGGAAGACCTGAGTGACCTTGCTTTGTACAGGAAAAGTCTGGGATTGGAACTTAAACATTTGTTTTACCTAATTCTTATTTAGCAAATAAACCAAATGTCCTGTTCATGTTTGGGATAAATACCTGATTAGATTTTCTTCAAATACGATGATGACTCATTTAGTAAGGGAGGGAGGGAGAGTGAGAGAGAAAGACAGAGACAGACGGTGTGGGGGAGAGACAGAGACAGAGACACACAGAGAGATACAGAGACACATGGAGAGACAGAGGAGGGAGAGACAGAGACAGAGAAGACAGAGAGAAGAGAATAAAAAAGAAAAAAAAAAGAATTACATCCAGGCAATATACAAGGGAAGATTAAGTCCTCTTTTTATTTGTTGTCATCAAACGCTCCAGCTCTGAAGCTCATTAAGTGGATGCTTGAAACTGGGGCAATAGACAACGCAGCTGTATTTCATTTGTAGATAATTGATGCAATAAATGTAATAACCAAGCGAGATATGTTGACTCATGAGCTAATTTGGGTGTAGATGTTACAGCATTGGTACAGCTGGAAATGTTTCCATCACACAAATCCGTTTCAGATAAATGTGCCCTAGTTCCTGTCCTCACTAGGAAAAAAAATTACACAATCACATACATCTCCAATACATGCTTGTAAGTTATGATCAGTCTAAACACTCTTTGAAAGAATGCTAATATCAGGAATACATAACATGGGCAGGTGATGTTAACCCTCAACAGTTTGAAGTCAGTAAAAGAAACCTCTCACTAAGAGTTTTGTTAAGTATTTGTTTTGTCAGCAGACTGCAATTCATTGGTTGGAAGGTGAACTCTCAGGATGTTACCTATTATTCTTTTATCATTTTATTTTCATTTCAGGCCTAATTTCTTTTTCATGCTGAGCTCAGTGGATAGAGTACGAGATCTGGAATCAGGAAGACCTGAGTTCAAATCTAGCCTCATACACTTATTAGCTGTGTTACCCTGGGCAAGTCCCTGAACCTCTATTTGTCTCAGTTTCCTTGACTGTAAAATGGGAATAATAACAGGATATATCTTACAGGGTTGTCATGAGGATCAAATGAGATAATATTTGTAAAGCACTTAGCAAAGCATCTGGCACCTAGTAGGTGCTTAATAAATACTTTCCCACTTGTTGCATATGCCTTCCTCATAGGGCTTCATTTTCTCTCACTTGAACTGAGAGGCATTTTCAGTAGTTATTTCTGGGAGTCTTGTAAAGACAGTAGCTCTTGGAATTAATTGCCTTAATTGGGAAATATCAGAGAGACATAATTAATGAACCCCTGATCACCCACATGAAAATATCATTAATTGGAACTAATTGAGGAAATCCCATCTGAATTACACAGTGCTTTTTGGAAAAAAGATCCAGTGCAATCCATTTTAATACACATTTATTGAGTACTTACTATGTTTAAGGCACTGTGCTATGGGCCCAGGATAGGAATACACATTCTATCTGTCTATCTATCTATCTATCTATCTTGATTTTATGGCTTTGAAATACATGTTAACTGGAAGTAGTGTAGGAGATTGAAGTTGAGAGAGAGAGTTTATAGCTTTGAAGTACATGCTGAAACTGGAAGTAGTGTATGAGATTGAAATCTGGCATGGACAACCCAGGAAGGAGAAGGCTAGGGGACACTGCCCATGCAGAGATATCAGAGCTGACCAACTCTGGGGAAATGCATGCAGCCCAATGGGTGGGAGGGGAGGTAGGGGAGAGGGTGGATTCCTACTCAGATACAGGCTATATAGTAGTTAGAGAGAGTATTGGAGTTGGCATCGGCAGGACCTGAATTAAAATTCTTCCTCAGGCACTTACTAGCTGTGTGACCTTGGGTAAATCACTGAACCGATGGCAGCTTCAGTTTCCCTTTCTGTAAAATGGGGATAATAAAACAACTACTTCCTAGGGATATTGTGAAGATCGAGTGAGATAACATATAAAGTGTTATGTAAATATTAGTTATCATTGTTATTCTAAATCTCCAGTCTGATGGCAATTTTTTAGATACCTTATGACCATTCTGGTCTGGGTTTCTGGTTTGTTCTGGTTCTTTCGATGGGGAACTTCCTCCCCATGTCCTGGTGGGGAGTGCCCTTTCTTCCTACTGAACTCCTGGGGATTTGTCTAATTCCTGGCATGTGCTGCTTGGCCTGGCCTGGGCAGGACCCGATAGTATTGTCTGGTTCCTCAGACAGATGGCTACAGCTGGAAGGAGAATGCTGGTTGTGGTGATTTAGCAGGTGGGTGCAGAAAACACGGGGCTTTGGTTGCCATTGTCTCTGATCTCTGCAATGCAAGTCATGTTACAGGACTGATCCAAGATTCCGAAGGCAGCACATTCTTGGACATGGAAGCCATTAACCCACAACCAGACCCATCAGAGGTAAATTTCCAGGAGAAGACAGGTTGCATATACTCTGGTCCAATTGATTGCTTTACATGTGGACATTTTGCTTTCATCTGAGGGATATGAAATCTTGGAGGAACTCCCTCCCAGTGAGGCTTGATGAGAGGACCTCTGTCTTTGCCATGGTAGTTTGGCTGTGATGTATAGTGGAAAGAGTGCTGGGTGATATTATAGTGTCCCCTAGCCTTCTCCTTTCAATAGTGAAAGAGTTCAAATTCTATCTTTGTCACTTATTTGCTGTGTGATGCTGGGCAAGTCACTTAACATTTCTGTATCTCAGTTTCCTCTTTAGTAAAATGAGAGGTTGGTCTAGATGACCTCTAAGGTTCCTTCTAATTTTAAATAAGTGATCATGTGATAGCTGAACACTGGGGCTGGCACAAGATTTAACTCATTGTTGCCTGTGAATTCTGGTAGTTGTTGCTCTGATACAACATAGATTTATATGTGGCACATGCCAAAGCTAAGGACTCAGAAGGTCAGCCAAAAGGTTCGCTGTTGTCTTCAACAACTTCCCTCTAGTCCTGGGTGAAGGTGATATTATATTTCTTTACTAATTAACCCCATGACAGGGGGCATAATATCCTCTTGGTGGTGGTAAGTGCCTTGACCAGGATGGTTTGATTTTTTTGTCCATGTAGGGCCTCCTATTGTAACTGAGACTACCTGTTCCTGAAAGAAATTTTCCCATTCCTTTATCACTGATTTAGGCTCCCAGTCCACCTCATATTTCTAACCTTCTCCTTTCATGTCCTTCAAGGTGAAGATTTATCTTTCCATGGCATCTCAACTTCAATCATGCAGAGAGTGCAGGAACCCAGCCTTGGGATAGTGATCCCTGGGGCTAAACCTATTACCATCAGCATGACTGGGCTATCTTATTGCCTGTTATGGAATTTTATCATAAGAACTCAGTCCACTCTTTGACCAAGACTATTCCATATGACTGAGTTTCTACCTACAGTTTCCCCCTCCCTTCTTACCCCTCATACTCCAGTTATAGTCAATAACTACCTGGGAGAATTGGAAGCTACCCAGGGTGACCAATTGATAGCATACTTTATGAGTAGCCAAAGTGGGACAAATAGGGTATTGTCTGCCATTGCATCTCAAGAGACTGATTTGGTTAAGCTCCTATGAACTATGTACCATTAAGCTTTTTCAGAAGCTGGCAAAAGGGCGACAAGCCCTTTACTCATTCATCAGTATCAATTTTACCAGTTTGGATTAACTGCTTTACCTTACTTCATCCCTCCTTACTCTGAGGAGTTCATCTGGACACCAGTCTTCCTGTCCCATAACTTCAACTCCATAACCATTGTTGCTAATTATGATTGGGCTTGGGAATATGTATGTAGCAAATCATTGACCCATGCAATTATTGGAGAGACTTCTAGGACCTAGTGGATTGGAAAGAATGTTGACCCCAAAAGAGGTTATGTGAGTCAGCTTGCAATATGGAAAGAATTGGTAGAAGCTTTTCACCAATGTGATCCCACCAAATCATGTTCTTAAAATCTGGAGAATGCTCAGGAGGGGAGATGATTTATGTACAGTCCCACAGTTAGTCAAAAAGCATGTATTAACATTTGCTGTTTATCTGACACTGTGTTAAGTGCTGGGGATACAAAGAAAGGCAAAAACACTGTTACCCTCAAGGAGCTTGCATCCCAAAGGGAAGACAACGTGCATACAATGATCTATATAAGAGATATATGGGATGTAAATGTAAATGGAAGGTAATCTCATAGAGAAGGCACTAGCATTGAGAGGGACTGGGGAAGGCTCCTTGCAGAAGAAGGGAATTTGAGCTGAATACTGAAGTAAGCCAGGAAAGAAAGGAAGCAGAGGTGAGAAGAGAAAGAATTTCAGCCCTGAATGGATGGTTGAGTTAGGAGGATGAGAAGACCCTCCATCTTTGCCATGGAATATTGGCCTCATCATCATTCAGAGGTGGAAGGGCTGTCTGGGGACTGGGAAAATGATGCAGCCACAATAAAAAGTCTGAGACTATGGACATTTAGGTGGAATAAAATAAAAATGAGTCAATCCTATAGGACTTCTTGAATTGTGACTTCTTTTGATTTTTGTCTTTTTAAATCTGAAAGTTGGCTCTGACAATCAGTTTCCTGATGGCCTTTATCTGTTGGACCTCAGCCCTCGAAGGACACCTTAGGACCTTGGCTTTTTTGGATTGTTATTGCTCTCTTTCTAACACTAAGTCGACTCCCTAAAACCCCAGATAGGAATTGTTCCTCTCAGGGATTTTCTGATTCTTAGCAAATGTCACCTGGCCCAGTAAAGGACTGGATAACTAGGTTAACAAATAGGTCTAGCTTGAATGAATTCATATAACAAAATTCCCAGTCCAACCAGTGCTGACCTCTACTTTAATTGCATTGTTCTTATGTCAATGGTGCTTCTCATTCACTTGAAAACAAGTTGGTTCTCACCTTAAAAAATCTTATTTACTATATTAATTTACTTAGCAAATTATTTTTCCCAATAGATAGCCTGAATGCAAATTTTAACCCAAACCTTAGTTCAAATTTTAAATTAGTGAAATTTGAATTAATGAAGCTTTTACTGTAACAATAATAATAATAATGCATTTATCACATAAACGCACATGTTACATGAACAAGATGAGCTGGACCTGTATTGATGAGAAGAGGGAGAAAAGTGAGTTGGATTGCTTTAGGAAAAATTTGCAGTGCCCCTTGAAATTTTGTTGCTGCTTCCTGTAACAGAAGTGATTTCCCTCCCCCTCTTTTTTTCAGTACCAGTGTTCTTCTGGAGATGCTATATGGCTACAAATCAGAGATCCCTTTTATCACAGGAGAATTGCATTTATCTGTGACCTAAATGGCAATGGCATGGCCCCAAAAGCTAGTGGTTATCCCTTTCACAATTTCTATGTATTTATTTCGCATATGCTTATATGTGTACATGTTGCCTTTTCCTATAGAATGTAAGCAGCTAGGTGGTGAAGTAGATAGCATGCTTGGCCTGGAGTTAGAAGACCTGAGTTCAAGTCAGACCTCAGATGTTCGTTACCTGTAAGACCCTGGGCAAGTCATTTAACCCTGTTTGTCTCAGTTTCCTCATCTGTGAAATGAAATGGAGAAGGAAATGTTAAACCACTCCAGTATCTTTGTCAAGAAACCTCCAAATAGGGTCACAGAAGAGTTGGGCACACCTGAATTGACTGAACAGCAATAGCATAGAATGTAATCTCCCTGAGGTTAGAAAATGCTTTTTTTGGTGTGTTTTTTTTTTTTCTCAGCACCTAGAACAATGCGTAACTTAATAGGTGCTTAACAAATGATTGATTAAATAAGTTGCAACACGTTACCAATGGTGACCTCCTTCAAGTGGCCTAAAAGCCATCATCAAAGGCATTAGAAAGGGGGGGGGGCAGCTAGGCACAGTAGATAGAGTTCTGACCTTGGAGTCAGGAGGACCTGACTCCAAATCTGGCTTCGGACACTTACTAGCTGGGTGACCCTGGCAAGTCACTTAACTCCAACTGCCTCACCAAAAAAAAAAAAAAAAAAAGAAAGAAAAGAAAAGAAAAGAAAGAAAAGAAAAGATAGGGAGGTGGGTTGGTTTTGCTGCTGCTTGAGTGAAAGATATCAAATGGGTGGCTCAAGTATTGTAAGGTCAGTAATCTGAGCAATATTAAAAGAACCTGAACAGAGAGTTGTTCCTCTTTAGAGGATTTATGTAAAGACATAGATAAGAATCACACAGGACTGAAAGGGGTGGCCATGTTGCAGCTCTGTACCTGAGAATAAGGCATCCACTAAAGGTTTACCAAATATTTTCCAGAATGATAGAATTTTATGGTAAACAAATGGCTTCCTTAGAATACTGCTGTTATGAAGGTATACAACATTTTTATTATTTGTATTTTACATATGCTGTACTTGGTACACAAAGGATAAATCTATTTTTTTTTAGATAGCTAGCATTTGTATAGCATTTTAATATTTGCAAAATGCTTTACATATGTTAACTCATTTGAGCCTTACAACAACTCTGGGAGGGAGGTGCTACTATTATCCCCCATTTTGCAGATGAGGAAACTGAGGCACAGAAAGGGTTAAGTGACATATTCGGGGTTGCAAGTTAGTAAGTGTATGTTTGAATTTAGGCCTCCCCCTCCCCCCTTGCCAAATTTTATGTTTTATTCCCATATTCCTTACATGTGAAATATATTTATCCCAACTCAGTATTCTGCAGATAATAGGGTCACAAAATTTCAGAGTTGGAAGGGATCTCAGAGTCTATTCCATTCAAATTATACTTGAAAAAGAATCCCCTCTACAATATTCCTGACCAACAGTCATCCGATGTCTAGTTGAAGATCTTCAATAAGACGGGCAATGCAGGGCCTTTGGGGACAGGGACTTTTGGGGACAGTTCTGTGTATGACATGAAAAAATGCTCTTTGAGAAAGATCATATTCTAAATGCAGGTGCCATTCACTTGAGTATTCTTGAATGGATTTTATCCTCTTACAATATTAGATGAATTTTATTAGTATGAAAACCGAATCATCAATATCACCAAATAACCAAGCATTGATATAGTTATTATTTATTAATTTAACAATGATTCAAATAATAAAAGTTGTCAACAATAAACCAGTAATGTATTAATTATTAATAATTCTTTATTATTATTATTATTGTTGCAACAAAGTGTCATAGTATATAGAAAACCGGCCTTGTAGCCATAGACCTGACTTCAGGTCAGACCTCTGAGACACTGGGCAAATTTTCTAACCTCCCAGTGCCCTGGACAGCCCCCTCAGGCTGTAAGTAGGAGAGAAGGTGCCAACCTGCTTTGCTAGAAGGAGTGTCTTCTTCCAGGAATTTTCTATACCAATGAAATCACAGGTCTAGTATCTATCCCTAATCATCATCATCATGATGATGATGTTAACAATAAGTCATGTTAACAATAAATCATATTAAACAAACTTTCAACTGTGTGGAAGCAGAGGGAAAACTCTTATTTACATCATCACGATTTAATAGATGGTTTGATTCTTTCCTCTCAACTCTCCAATTTCCCATGTTGCTACTATATGGAGTTTCTGAAATTTCCACTCACTTCTCATAAATATGCCTGTTGTTTTCTGTGAAAACAGTGCCAAAACATGGACAGAGAGTTCAACCTCTGTGCTAATGAATACTAAGCAAGTTTTAGAACTATCCCCGGACTAGTGCTAAAGATAAGCAGGCTTCATTAATTTAGCAAATATTGCTTGAATGTCTACGCTCTGCAAAACTCTGTATTAGGTGTTACTTGCCATGTAAGAATGGTCTACTGGTTGCATAGAATGAGGAAAGGTAGGATTATATTGTGGTCCAGTGGAATCCACATTGATTCTGGAGTGATAGGGTCTGTGTTCAAACACTGCCTGTGGAAAGCTCTTCCTGGGCCTCAGTTTCCTCAGAGGGGGTGAGACTAGGTGATTTTTTCATGTTCTAGATTTAGGATCTTCTGTGTTTAGTTAGCATAGTGCCTGACACATAGTAAGTGCTTAATAAATATTTGTTGAGTGACTTAGGAGTTAGAGTTTTAAGGGAGCTGGGACACCATCTAGTCCAAACATTGCATTTTACAGATGAGGTAACCAAGATTTAAGTGTTCAAGGCTAAACAGGAAATAAGTAGCAGAGTCAGGATTTGAACCCTGCTCTTTAGACTTTAGAATCAACCATCTTTCTACTACCCTCTGCTGCCTTTCTGCAATATTTGTCAGTGTCTAATAGGAACTATCTCATTATTGTGGTGTTAAACCACAAGAAGCCCGCAAGAAGCCAAGTCTTAGCAAATTCGTTTGTTTCCCTTAATTAACATTTCCCTTGGTACTCTGTCCTCTCAGTTCAAAGAACATTGCAAAGGCAGAATTTAAATGTTAGTCTCTTTTGGGGTTGTAAGCATTGATCCTGAAGGTTAGAGTTTTTTTTTCTTCCACACTTTCCACAACAGAGGGCTTCTCCATGAAGCCAGAGGCAGAAATTGGTCTGAAGTTTTCATTTTATTTCAATGTGAACTCATGTTACTCCTGTTGAAAATTGTACTGACAGGCGTATACATAAAATTTATGATATTTCCCATCAAAATGTTTAGTTGAATTAAAAACATTTGTGGACAAGCCAGGCTGCAGTCAGTTAAAAGACTTTTTTTTTCCTGCTGGCAAAGACAGGGGTGTGTGTGTGTGTGTGTGTGTGTGTGTTGAGTGCTGAGGCACCAGAGACCTTGGAATACCTTTATTTCAGCGACTGTTGATCAAGTAGTCATACCATAAACTGTTTACAGCCATGACCCTTGTTGAAACCACAGGAGAAGGTGTTTATGGATAGACATAAACTGTTTCGTAAGTTGTTTCACAAAGTGTGCTGTTTACAGAATAAACAGATCAAACATTTTTTTCCTCCTCCCCTTGAAACATACATATTGGGGGAATGATGGGAGTGGACTCAGAGTGGAGGAGGATGGGGTGTAGATGGAAAGACATCTTAGTAGCATCATTTTGAGAGGAAACTGGATTCTTCCATCATACTCTTAATTTCTCATTTCATATCGTGGCAAAGGGAACAGTCTATAAACCATTTTTTTAGTAACCAAAGAGCCTACAGAAATCAGAAATGAGTGAAAAGGCAGTTGTATTTTGCTTGTTAGTTGGGCCTAGAGATAAGAGGACTGGTCACAATAATTCTGCTATGCAAGATTTCGACACTGTCAATGAAGACAATTAACAGGTACAGAGAGGAAATATAAAATCAATTGGAAGGTAGATTTTCAAAGAATTAAAAATATGTTATTAATTTCTGAAAGCACAAGAATCTTGATTTTTGTTTAAAAAACAACAAAAAAGAGAAGTAAAAATAATTTATAAAAACTTCAAATGAAATATTTGTTATAAAAGAAACAGAAATATTAATAGATTTCTGAGAGGGATGTTTTATTAGAGAGAGAGTGCTAATTAGCAAATTTGTTTCAGAGAGATGATAAAAAAAGCTAAGGTGTAGATATAGCTCAAGAGTTGACTGAGGTAACCCGGAGGTCATCTAGTTTTGTAGCTGGGGAAATAAAAGTCCAAAGAGGTTGTGACTTGTCCAAGGTCATACAGAGAATAAACGGCTAAGGCTGGATTTGATTCTGGATGCTTAGATTTCAAAGCCAGTGCTTTCCATTATAACTTCAGAAAGGATGACCATTAACTTTATTGGGAAGAAGGGCAACTAGGTGGTGCAGTGGATAGAACAGTGGGCATGGAGTCAAGAGGATCTGAGTTCAAATCTAACATCAGATATGTACTAGCTGTGTGACCCTGAGCAAGTCACTCAATCCTCTTTGCCTCAGTTTCCTCATGTGTAAAATGAGCTGGAGAAGGAAATGACAAACCACTTCAGTATCTTTGCAAGAAAATCCCAAATGGGGTCATAGAAGAGTTGGACGGAACTCAACAACTACTAGGCAGAAGTCCACATTCATTGATCATGTATAATCTGAATTAGAATGTCTGCTAATCAATCAATATTTTATTGAGATGTAGGTAAAAGACAATATGTTATTTGCTAATGGGTATATATTACATGAGAGTCTAGCTCTCAGTCTAGCTAGGATAAAACACATACACATGAAAAACTCCTAGGAAAGGAGAAACTAGGAAATGAAAAAACAGGAAGTGGTACCAATTCTAAATTCTATAAGAGTTCAGAAGAGGGAACAGTGAACTGGACTTGGACAAAGAAGGAAAAGATCCACAGAACTGAAACTTGAGCTGAGCTTTGCAGGATAGGAAGGATATAGGAAGATAAAAAAGAGGGAGGCAGGAATTCCAGGCAGGGAGGAATGATGGCAGCAAAGGAGTAGAGTACAAATCATGTTTGGGTGATAGTGAATTGATCAGCTGGGTTATAGTATAGGGTCTCTATAGGGATGTTAGTAGGAGCTAAAACTGGAAGAGTATATTGAAGATAAATTGTGTATAACCTTGAGTTCCAGGTTAAAGAGTTTCTACTTTATCCTGTAGGTAAGTGAGACACTGAAGAAATTTGAGCAGGGGAGTTATTTGATGAAAGTAGTAACCTAGAGAGGTAAATCTGGCAGCCTTGTGCATGATGGCTTGAAGATAGGGGGAATTAGAGATAGGGAGATCATCTAGGAGGCTATTGCCATCATCTAGACATGAACTGATAAAGCATGTCTTTGGGTAGTAATACTTGGAATAGAAAGAAAGGGATGCATGAAAGAGACTTGGGAAGGTACATTTGATCTGGGCCTTGAAGAATGGGTAGGATTTCATATCATAGAATTTTATTTGTTTAAAAGCGACCAACAAATATAAGACTGGCCATAGGGAAAACTGTGAATAGGAAATGTGCTTTTCATGTCTTCTACTTTCTTTTTCTTCTCCTCTTTTCCCTTTCCCCCCTCAAATACTTGTCCTCAATCCAGGTGCTTAATTGACATTATATTCTTTTTCTCTCCTGTCCTCCTTAAAACTTGCTATTTATTCAACAAGCCATTTATATCTCACTGTGAATGTCAATAGTTTCCTTCCTGTTTGATTTCTAAGACTAACCATGAAACGATTTTACATCTCATTTTATATCTCACTTTATGTCCCATTAAAGAAATTTCAAATCACAGTGGATAAGCTGATGGGAGATTATCACAATCTGAACTCATACTGTGTAGCTGCCCACCTGAAAGGGTGGAGTACACATATCTCTTTTCCTCTCCCCTTCCCTTCCTAGGAGCTTATTTTATTTTAAATTTATTATTTATTTTTAACACTAAAATTTTTTTTTGAGTTCCAAATTCTCCCCCTCTCTAACCCCTCCCCCACCCACTGAAAAGGCAAGCAATATGATACTTGTCATTTTCCTTTTCTGTCAGGTTAGTCAGTCTTATAGCTGTGAAATGGTATGTAAGAATTGTTTTAATTTGCATTTCTCTACACAATAGTGATTTAGAGCATTTTTTTTAATGTGACCATTGATGGCTTCAATTTCTTCTTCTGAAAACTGCCTGGTTTTTCTTTTCTTTTTTTTTTTGGTCCTTTGACCATTTATCAATTGGGAAATGGCTCTTGTTTCTTTTAATAAATTTGGCTTAGTTCCTTATATATTTGAGAAATGATGTTTTTATCAGAGAAATTTGTTGTAAATTACCCCCCCCCCCCAGCTTCTTGTTTTACTTCTAATTTTGGCTGCATTGATTTTGTTTGTGCAAAACCTTTTTAATTTCATGGAATCAAAATTATCCATTTTACTTTTGTGATTCTCTATATCTCTTGTTTGGTCATAAACTCTTTCCTTAGTCATATATCTTACAGGTAAATTTTTCCATGCTCTCCTAATTTACTTGTGATATCACTTTTCTTTATGTTTAAATCATGTACTCATTTTGGCAACAGTGATTATTTCTGTTATATAATTTTGGGCAATTTGATGGATGTGACATGAAGAACATTATTTCAAACATAGGAATTAAAGTTTAGCCTATGCTGACATACTTTTCTGACTTCCTTTCTCTGTACTTAACCACTTATGTTAGCTGCCAAGAGTTCTCCAAAGGTGGATTCTTGCCATAGGCACAGCTCTTGTGTGATAAGCAATGACCAGCCAAATTCCTCATTTGGAGATACCATCCTTGGTCATCCTAATGCTAGATTATACCTTCTTAATTTCACTCATATCCATTTCTGCTCTAGTATTCCATCTTCCACTACTCTAGTATAGATTTTCATTACAAAACACCGTGACAACAGCTTCCTAACAACTTTCTCCAGTTCTCTTTCCTCTCCAATTCATCCTTCATTTTGATGTCGGAATTATATTCCTTAAGCACATAGTTGGACATGTCATGTCACCCAGGTACTCAAAAGTGTCAGTGTCCCCCTATTACCCACTCAATAAAAATCAAGCACTTTTGACTTGTATTCAAGTCTATCACCCCTCTACCTCTGATGCTTGCTACCTGTATGACCCTGGGCAAATCACTCAATCTTCACTTTCCTCATCTGCAAAATGAAGAGGTTGGACTACTTGGCCTAACCCTTCCAGTTCTAGAATTATGACACTATTAAGCTATATATGACAGGAAGGTTATGCAGTGGATAGAGTGCTAGATATTGAGTCACAAAGACCTGAATTCAAATCTCTCTCAGAGACTTAATAGCTATGTGACCTTGGATAAGTAACTTAATCTCTTGTCTGCTTCTATTTCCTTATCTGTAAGATGGGGATAATAATAGTACCTCCTTTATAGGGTTGTTGTGAGAATCAGTTGAGATAATATATGTAAAGAGCTTTGCAAACCTTAAAGAACATACATATGCTAACTATAAAAATAATTATATCTATCATATATGAATAATTATATTTATGATATAAATAACAATTATGCTTACTATTATGACAATATATTATCTATTCATCATCATCATCATCATCATCATCACTCCCTTGGTCTTATATTTTTTCCTTCAAAAGACTCCATGCTCCAGTCAAACTAATTACATTCTATTTCCCAAATATCCCTTGCCTACATCTTTCTTGTCTCATACCTTCGCTCATATTGTTTCTCCTTGCCATCCCATTCTTTAAGCCTTAACTAATATTTACCATCTTTGTGATGTCTGCCCTGATACCTGATGTTCAATAATGACCTCCCCCTCCTCTTATTTGACATACCAATTGATTCAATAGGTTTCTTATGCTCTTATTAGCTGTGATTGGATATCACGATTACCTAGATTTCTGTCTTAGCCCTTTGCTAGACTGTAAACTCTTTGAAGGCAGGGACTACATTTTATTTATCAAATAAGAATATTTGTTAGGCACTTAGCACAGTGCCCGGTGTATAGTAGATACACATACAGACGTGCACACACACACACACACACACACACACACATATACACACAAACCTGTATCTAGATCTAGATCTCTCTTTCTCCATAGACTCCATCATAGACATTTCATTGTGATCCTCTTTGAGAATGAAGGACAGCAAGCAAGCAACCAACCAATAAAACATTTATATAATGCACTACGAAAAGTATTCCCCTCTCTTACTTAAATATATTATTTCTCTCAGGGCTCAGGTACTTAATAAATGTTTATTGACTCTATTTAATAGTTGGTAATATTCTTGAAAAGAAGATGTGACTTCTTCCTCCTCATTTCATGTGCCTCATAATTATTTCTGGGAATCCATTGGTACACATTTTCTGCATAAAGCTAACTCACATTGAATTCCCTCTGCTGAAACACAATGCTGATAGAGCAAAGAATAAAGTAAAAGACTGATTGTGAAGAAAGAAAGTTTAGTTAAGGAATTATTGTTCAGGTGTTTCTGATTCTTTGTAACCCCATTTGGAATTTTCTTGGCAAAGATATTGGAGTGGTTTACTATTTCCTTCTCCAGCTCATTTTACAGATGAGGAACTGAGGCAAACAAGTGACTTTCCCAGGGTCACACAGCTAGTAAGTGTCTGAGGCTGGATTTGAACTCGTGAAGTTGAGTTTTCCTGACTCTGGGCCCAGTACACTATCCATCATACCACCTCGAATGTGTGAAGTCAAAATCTACAGTGTCAGGAAACATACAGCAAGAAAAAAATTGGTTGGAAGGTGCTCACTGTCACCTGAGAATTGCCCAAGGAAAAAGCTAATTTCTGTATTGGAACGATGTCTGTTGTGGAATGAATATGGGATGGGTTCTTGAATGGATATAGCACAAAAAGTGGAAGATGGGAGTCTGTCAAACAGGGCAGGACTTAGAAGGGGTAAGGAGAATAAATAATTGCTTAAATATTAGGATTTCATGGCTGCCAAGGAAGTCAACCCTTGTTCCCAAGAATTCTCAATATACCTGGAACTCTAAAATTCTCACACTGTTTCCCCTTGGAACTGTCAAGAAATCTACCATTAAAATTCAAATATTATTTGAGAGAGAGTAATACATGAGGCCATTTTCAGTCATCAAAACTGCAGGTGAGTCTTGGGCAACAGTCTTAGCTGGATGAACCAAGGACAATGGATGTACCTCCTGCTGGGGTCAGTGGCTTCAGCATAATTCCAATAATACGAATACCTAAGTAGTCTTCTCTTGGAAAACTCTTCTGTTATCGTCAACCCCATACCTTGTATCAAATCTTATCTTGTAAGTCCAGAGAATGCAACTCCAATAATATATGCAGAAGTGGTATCATTGAACTCCTGACTCCAACTCTGGTGCTCTGTCCACTTAGCCACCTAGCTGCCCTAGACCCTCTGTGGATCATCCTTAGGGAATATAGACAAGAATCACAGATGATGAGGAGGAATGGATAGGTTGTGATTTGCACAGGTGGAGGAAGTACCTTCATGGAGCCATTGAAATTCAAGCCAACATTGAACACCTTAGCTGGAATTCATTAATTAGATGATACAACATATATGGACTCTGATGGATCTACATTGGTTATTGTCCCTCATTCTCAAAGAAGACCAAAGTGATATCACTATGTTGGAGTCAAGGAACAGTGTGCCTGACTATGGTTGATCAGACCAATGAGCTTGGAATGCCCCATCACAGGTAAGGCATAAATAGTCCATATGAACATTTGGAGTGGAGACATCTCTAAATTTGTATATCTCATGTTTCTTTTGAGCTATTGCAATTCTGCTTTGCTCATAGAATACGTAGAATACCTTCTTTGATGCAGGTACACCAGGCTGTGCAGTTCTTTGCCATCATCTCCCATGTCATGCAATTAATTCCAAAGTTCTTCAGAGAGACCTTGAGAGTGTCCTTGTCTTCTGACTACCATGTGAGAGCTTGCTTTATGTGAGTTATCTGTCTATTAGGTAAACAATGTAGCCAGACTCTCAGAGTTGTGCTCTCTCCACTTACAAGATAAGATTTGATACAAGGAGTGGGGATGAGAATAACAGAAGAGTTTTCCAAGGGATGACTACTTAGGTATTCATTATTCTTAGATTAGCAGCCTTGGAGAATCCTTCATGTTCAAATGTATTCAGATAAGTAGAAAGAATTCCTATACCTACTAACTACTTGTCTGAGGATCTGAACTCTAACTTGAGATCTTAATGTACTCTGTGTTTTAGGATAGTGTTTTTGACACAATCATTACTCATATGTATGGAGGGCGAGGACCCACCAAGAACCACCACCATTTATGGAATTTTGGAATTCCTGAAAAACTGGAATTAGTGGTTATATAGGGCAGGTGATTCTTGCTAGGCTTCAAAATCTTGTGGACAAAATTCATCATAGGCGAAGACAGTGGAAAAAAATGCTCAATTTCTACCCCTCTACTCTTGGTACATGTAGGAAATGTAGCATTTGATTGTGTTCAGCATTGCCTATGGTTTAGTAGATGATCAACAAACTGCAGCCTGCAGGTCAAATTTGGCCCACTGGTCTGCTTTTGTACTCATACAAAAAATGTAAAAACCATTCTTAGCTCAAGGCCAAAAGCAGTGGGAGGGCCAGTTTGGGTCTGGGGGTGTAGTTTGTTAACCCCTGGTTCAGAGCATATTGGCAAAACATCAAATGCTTGTTTGAATTTTATAGATTATAGAAACCCTTAGGTCAGGAGCAAGCAAGCTGTGGTCCTAGTTGTGCTCAGGGCAAACACTGAGAATTTGTTCTTCATCGTACGCCTTTTCTCTTTTCTTTTCCCTCTTAACTTTGTGAAAGAAAAATCTCATTATTCTCCTTCACACTCTCCGACATGACACACACATGGCCAATTTGTGGTTCCTCAGACTTAGTAATTCAAATCCCAGCTCCATGGCTGTGTAGATTTTGTCCACCATGCTTGGTATACAATCCCTCTTCACTTCTGATTCTTAAAATTCTTCTCTTCTTTTAATGGTTGGCATAAATACTATTTCCCTACTGGTGCCTTTCTGCATTGCCTTAGTGGTTAATGTTCTCTCCTTAAGTAATCTTGTTTTTATTTATCTATGTACATGTTGATTCTCCAAGTAAAATATATGCTTCTTGTGGACAGGAACTATATTTTCAATTTTCATTTTCATTATCCTAAGCATCCTTGGGTCTGGCCATTCACCTCACTCTTAGGATTTCTAGACCTTTCCATCCTCCCTGCAACTGATCTTTCTCATGTGTGTTGTCTCCCACAATTAGAATGTGAGCTACTTGAAAAGCTGAGACAGCTTCAACGCTGTCTATAAAAATTGAACAATAAGTCGGTCTCTGCTTTCAAGTAGTTTGTACTCTAATTGTGGGAAAATCCCAAATGAAGTCAATGAAGAGTTGGACAGGACTAAAAAATGACTGAAAAGCACAATGCTTGGTATATAGAAAGTGGCTAATAAATGTTTCTTCACTTTGTATTCCTAGTGCCTGGTGCCTTTCTCATAGTAGGCGCTTAATAAATGCTTGTTGAATCGAATTTCTTCTTTCTTCTCCCATTTCCTTTCATCTTTTTTTTTTTTTTGGCAAGGCAATGGGGGTTAAGTGACTTGCCCAGAGTCACACAGCTAGTAAGTATTATGTGTCTGAGGCCAGATTTGAACTCAGATCCTACTGACTCAGGGCCAGTGCTCTATCCACTACACCAACCTGGCTCCTCTGCTTTCATCCTTTCTTACTCTATTACACTTTTTCTATGAAGCCTATTCCTCAGACCTGCTTGGGGATCCCAGTAGACATTGTGGTGGATCTGCCACATGCCCTTTGACAGCCCTCAGGGCTGAGGATGTTGCTAATCCCTACTTTAGGGGAAAACAAAGTCCCTGAACCTGAAGAACTAACATTAAAACACAATGATAAAGATATCACTGGTGGCAGCCAATTTTTATCTTCTTCTTTTATGACAATACCAGGTCCACAGATTTAACACAAAGTATCGTACCCAAGAACAGTAATGCTCTTTGATAGAATGCCATCAACCTTGGAAAAGTCTTGAAAATTCCTTGGGGAAAGTTGCTGGTCTTTTGAGGTACATCCTCAGTGAGGGGGCCTGTGATTTGTGAAGCACAACTAATCTGCTCCTGAAAAATTCCAGCATGAAATAAGACGAGGTGTGATAACCTGTCAAGCTCCAAAGAGATATGATTTAGAGGGAATAGTTGTCTGAGAATGTGAGGATGGGTGTTACTAACTTAATCCATATGATGCCTTCCAAACAAAAAGTATATTAGGGACGAAAGGCATGAAATAAACATTATTCATTGTCTACAGGTGACATTTCACTGGTGAGTTTACAGGCAAGTGTTGGCATGCTTAGTACTGACATTTGCACAATAGATCAGTGGGCCCAAATGTCCAAAGACAAAACAGTTGGGGGAGACACCTTGGCTATCTCCCTTCCCCCTTCTAATTTATCTATCTCATTTATTCCAGACAAGGACTCCTTCACCAGAGGAAAATTAGAGACATCTGTAGTTACACAAGCTGCATAAAGGATAATCAAAGCTCACACTGCCAGGTGTGAACAGATTGCTTGTAGGGGTCAGGAAAGTGTATGTGGTTTTTTTTTCTTCTCCCATGGGGACCGACATTCAATTGGCTAGGTGTTTTTCCAGGAATGGGGGAAGGGGAGGGGAAGAAGAAACCATATTTAGGAGCACCTAGGTGGGGGAAGCAGATGCTAGATGGATTGGTCTGCTATGCGCAAGTTGTAGCCCATGACAGAGAGAAGTCCATAGGGAGTTCCTCAGACACTAGCATTATTCTCCTTACTTTGTGTGGTGCTGGGAAGTAGGGGTACATGTCTCCCAGCTGTAAGACATTTGGGAGAATGCTAGGGTGATCACAGGCACCCTGTAGTCCTGAAAAAGCTCTGAAAAACATGTGTACATATTCTCAAAATGGTCCAAAGACTTTGAGGTGTGACTACAGTCTCTCAAATGGGGGGGGGTGTCTTTGTTTTTGCAATGAAGCCAAAGAACACTCTGTAGGGGTTTCCTCCAATTGCTATGTATGGGATAGTTTAAGATGCATGCCAGAAACAGTGTCAGGATTCAGGGAGGCCCTGCTAGAAAAGAATCTAGCTCTTATCCTCCCTGTGTGGTGCGATGGGTAGAATGTAAGCTTTCTGACAGCAAAGACTGTTGGATTTTTGTCATTGTTTTCTTCACTATCTGAAATGAGAGAGACAGAGAGAGAGAGACAGACAGAGAGGGAGAGCCAGAGAGCCGGAGCCAGAGAGAGAGAGAGAGAGAGAGAGAGAGAGAGAGAGAGAGAGAGAGAGAGAGAGA
>NW_020954610.1:42047790-42064252 GCF_900497805.2 Vombatus ursinus
AGAGAGAGAGAGAGAGAGAGAGAGAGAGAGAGAGAGAGAGAGAGAGAAAGAGAGAAACTAGAGACAGAGAGCGACAGAGACAGAGAGGCAGAGAAAGACAGAGAGAAACAGAGGCAGACAGAGACAGAAAGGCAGAGAGACAGAGAAAGCGAGACAAAGACAGAGAGAGAGAAGGGAGGGGTGGAGGGAGGGAAAGAGAAAGAGAAACAAAGAATAAGAGAGAATAAGAGAGAAAGAGAGAGAGTGAAAGGGAGAATGTCATCAAAGAAACATAAGATGGAAACAGAAGTTAGGCTAGGCACATGGGTAAGAACAGGGGATAACTGACAAACAGCCTGTGTGCTTCCTTGGCATCTTCGGTATACTAAAGAGAACTTGCATACACCTAGCACTCTGGACGGACAGATACCCCACAATAAAGTTGTTAACATATTGACAAGGATCACACAATATTTCAAGGTATGGATGATTTGCGATCTACACCTGTATATGGAATACTGAATCAGACAGCAAACATTTATTAAGTGCTTACAATGTGCTAGACACCATTCTGGGTTCTGGGAATAAAAAGGTAGAAATGAAGCAGTTCTGCCCTCAAGTACCTTACATTCTGTCAGGGGATATTCACATCTACATGATCACAGATCCGTCTTTGGATTGGAATAACAACAGTGGTATTTCAAAGTGATATCTGTCAGGAGAAATAAATCACCTTGAAGACTGTACACACTGAATTCATCACTGAATACACATGTACAACACATACACGCATGCATACATTTTCACATACACACATTCACCCACATGAGCATACATATACATATATCCACATATATGCACACACATACAGAAACCTCACCCACATGCATGCACACATGAACATATATATATATACTTAGAAATAAATACATGCCCCACAAACATTTAGGGACCTGAACACCAATCAGACCATAAATAAAATTCTCTTAGCAACTCAACTCTACTCCTTGACAAAGATTGAAGGCATTGTTGGCTTATCACAATTTGTGGGCTGTAATAAAACATGCAAGAAAGGTACAAACAAAGTGCTAAAATAAGGAACTGACTTACATTTTTGCATCAGAATCAAGTTGACCTTTGAAGTTTCAGAAACACCAAGAAATAAAAATCTACTAACTCTTAGATCAAGGCAACACTTACCTTGAATTCCTCCCATGACTCATTTCAGGAATAGAGATTGATTTGGATTATTGCAAATGGTCACATGTACTCAAATTTGTACTATTTAAAGTTAAAATTATGTAAAATGTGGCAATTTTCCTCAGCCCACTGATAATATGTGGTACAAATTCAAATCATTTGACCACGTCAGAGGATTCATAATTTATACCTCACTGTAGGGTTGTTTGTAGTCTTACAAATATGGTACAGTTGACACTGCTTCATAGAATCATAGTTAGTGCTGGAAGGGACTTTGCAAGCCATTTTGTCTATCCCCTTCATTTTACGGAAAAGGAAACTGAGATCTAGTTTCCTCAGGGAGGAAAGTGATTTCCTCAAGGCTGCACAGGTAGGAGGCATCAGAGGCAAGATTTGAACACAGGTCTTCTGTCTCCAGACTTAGTGCTCTTTCTACACCACCATACTATATTCCACAGGAATTTGAACCTTTGAAAATATCCGAGTTAAAGTAACAAGCATTAAAGATTCATCCACGTCATTGATGTGCAACTCCTCACGATTTGCTCATTCCTCACTTTACTTTATAGATGACTAATGCTGCCTTTAGGTGCACTTCTCTACAGTCGAGAAATTGGGAGTAAGCTCAGTTGGTACCATTCAGACAGACCACATTGGGCCAGCTAGAGCTGACCATAGCTTTCATTATCGTTTATTTCAGTTTTGGTGCATGCTGTGTGTGGACTCTAAGGTAGTATAGACCTTGACCAACACAGATTCCAGCTAATACCTCCATACACCACAATGATGACACAACTCAATGTAGCTGACGGTTAGAATGATAATAGCTAATATGTACACGTGTAGTACTTTGAAGTTTGCAAAGTGCTATGCTATCCATATTATCTCATTTTATTCATCCTAACTCATTTTATTCTCACAGCAACCTTGTAAAGGAAGCGGTGTTGTTAACACTATTTTAAAGGTAAGGAAAATGAGGCACGGAGAGGGTAAACAACTTGTTCAGTGTCACACAGCAGTAAGTGTCTGAGGCAGGATTTGAACTCAGGTTTTCCTGACTCTAGATGCAGTGTTCTATCCACTACACCACCTTGTAAAACACCTATTATAGTATTGCAAGGCACCGTTTTGGTTCTGTACATACAAAGGCAAAAAACAAAATCGTCCCTACACTTATAAACTTTCAGTTTATTGTGGAAAGACTGGAGGTGCAACCTCTCACCTCCTGTTTTCTATTGGTTGCTCCCAAACTCAATGTATGTGTTCTTACCGCCTGTGTTTTTTCATGAGCCACAGGCCAGTTTATCCAAGATACAGCAGCCTTCTTTCCTAACTCCTCATGGAATTGAATTGAGAGCTAAGAAAAGCAAATGGTCTTATTTCAAGCAAAAGGGGGAGAGCTGACCAGCTGAAGAGGACAATGATGGGGGAGAAATGATCTGAACTCTAGAAAGACCTAGAGGCAGGGACAGAGGGGAGATGGTGAATGAGGTTATGGAATTGAGACAGAAACATTTCTGCAAGGGAGGAATGCTGTTTTTCAGGGATTTAGGGTAGAGAGCAGCCCACAGAATGTGAACAGAGGAGGACATCACATAGTTCCATTGATGAAGTCATATTCTCTTGAATGTCACCAGTAATTTGGAGGCTAAATGGTAAAATCTTTTCCATCAAAAATTTACTACCTAATCGTCCCTGAAATGGACACTGAATTTTTACTTTTCTTCTATAACCTAAACAAAAATAACAACATAGTGATCATCTCCTGCATTATGGATGGGTAAAAGAAAGAGGAATATTGTGATCAGTCGGAGTCATAATTTAATACTAAAGACATTTGAACATAGGACATTTCTTTACTATCAGCAAATAGATCAATATGTATAAAAAAGAGAAGTGTATAAGAGAGGGAATGTTCTTGCATTGCAAGAATGGATATGTATATTGCTAGTTGTTTCATGTCTGACTCTTCATGACCATATTTGGATTTTTTTTTTTGCAAAGACCATGGAGTGGTTTGCCATTCCTTCTCTACTTTATTTTACAGATGAGGAAATTGAGACAAACAGGATTAAATGACTTGCCCAGGGTCACAATTGCTAGTGAGTATCTGAGGTCAGATTTGAACTCAAGATCTTCTTGACTCCAAAACTAGCTCTCTATCCACCTACCTACTGCACGAACTTAGTTGCCTGGGCATTTGTGTAATATATATATATTAATTCTTATGAAATCATACACTCATTTACATTCATTAACTGAAACTTTCTGCTTTGGAACACTCAAAACAATTTTATTTCCTCTTCTATATAATATATTTGAAGATATTTATTATATATCACCCTAGTGTTCTTTTCTCCAGCCTAAACACCGCCAATCACTTTAACATGATTATGTAATATGTTTTGCAGGGCCTCATACCATTTGTTGCCTTCCTCTGGATGAACTTTAATTGTCAATGTCCTTTTTAAAACCGTGGCACCCAGAAATAGATTCACTGCTTTAGATATAATCTGATCATTGCCAAATACAGCAGACTATTAATTATAATGACCTGAGAATTATTCTTCTATCAGTTCAATCTGATTAGCTTTTTGTAGCAATATCACTGTAATAACTCTATTAAATTTGTGGTCAACTGAGTCTCTTCTTCTCCCTGCATGATCTATGTCTAAATTATGTCATATTTAAAAGTATTTTGCCTATACTAGAGGTGATTAAGAAGTATAAATCTTGACTGGGCTTTGATCCTATGTGTGAAGTATAAAATTTGTAAAATCTCAAAAATAATTATGTAGCCAAAGAAATAATTTTAAAACGCGTCAACACGTAATGACTTAAGCTTAACAAACATTTGTTAAATGTCTATTAGGCACAAGGTGCTACATAAGCAGCTGGGGATATAAATGAAATTCAACTTAATTCAAATTTTGCAAACATTTAGTTGCCTTCTACATGAGGCACTGGGGATATTATGACAATAAAGAAAGTCCCTGCCCTCAAGAGGCTTACACCTGAATGATGACAAACAACATGATTATATACATATATATTTATAGGTACATATATGTGTTTCAATACAAAATAATTTCAAGAATGCTAATAAACTGGTAGATGAGGAAAAGCCTCACGTAGGAGGTGGCACCTGAGCTGAAGTTTGAAGGAAACTAGGGATTTGATGAGGCAGAGATGGGGAGGGAGTGCATTCCAGACATAGGGAAACCATTTGTGCAAAGGCATGATGGTGGGAAATGGGATGATATATATTGAAAACAGTCAGCAGGCCAGTTCAACTGGAATGGAGAGTGTAAAAAGTGACCAGAAAACTGAGTGGGAACCAGTTTGTGGAGACAAATGGCAATCTGAGGCTTTTAAAATTTTTTCTTAGATGCGAGGGGGAAGCCACTGAAGATTTTAGATTGTGCATGTGTATGCATATATTGGGGAGCACATGATCAGATTTGTGTTTTAGGAATATCAATATGGCAGCTGTGTGGAGAGTGGATTGGAGAGGGGAAAGACTGGGGCTGAGACTAGTTAGGAAACTGTTGCAATAGGCTAAGTGAGAGGTGACAGAGCTTGAAAAAGGGAGAGGCTGTGTGAGTTGAGGGAAAGGGATAGATGTGGGGGACACTGTGGATGTTCGATCTGAAAATCTTGGATCATCCAACTGAGCGGATGAGTGAATTGAGTGAGATAGATGACTCCAAGGTTTTGAACCTGGGTGACTAGAAGAATGATGGTTCCATCAATGGAAATAAGGAAAGTTGGAGGAGTGATAGGCTTGGGAGGAAATATAATGAGTTCCATTTTGGAGATGTTAGTTTGCGATGCTTGTGGTATGTTTGGGTGGAGGTAGAAGATAGTGCTAGTTTAATGACTAGAGTTCAGGAAAAAGATTAAGCCTAGATATATAGGTGGAAACAACATAGTCCCTGCTCTCACAAACCCTAAAATCCAATGGGGAGACACTTTGACAAGTATACCAATCAGTAAACTATAAGGTAGAATTAATAAGGACATGGAATCTGTGAGAAATTTGAGGAAGGAATCATTCCTTTCAGTCAGTTGTAGGAGGAAAGGACTCAAAAAAGAGTTAGTATATGAGCTACGTCTTGAAGGAAGAGAATAGTTCCATCAGGTAAAGATGTGGAGAGAATATGTTCCATACCTGGGAGATAGCCTGAACAAAAAAAAAAAAACAAAACATACATGGGGATAGGAGAGAGTAGGATGAGATAAAGGAATATCTGAAATCCCAGTTTGGTCTCAATGTATGGTCTATGACCCTGGGTGAATTAACTTTTTTGTAGCCTCAGTTTCCTCATTTGTAAAAATGAGATTGCGCATGTGAAGTATTTCATGCCATATACATGTGAATGATTTAATTATTTGTAATCTAAGCATGAGGTTATGAGTAGCTGGATTTCCATGGTTACAATGAAAATGGAAAAGAAAAGGTGGAGAGAAGAGAGACGATACAGCTTTGTAGCTGATTTGCTATAAATAAGGAGTGAAAGGACTGGATCAAAGGTGATTTCATGGTTTCAAAGTCTGGGTGATTGGACAAATGCTTGGTAGCTCCTTTGACAGAGAGAAGATGTGAGCAGGGGAGCTGGTTTAGACATAAAATGATAATGGGATCATTAAGTCTAGATCTAGAACTGGAAGGAAAGTTAGAGGCCATCTAGTTCAGCCCTCTAATTTCATAGATAAGGAAATTGAGGCCTTGGGAGGTTAAGTAATTTGTCCAAGGTCACATCGGTGGTGCCGGAGGTGGGATGATTTCAATCGGGACATATTGAGTTTGAAGTGGGACAACCAAGTGGAAAAAAAATACAGTAATTCTGTCCTGATGGGGGATGAGAGGTCAGATAAGAAGACCAGAAGTAGTTATAGATTAACTAGCCATGGCCTTTGGGAGAAGAAGGGTAAACCTCAGCATTTTTCATAAATTTCCTAATTGATTTCCCTTTCTGAGAGCATGCGATGAAGCTATATCTTTAGTTTCAAGGTAGATAGAACTGCTCCTGGGTATGCCTGCATCTAAAAAGGTTGTTATATAGATCAATGGAATAAGACCTTTGGGAGACAAGGAGCTCTATGACCCAAGCCCTTCTGAATGCAGTTTTCCCACTGATAAACTTTTCAACACCTCTGAGTTGTTGTGGTTGGGTGGAAGATTTAAACAAATACTGAGGGCTCCTTTGGAGAAAAACATCCACTTGTCAATGCCATCAGTATGTTTTCTTTACTCAATCTGGAGATCTCCCAGGCAAGGTACACCACCACCACCCTCCCCCAACACTCACTTTAGAAGTCTACATTTGGACAGCTGGGTTATGGGTACAAATGTCTGAAAAACCTGTACTGGCTTTCTTTACCTCCGGCACAACTGCTTAGAACTCAGTCATCCAAGGACATGGATGAGCCCAGATTTATTACAAGCAGTAACTAAAGGGTGCAATGCTAAGGCATTCCCTTAATACTTAAACTCAGGCACAAACAACCAATGTTAAAATATCACTCTTGAACCAGGAGTTCACAATTAACTTCATGCACTTATGGGTCACTTGGCATAGGTTATATACCACAATGAAAATAACAGTCAGGCTATTTTATATGGTGTGATGTCAGCAACTGCTTAAAATGAGCAAGTGAGTGAGTGTTTGCATGAGACTGTGTGTGGCAGACGGTGATGAAAGGTGGGGGGTTCCTAGAGAATTACATGCATTTGGAAACAAGAAGGGGATACTTTCATTTCAGAATTAATCAAAGTTGGTATCCTGAGTACAATGCTCAGGAAGTTGTATACCCTTGAAGTGACTATTTTTTTTAAAAGAGAAATCAAACTGGGATAGTAGAAAGAAAATTGGTTATGATGTCAGAAGAAGTAGGGTTGAAAAATTCAAATTAAAGCAACTTTTATACTGCACTTCATACCCCTCAATGTGGTAGAGGTGATAAAAGATGGACATAGTCATGTTGGATGGAATGTAGGAAGATAGGTACACTAATTCACTGTTGGCAGAACTGTGAATCCAGTTATTCTGAAAAGCAATAAGGAATTGTCCAAGGAAAGTCACTGAACTGTTTATCCCATCTGATCTAGGAATCCTACTGTTGGGCATATGCTCCATGGAGGTCGAAGACAGAGAGAAAAAAGCCAAGAATATTCATAATAATACTTTTTGTGTTAGCAAAAAAAAAAAACTTGAAACAAAATAAGCACCCATTGATTGGGAAATTACTAAGCAAAATGTGCTATGTGAATATAATGGAAATTGTTATCTTCAATGTTGGAGGGGCCATCTATGTAGACGAAATCACAGTCCTATTTGAAGAAGAAATAAGGGATGTGGAGAATTCAAAGAAACAAGACATATAAATTAATGCAAAGCCTAGGGAAAAGAATTAGGAGATGAGTATATTAAGGAGATAACTATAATAATGTACATGAAGGCTGAGTAATTGTAATGACCAATCATGGTCGAAGAGAATAATAGGTGATGAAACACATCTATTAAGGGAGACTGTAGGTACGGAATAGTAAGTGTTGTCGGATGCTGTGCCCTATTAGATGGTTTTGTGTGGCTGTTTTTTAGTTGTTATGAGAAAATAATTAATGAGAAGGTAAGGTTTATGGGGGAGAAATGATTGTGGTGGAAAAACAAAAGGTTTTGATTAAACTTTGGGGAAAAAAAGACCTGAAATCTAATCTTAATTTTCCTTCTGACTGCCTACAGGACTTTAAGCAATGTTGTATCTTGAGTTTTCCTAAGTGAGAAATTTATACTAGAGGTATAATGGATTGGATATTGGAACTTAGAGTCAGGAAGAACTGGGTTCGAATTCCCATCTCAGACACTTATTAGCAATGTTGGATAAGTCACTTAACTTCTCTTTTCTTCCTCATATGTAAAATGAGGGAGTTGGACTCCTTAGCCTCTTAAGGCCCCATTTACTCTCTTAATTCATGATCCTATGTCTGGACAGTCTCTAAGGTTTTTGTCAACTTTGAAATTCTCAGATAGCCTTCACCTGATTTTTTTTTCTATTTTCTTTTTTTTAATGATGATAAGTTATTAAGCACTTATTATTTACTAGCTTTTTTGTAGCCACATAATACTAATATCTCTGTTATTTTTATGGTCAACTAGTTTCCAGCTTCTTCCACCTTCATGAATTATTGCCAAATCACACATAGATTACTTAGAAGTATTTTTGCCTATACTAGAGGTGATTAACAAATAAAACTATTGACTGGGCCTTGATCCTATCTATGAAGTATAAGATTTATAAAATCTAATAAATCATTATGTAACCAAAGAAATAATTATGTACAAGGTATTGTTCTAAGAACTAAATATATAAAAATAAAAGACAGACATGAAACCAGGGCTAGAAGCTCATATACTATTGGTGGTGAGGGAATGATACAATATATAAACTGATATTTCAATATAAGGTATAATTTCAGGGTGAGAAATAGCACACCCACAACTGAGAGGATTAGGAAGAACTTTTAGGAAGAAGTACTACCTGAGTTGAATCTTGAAGAAAATGAGGATTATAAGAAGTGGAGACAATGAGGGAATCCATGCCAAGCAGAGAGGACAACCTTGGCAACTGAATAGAAATGGGAGAAGAAGTACACAGTTCAGAGAATATATTGCATGTTGGCTGGTTTGGCTGAAGTGTAGAATACATGAAGGGGAGTAATATGAAATGTCAGGAAAGATAGGTTGGAATCAGATCTTGGAGAACTTTAAATGATAGTTAGATTCCATGTAAAGCAATTGAAAACAAAGATTACATTCTATTGGGATGGCCAGGAACAATTGATGACAGAACAAATACAATACAACATCATTCATCTGACTCTAGTCCATTTAGATCAAGAATTTAGTAGGACTATTTTTCCCTTCATGCTACTTTGTCAGGGGATACCTCTGACCATTTCATCTGGGTCAAGGATGGAGAACCTGCAGTCTTGAGGCCACATGTGGCCCTTTAGGTCCTTAAGTGTGGCCTTTTGACTGAATCCAAACTTCATAGAACTGATCCCCTTAATAAAAGGATTTGTTCCGTAAAACCTGAACTTGGTCAAAAGGCTGAAACCAAGGACCTAGAAGACCCCATATGGCCTTGATGCTGCAGGTTTCCCACCTCTGATGTGGGTAGTGTACTTGTCCTCTTGGGTTTGTATGCAAGTTGGAAAGGTCCCAGGTCATCTAGTCGCACTGCCAACACTCTCCCTAATGCACCTGAAGAG
This sequence comes from Vombatus ursinus, assembly GCF_900497805.2. Taxonomy (NCBI): domain Eukaryota; kingdom Metazoa; phylum Chordata; class Mammalia; order Diprotodontia; family Vombatidae; genus Vombatus; species Vombatus ursinus. The sequence continues at coordinate 42,057,245 of NW_020954610.1, forward strand.
AAAGATCCCCAAATATTTCTCTCAGATTAATCAATTCTTTACCTTTAGATTTAGAGATGAAAGAGACCTTAGAATTCTTTTTGTCCAACTCCCACATCTTACACATGGGAAAACGGAGGCCGATAGAGGTTCAAAGGATCCTAGAATCATGAATTCAAAGCTGGATACGGCCTAAGAGATCAAGTCCCACTCTCTCATTTTAAAAGCGAACTGAGGTTCAGTGTCACACACCTAGTAAGTAACTGAGACAAGATTCCGTCCTGGGTCTTCTGAATCCAAATCCAGCATTCTATCCACTAAGCCACACTGCTTCAAAAGCAAAACTGGAGGATGCAGTCCATGATCCCACTCCGTCTTACACAGTGGTTTGTCTTAGTTTACACAGGCAGCGGCAGAAGTGGGAAATGGACATAGGTCCTTTCACTCCATTTCTAGCACTCTTTTATGTTTCACCCCAAACTAATTTGCCTTCCATTCTGACCTGTTTAGATTTAGATGATTCTGATAATTTTTCTGCTTGTGAAGTGGGAAGGATAGATATAGTGATGGATGATCCCAATACTCTAGAATTACACAATGCCCCAGAGATAGGAGTGGGTCTGTTAAGTAGCTTACCCTGGTCCTGGTAAGGCCTTAAACTATGCCAGGTATTCCATGCATTCTTTGATTAACATGTTTTGATGATACCAGTCCATTTGCCAAGGTCAAGGCTAGTTATTAAGTTTGTATATTGCCTTCAGGCACATGGATTCATATTGTCCATTATTATCATCATATAGATCATGGCATAGTTTGGTTTTTAAGGTCATTCATCTGGCCCCCCATTCTATTTGTATACAATTATCTCATTCTTTGCATTTTTATCCTTATCACCCTTCAGAGCTTAGCACATGGTTGGTTGATTGTTGTCCTTCATTCTCTAAGAGGCACAAAATAACATTACTATGTCAAGGTACAGAGTGTCTGACTGTGACTGATCAAATGAGCCTGACACAAATAATTCATACAAATCATTACAAATTACTGGGTCTGGCACAAATAATTCATACAAATATTTGGAGCAGAGATGACTCTAAATTTGTGCATCTTGTATTTCTTTTGAGCTACTGAAATTTTGCTTTGCTAATAGAGCATAGCACCTTCCTTGATGTGGGTACACCATGCTGGGTGGTCCTGTGCTAGTGTCTCCTATGTCTTCCAATTGATTCCAGAGTTCTTCAGAGAGACCTTGAGAGTGTCCTTGGATCACTTCTGACTTCTATGTGAGCTCTTGCTTTGTGTGAGTTCTCTGTAAACATATGTTTGACATTTGAGCAATGTGGCCAGCTCATTGGAATTGTCCTCTTTGCAGTAGAGTTTGAATCCTTGGCAGTTTAGCCAAAAAAAAAGATCTCAGTGCCTGGTACCTTATCTTGTCAGGTGATCTTCAGAATCTTCCTAAGACAATGATGCTGGTATACTGTGAAACCTGAATCATATACCAGTACCATGTCAGGAAACTTAATCATGTCCTTTAACACAGAGTAGGCATTTCATAAATACTTGTTGATTAACTAATAGTTTAATAGATAGAACATTGGGGCTTGGAATCAGGACCCAAGGATCTCATTCCCTACTTTGCCTCTGATGTTTCTCTTTTCCCTCCATTATTTTTACTCTTTGAGAATCAGAGGATTAAGGAGGTCCTTCTATATAATCTTGATAAGGAGCTTCCCCTTTAATCCTATAACTTGTCCTATAATCCTATAACTATTTGCACTGGCTAAAGCAAATACATTGGCTAGCATAGGTTTCCAAAATAGGCAATACCACCCCCTGGGGTGCTGGAATGATCCAGGGGGGTGGTAGTAGCCTCAGATGTAATTGGTGGGGCATTGAATTAAAATAAGAGGGTAGTGGAAGCATAAGGAAAGAAGAGAAGGTAAGAAAATTTTGAGAAACCATTCATACATGTTTCATCTGTTGTGTAACAGTTAGTCATAGTGATTACATTATTTTTCAAATGAGCACACAAAATGCAAGTTATAACTGATCAGTGGTCAAGTCTGCTGACAAGTCTTAACAAGCAAGTGTTGGCAGACATGTGAGTCGTGTGTTGTCTGAAAGTCCAGCATGCATCAGCAGACATATGTGAGTATAATGACTTGTTTACAATACAGTACTATACAGTTACATGACAATATTGCATCACCAAAATTTTAGTGCAAGAAAAAAACCCACAAATTTACAATAAATTATTAAATTTAAAATGTGTAATTTAAAAAATATTTTATATTTTTTGGAAATGATGCAAATTTTAAAAAAGTTAAAGGGTTAAAGAAAGGAAATTTCCAGGGGGGGCCTATGGAATTTTTTTGAAAAGGGGACAGTAGAACAAATAAATTTGGGAACCTGTGGGCTAGAGCCTACAAGGACAGACTATGTCCTTGTACCGTCTCCAATTACAACTAGTGGTAATTATGACGTTAGGAGGGATATGTAGAGTTGGGATACAGATATAAGGTATCGATCATTAACAACTACAACATTACCAGGAAAAGTGGGAAGCTGAGGACACCTTGTAACAACCTATTCAAGAAACACTCCTTTAGGATTCTTAGAGATACTTGCAGACATACTCCACTCTACAATTTAAGAAAATGTTGCCGTGCCTGATGTAGCCACAAAGACAACGCTCCCTCAGCCTCTGGGGGTTTGGGGAGATCTTCCCTCCCCAGTAAAAGAAATATGTGTAGGTGAAATACATCTGTAAAACTTCCACTTGTTTGGCAATATTCCTAAAAAGGACCTCATCCTATATAAGGTAAGAAGTTTACCAAATAAGATAATGTATCAAGAGTCCTTTGCAAACCTCAAAGCACTGTATGTGAGATATTATTATCACACACACAGAGGGACCATCCTGCAAGCAATGCTATGGCCAATTAAAAGTCCAAAATATCTCAGATCCAGAGATAGCACCTCATCTCCTCACCAATTAAAATGCCACAAAGTCCAAAGCAGAAATTGAGAAGTGATAATAAAAGATAGCACCTCTGAAGGAAGTATAAAGGGAGACAGAGACCATTAGACTAGGTTCCAGTTCTCCATGGATGTGGAGCCCTATGCCAGTAGTTAGTACTTATAAAGACCCAGGAAACATGCTTCCTGTGGAACTGGAGTGATGCCTATCAGGGGCCAAAGGCAGTTATATCTTACCCCTATTAAGACTGGTCAACTGTGGAATGTGTATTTTTTCAGGTATCACTGCCTAGGAGTATATCCAAGGACATGGAAGTATGTGCATGGTACTATATCCACATTAAGGTGAGTAGGGTTTCTCTGCTGAGCAGGTATTGAAAGTATGTGGTGCTTATCATGCCCACGTACTTTTGCTGAGCTTGAATACTTTTTTGCCTGTAGTACAGAGGAGTTTGACATACTGCTTGCCCATCTTCCAGGTGCTATGAATTAGACTCTTACCATCTCAAAACAATTCTTTCCTCACCACAGCTCTTTGCAAAATGAAAATGTGCTAGGTGGGAAATTCAGGAAGTTCCTAACATTTTCTTGTGAATGTTTATTAGAACCTAATATTTTAGTAAAAAAAAAGTTTGTTATTTCAGTATGAAGACCCTAGTCAACTTGAATAACTATTTAGACTTGATTCAGGGGAAGAAAAAAGAACAGAAAAAAAAAAACAAAGAAAACTTCCTTTCAAGGGTGCAGTCCCTGAATCACTGGACATTCTCTGTAAGGCCCCAGAAACCTCTTCACTTAGATGCCTACTCCACCCTTGGGCTTCACATGTTGGAAGTACCCTTCACCCCTGTGACTTCTCCCTCTGATTGGTTGGTTCTTTCCAGAAATTCCATTTTAAGGAGGAGATCATGCCAGTCATGTCTTCATTCTCCTCCAGGCTGCACTTCTGACTTTTCAGACCCTCTCTACAATGTTCTCATGGTACCTTTATCTCTCTCCCAGAGTCTTTTTTTTTTTCTTTAGCTCCCCTATGTGTTGCCTTTCCTTATTAGATTGTAAGCTCTTTGAGGGCAGGAACTGTTGTTTTTTGTGCTTGTATTTGTATTCCCAACACTTAGCAAGGGTCTGAAATATAGAGCGCATGATAAATGCTTGTTAACTTGACTTGTTGTTGACTAAGAATTAGAGCTATATAAAAAATGAAATGGGCTGCCTTGAGAGATCTTTAAGTGGAATATATATATATATATATATATTTGTAACATATATTTGTAATATATGTTATAGTAGGGATCCTTTTTGGGTATGTGTTGGGTGAAAAAATGGCCACTTAAGTCCCTTCCAAGCCTCAGATTTTGTGATTTTTTAAATCTTTAGGGAAAGAAAAGTCAGTAAGAATAGATTGTGAAAGGGCTACTGAAGGAAGGGTACAGTGAACAAAAATAGATCTACTTCACAGTTTTGCTGCCTATAGAAGTGAGAAAAGAAGACACAAAGCTGAGACATAGGTATATAGAAAATTATTGCACTAGTGCTCTGACAGAAAACAAACCAAAAACAAACAAACAAAACCCCTTATTTTCATTGGTTTGCCTCAATGCCAAATTAATAGGGCTTCAAGTAAAAGAGCATTTTCCCTCCCCAGGCAGGATTTTTTTTCAATGTTTAGAATCTCCTTATTAAAGCAGTGCCAGCCATTTTAGTCAGAGGATGGCCCCCATTCCCAACAGGTGAATAATAACAAATCATAATGACTGGCTAATAGGTTCCATGTTGACTTTTGAACAGAGTGCTCAATTACTTCAGATTTCCTGTAGCTCACTTTTGGACCAGAAGAATACTGCTTCATGTGTGTGGTTAGTACTTGAGACCAGAGTGTGTACAGAGTCTTGAAAGATAGATTTTTATAGGTAAGCACCTCGTAAAATATTTCTCTGAAGACATTTATCAAGAGAGACTTTGAAAACCCAAGAGGAGAGGAGGAGAGGAAGGGGGGCAGGGAGAAGGTGAGAGAAGGGAAGAGAACATGTGCTTTTCAGCTGCCACTAGCCCTGGAGCAACAACCTCTGTGTGAGAGGTGAAGCTTTGCACACAACAACTGGGATCTTAAAGATTTATACCTGGTACACCAAATACATATCCATGGCTCTCCATGGCGCCATTTTGAAAGGGTGATTATTGGTCTGATGGGAGGAATATTTTATATGAAATTGCTGAAAGCTCTCTGTGTACACATCAATAATTGCCTTAAAGCCATTTCTTTCCCCTCCCCCCTTATATGACCACAAAGAAGAGCTCTAGAAAGTTTTTCAAATTGTTTTACAAGACTTGTTGGCTATGAAGATTTGTATGCAACTGACCAGATAAACACTAGGGTATCCTTTTTGTTCTGAGGGTATCCAGGAAGTTCTGGAGAAAAAAAGTCACCTTATTGTTTCTTTATGTTTGTTGTCTGCCCACCCAACCTCAGTCTTTTTCTGTTGTGTCAAGAAAATCCAATATTTCAATTCAATTCAGTTAAAGAAGCACTATTAAGAACCTACTGTGTGTCCTTTGGCTATCAATTACAAGATAGTTCTTATTTTTATAATCCAAGCTGTTAATAGTGATATGAACAATGCTCCCATTTGCTAATCATTATAAAGTACAAATCAAAGCAACCTCATACCTATTAGATTGGCAAAGCCAACAAAAAAAGGAAAATGAGAATGTTAGAGGGGCTTTGGAAAATAAGCACATTAAAAAAAATTTATTTCATTTTTTTTTGGTTATATTTTGAGCTCTCAGCTATCTCCACCTCTCCCTCCCAACTCCACACTAGAGAAGGACAACATTTGACACACATACACACACACACACACACAAACACAAACACACACACATATCTATATATATATATGAAACCACATATAGACTTTGATATATCAGTTCTTTCTCGAAGTGGATAGCATCTTCCTTTATAAGTCCTTCATAGTTGATTTGAATAATCATATTACTCAGAATAGCTTAGTCATTCACAGTCACTCTTCGAACAATACTGATGTTATTGTATACAAAGTTATCTAGTTTCTGCTCATTTCACTCTTCATTACTTCATGCAATTCTTTCCATGTTATTCTAAAATCAACCTGCTTGAAAGGCATTCATTTTTTCCAGAATGTGGATTTTGCTGGAAGAAGTGATATTGTTCACAAATAGGTTTTTATTACCTTGTGTGTAAGATGAGGCTATTTTTCATTTCTTTTGTTAAATGGGACAAATAAAAACACCCTAAGTGCCACCAACAGGGTTCAATTTATTACTTGGTGCTTTAGAAAAATCCCATAATAATTAAGATATTGGTTTCTTAATCCAGTTCTGTTATTGGTGCTGAATATACCATTAATATTGAAAAAATTGACTTGGCACTTTAAGGCTTAAACCTAGTTCAAAATATGTTGTCTTAATAGATAAGTAGAACAGTCAACAAGAAATGGCACACTGATGATGATAACAAGAAGAGGATTTTGGGAGGCATTGGGGAGATCTTATTGCATCTTTATGTTGAAGGTTTTTATAAGAAAAAGTAAGATTGTTTTCCTTGAAAAATTGTCCTGTCCATCAGTGTTGTTAATGATGTTAAATATTATCATATGTATAAAAGGTGTTAAGTGTATACATTGTAACTTGAGAATTGTTGGTGCCTCGTGGAGAAAGGTAGTTTACTTTTTACGTAAAGACAAGGTATTTGTGCATCTTGGTGGAGTTAACAGAGATATTTTTCCTTTCTACTGTTAAAAATATTTCCATGAAAATTCAGATTATATTTTTGTTCCAGAAATATCTTTGTCGTATAATTTGTTGTATATTGTATATGGTATGACCTGCAGTGGATTGATATAAAGAATAGATGAATGTAAAGTAGCAAGATGATGATCCAGTCAGCCCTTGATTCTTTGCTGTCCTCCCCAGTAGCCCCAAGAGCAGAAACACAGCGGCTCCAGGAGCTATATCTACCTACCTATCTATCTATCTATCTATCTATCTATCTATCTATCTATCTATCTA
>NW_020954610.1:42064262-42071705 GCF_900497805.2 Vombatus ursinus
CTATCTATCTATCTATCTATCTATCTATCTATCTATCTATCTATCTATCTATCTATCTATCTAATAGATGAATATTGAAAGAAATGTTGGTACATGTTAAGAGATGCCAGTTGTAACTTGAGGTTGTTTCAGGGTTGCTTATGGGGTTGTTTCATTTCACTCTGAAGAATGAGATGTCCTGTCAGGAAGGCCACATGCTTGGAGCTATTTTTCTACTGATAGTGATGGATTATGCTCCACTTTTGACCAGTAGCATGTGTTTGCAAGACAGTCATCTTGGGTTAGGGGTGTAGTCTTTCTCATAGGATACAGCAGACCTTGCTAGTGTCACACTGTAACCAACTCTGCTAACTGGTCATAGATACCATGAAGTATATAACTGTTTTAGTAGTAGAGAAAGCTGGGAGACATTGAACCTATGTTAAGTGATGAAAGAAACTTCCATAGCTACCAGTGATAAAAATATTAACAGAACTACTTTTCTTAAAAATTAAAAACTAAATAAAATCAACCTGCTCATCATTTCTTATAGCACAGTAGTTTTCAATCACCATCCTATATCATGACTTATTTAGCCATTCTCCAATTGATGAGCTTTCCCTCAATTTCCAGTTCTTGGCCACCACAAAAAGATCTGCTATAAATATTTCAGAATATATAGGTTCATTTACTTTTTTGCTGATCCCTTTGAGAAACAGACCTAATAGTGGTAATGCTGGGTTAAAGGGAATACATCATTTTATAACTCTTTGGGCATAATTCCAGCTTGCTCTCCAAAATGATTGGATCAGTTCACAATTCCACCAACAGTGCATTAGTATCCCCAAATCAGTCATGTTAATATATTGTTGGTGGAGCTGTGAATTGATTCAACCATTCTGTAAATTAATTTGAAACTATGCCTCAAAAGTTACTAAACTCTACATACCCTTTGACTCAGCAATGCCACTAGTAGGCCTATATTCCAAAAGGAAAGAAAGAAACCATGAAGAAAAGATTAATATTAAAATATTTATGGGAGCTCTTTTTGTGGTGGCAAAGAATTGGAAACTAAGGAGGTGCTGGGGAATGACTGAACAAATTATTCAATATGAAAGAAATGGAATAGGAAGTGATGAAAGGAATGGTTTCAAAGAAACTTGGGACAACTTATATGAACTGATACAGAGCAAAGTGAGAAGAACCAGGAGAACAATTTATAACGACATTGTAAAAATGAATAACTCTGGAAGATTTAAGAACTCTAATCAATGCAATGACTACTCATGATTCCAGAGGACCAATGATGAATTATATGACCCATCTACTGACAAAAAGGTGATATACTCAAGATGCATAAGAAGACACTCATTTTTGGACAAGATCAATGTGGAAATTTGTTTTTTTTTTTCCTGAGAATGCATATTTGTTACAAGGGTTTTATTTTCTCTCCCCCTCCCCAATGTATGGAGTGTAGGAAGGTGGAGGGAGAGAATAAATGCATGTTAATTGAAGAAAAATGTCATTAAAATGACTCTTCTATGTGAAAGACATTGTGCTAGGTGCTGGGGATAGGAAGATAAAAATAAAATAGGTTCCTGCCCTCAAGGAGCTTATACTCCACTATGGGGAAGCAGCATACTCACAGAAAAATAAACACAAAAATATATGAAATAATACTAATCAATTTTCATGGCAGTAGGAGAAATTTACACTTGCTATCAGGAAGAACTCCTAATATTAGAGCTGGACAGAAATAGATGAAACCTGTCAAGAGGTGGTAGAGTATTTCCCTTCATTGGGGGTCTTAAAACAGAAGCTGAATGAACAGTTTTTGGAGATATTATATGGGCATTTCTTTTGAGTATGACTTATATTAGATGACTGCAGAAGTATCTGACAACTCTAAAATTATGTAGTTCAGTGATTCTTTTAGAAGCATTCATACCTGGATAGTCGTGAGAATCAGGGAAAGCTTTTTAAAGGATTTGGCATTTGAGTTGTGCCTTCAAAGATGTTCTAAGAGTTGTAGTTTAGGAGTGAAAGCATTCTGGATATGGGGGACAGTCACTGGAATATCGTATATATTGAGTGGTATTTTTTGGTTCTGCATCTCTTGTCCTCTTGTCTTCCCTTTCGATGAGTTCTGTTGCTTAGGACTGAACAGGGACAGTGAGAATTGATGACAAGCAACACCTTTTAAATCCTAGTGGAAGCCAAGAGTCAGAAATACCCATAGCAGTTTCAGATGGGAGCTGCAGGCCAACATGTTCTCTAAGTGAACATTTGTTAATTAACATTTTTCATCACCTGAGGCCCCAACTGGTATCAACAGATGAAACTTAGGGGGCGAGATGACAGAACTGAGGGCCATTGTTTCCAATAACTGTGTTTCTGGTTCTGGGCCAAGTTGCATCAAACTTCCTGGGTAAAATAAGCTGCTTCCTCTTTCTTAAGTTTCATTCTCTCTTTGTTGTTATAATGGATATTATTAATCTAGTTGCTTGCTTTTTCCTCTTCTGATTTATTTCCTTATCCAAAGAATCCATGTCAAAGTGAGGTGAATTAGTCTGGCTATGGTAGTAGTCATGCCTTGTTACATATGGTGGCATGGTCCAGTGGAGTTAGAAATACATTCAGTTTATGATCATCAGGGCTGACATGAGAAGACATTGGTTATATGTAGGCCAAGTCATCATTAGGCTCTTTCTCCTCCCCCTACTCCCCACCAGTTATATTTTCAAGGATAGGCTATCTTTTAAAATTCTCGAGTCAATATTTCTGTGCCTTTTTATTTTACATGAGACTTGGGGGAGAATTTTAGAGTTGTAGGGGAACAACCCCATTATTTTATCAGCAAGGACATCTAGGCTAAGATAAATGGAATGGCTTTAGTCAAAGGATCATGTATTTAGGGATGGAAGAAGCCAGAGAAGCTATCTAGTTCAATTCTATCACTTTAAGAGACTAAGTGAATTAATTGTCCAAGGTCAAATAGTCAGAGGCAGTATTTCAACCTTTTCCTTTAGACTCAGTGTCCCAGTGGACTAGTCTAGTCCATTGCATTGCCTTGCCCAGATTTTTACAGTTAAGTGATGGTACCTGAACCTAGTTCTTTCCCCATCCTGGTCCAGTGCTCCTTTCAGTATACCAGGCCATCATTTGGATGTTTCTTAACTAGTTCACTAGTTTTCTTTTTCCTTTTTCTCCTTCATTCATCTATTTTCAGCAGACTTCTGGGAAAGGAAGTAAATCTTCTCCTCTAGATCCAATGGACAAGAGATAAGAAGCACATCTAAGCCTCTTCTTGTTATCTTTCTTCATTAGATTCACATACAAATTGAATTAAGAACAAGAGTGGTGACAAGATGGAGCCCTACAATATAGTGCTTTGCGGAATGTATTGCACCCAAAGCCTCTCTTGGGTAGCACTCCACCAAGGAAAGACCAGAGTTAGCGTAATGTGACTCTCTCTACCCCCTGAGGAGGCATCAGGTGAATCAACAAACTGGTGATCAAGGATACCAAATACTGTTGATAGACATGGGACATCTTCAGACAAAGATCCTGAGATTGCTTTTTTCTCCATTCTATTCCTGAGCCTCGGGATTTACAACTTGGATTGTCAAATTCCAGTAATGTGCCAAAACTATTTGTTCCTTTTCTGTTGCCTTCAACAAATGACTTGTTCAGTGATTTGAAGGTCAGTGACAAGGCTCTGCCTTTGGCTTAATAACTTCCCATTTTAAGTGAGGCAGATAGTATAATGGAAGGAGTGCTGACCCTGGAGGTAAAAAGACCTGAGTTTGTATCCTGCTTCTGACTCTTATTAGTTCTGTGACCTTAGGCATGTGTGATCTCTCTAAATCCTCATTTCTTCTTCTCTCAAGCATAAATAATAATAACTGCAGTATGTAGCTTACAGGATTGTTGTGAAGTTAAAAAAAAGATAATGTATAAAAGAGTTTAATATGCTAAAGGATTTGTGATCTAATCAATGTGGGCATTTCCTTCAACAATGTAAACCATTGTTCATCCACACCTGCCCATTTTGGGATACTCTAGTACATGTCCTTCCATAAGTTCATCACTGATACCACATGTGCTTGCTTTGTCTTTACATCTCAAGGACACTAATGGAGCATTTGATGTGTCTCTTCAATATCCTTTCCTGTTGCTACATCAATAGCCGTTTTCTTTTTCATGCATCCATCTCTGACAAATCAAACATCATGTATTTATTCCTTGTCCTCTGATTTACGTATGTTCAGTTCTCTGTAGACTTTAGTGTTCTAAGACGTAACTAGATAACGATGCTTATAGAATATTGGTACAAAAAGATGGACCTTTGTTTCAGGGAGAAGCTTAGGATCAATGAAAGAACTTTGCAATTCATGAAATAATTCTGTGTATATGAAGAGCGATATAAATGCCAGTTACAATAACAATAATAATTATAATAACTCACAATTGACATTTAGATAGTGCTGTAGGTTTTATACAGACTTTCGTAAATATTTTCTATAGGTACTGGGAGGTAGGTGCTATTATTATTCCCATTTTACAGATGAGGCCATTGAGGTTGAGAAAGGTTAAGAGACTTTCCTAGTGTCATACAACTAGTAAGTATATGAGTCAGGATTTGAATTCAGGTCTTCCTGACTTCAAGTCTGCCACTGCTCTATCCACTATCCCATCTGCAAACAAAGGTTTGTTATTAGGTGAATGTGGGTTTTATTCTTTCTAAAGGAAGGAGTTCTGAATATTTAACTAATGCTTCTTTGGGCCATTTGGCTAAAGCAGGGGTAAAATGTTCCTTTGTGAGACCTCCATGCAGTCCACAGGCTTGTCTCTTATATCTATTTACATGGACAAGACCTTTACTTATGCTACTGTCGTGAATTATTAATTTGTTGTCGTTCAGTCATTTTAGCCACGTTCAGCTTTTTGTGACCCCATGTAGAGTTTTCTTGGCAAAGATACTGGAGTGGTTTGCCATTTCCTTCTCCAGTTCATTTGACAGATGAGGAAACTGAGGCAAACAGGGTTAAGCTACTTGTCCAAGGTCACCCAGCTAGTAAATATCTGAGACCAGATGAACTCAGGAAGACAAGTCTTGCCGACTTCAGGCCTGGCACTCTATCCACTGCACCACCGATTTACTTCTTATACTCTTAGTTGTTGTGTCATCTAGAGGAGCACTATTCTTCCTTTTTGTTTTGGTAAGGAGTCTGAGTCTGGGTGTGGTGGCAAAAAAAAAAAAAAAGGAAAGAGTGTGTGGGTTTTGGAGACTTTTCCTCCACAGGTGAAAAATTGCTTCAGAACCGCTAAGCGCAACTCAATTTAATCTGCCTTCCTTTAGCTCCAAATAGTTCAAGGAGAAGCACCTTGTTAAGAAGAAAGGAAAGAGGGGCAGCTAGGTGGTGCAGCAGATAGAGCACCGGCCCTGAAGTCAGGAGTACCTGAGTTCAAATCCGGCCTCAGACCAAACACTTGACACTTACTAGCTGTGTGATCCTGGGCAAGTCACTTAACCCCAATTGCCTAAAAAAAAAAAAAAAAAAAAAAGAACTTAAGCCTTCATTTCCACTAGCGCTCCCTTATTATTACAGTGATTTCTCTTGTCTTTCCCATCTCCTCTACACCTCCTCCTCCCTGGCCCCTGTCCTCTGCAAGGTGAAATTTCTAGGCACTTAAATACACTGTGATGTAGGAGAATGGAGGTAATACAGAGTCTTTCACTTTGCTAGTAAGAAAGGAAATGGTCACAAGATCACAGAATTTTAGAATAGGAAGGGATCTCAGTGGCCATCTAATTTAACTTCATGTCCCACAAAGAATCCCGATTCCATCATACTTCACAAATGGTAATACAACCTCTGCACGAAGAGCTCTGATGAGGAAGAGCTCATTACTTCCCAAGACAGCCCATTTTGTATCATGAGAGTTCTATTTGTTAGGAAGCTTTGCTTTACACTGAGTACAACTTTGCCTTTTAGTAACATTCATCTATTTGTCTTGTGACCTCCCAATTCTTAGCTGAATTGCTCCTCCCCTCTAACCCTCCAGCTGTAGAGATTTGATGTCAGTTAAATTTATTCTTTGGTTTCTGAGAATGGTCCCATGAAATAATTCCCAATCAGAGAAAAGCTAAGTGAGTATTCAGTAATCATAGTGTAGGTCTATAATGTTTGAGTTATGGGGATATCCCATTGATCAACCATATATAGTACTGGCCATATATTCAAGGCCACTAAGTCCAATTCAAGTCCGATAAGGTACTATATTTAGGAATTAAATCATAGTTGTTTCAATTCTGCAAATAAATAAATAAATAAATAAATAAACAAATAAATAAATAAACTCACCCTTTGCCACTCTGGATGTCGCAAATATGGCAGTAGATTCATCTTCACTTAATTAAGAAGGTAACATTTTTACTGAGTTAGTGAAAGCTAAACTTTGCTGTCAGCATTAGCACCCATTTAAATTAAACTGACAGAGCTGAAGATTTAAAAGTCTTTGTTTATGTATCATGCAGCTTTCATAATAAGACACAAATCACATGCAAATATATGGGAGTCACTGGGGTAAATTCACAATGGAAGATTCATTTTCCCTTTTTGCTGTTTGGTGCAGTAATGAAGGGAATGCAAGGGAGATGGTAGACATTATATCTGCTTATATTGAAGTGAATTTGGAGGAGAGAGGATGGTAGTAGCATTCCTTGAAATGATTCCTTGGATGGGGCCTAATTCCTTGTTTCCATGATTCCCATGGTGCTTTTTCCAATTCTATCCTCATATGACTAAACATATTTTCTTCAACAATTAGACACAGTTACAAGTCCTGATTTGTTTCTTTTGTATGAGATTCTCTGCCTTGGGAGTTGGATCTTTTTTTTTTTTTCATTTTGGTTGTTGGTTTGTTTGTTTTGCATTTTGGCATTTTGCTATATTCTGGTGAATCTTGAGAGGAAAAGTGTTTTGCACAACGCAGGAGAACAGAGAGAAGGAGAGAGAAAAAGGGGATGAGAGCATCATAGAAAAAGAAAGTACACCATGGAGAAAGAGGAGAGGAGTAATGAGACAAGAAAGAGAGAGAGAGAGAGACAGAGAGACAGACAGAGAGAGAGAGAGACAGACAGACAGACAGAGAGAGAGACAGAGAGACACAGAGAGACAGAGACAGAGGCACAGAGAGACAGAGACAGAGAGAGATAGAGAAAGAAACAGAGAGACAGAAAGACAGAGATGGAGAGACATAGAGAGAAAGATGGAGAGACAGAGAGAGAGTCAGAGAGAAAGAGAGACAGAGACAGACATAGTGACACAGACAGATAGAATGATGGAGAGAGACAGAGACAAACACAGATACATAGAAACCAGGAGATAGAGAGACAGAGAGAGACAGATACAGAGAGAGAGAGAGAGAGAGAGAGAGAGAGAGAGAGAGAGAGAGAGA
>NW_020954610.1:42071715-42083188 GCF_900497805.2 Vombatus ursinus
AGAGAGAGAGAGAGAGAGAGAGAGAGAGAGAGAGAGAGAGAGAGAGAGAGAGAGAGAGAGAGAGAGAGAGAGAGAGAGAGACAGAGACAGAGGAAGACAGAGGGAGAGAGAGAGAGAGAGAGAGAGAAAGAGGCACAAAGACCAAAAGAATAAGGGAAATGGAGTAGACAGCAAGATGGACATAGGGAAGGGCAGAAGAAGGCTAGGCTCCTTCTCTGGTCAGATACATACCATCCCTAGGACTCATCCTGAGCCCAGCAGGGAGCTGGCAGTAAAGAATCCGCAGCCACAGGGACATATTATCCAGAACCAGGAGTTGAACCTAATTGTAACCAGATCTTGCCCGCCTCCTTTGGATGAGTGATGGCCTACTGGCATGTGACCTGGCTTGGCAATCCCCCTCTCCTGTCCAGGCTGCCATAAAGAGATACGTAATGTCTAGAGTGATGGGAAACTCTCGCCTGCAGATGGTACAGAGCTGCCTCATAAAATGACTCACTGTGAATCCTCACAGAAATCTCAGCTATAAAAATAATAATGGAAAAAGCACAAGAAAGACTTAAAAAGACTGGAAAAAAATTTGTTCCAGCTTGTGTATTCCACCTCAGATTTTGAAAACAATAAAAAAGGAGAATGAATTAATAAAATACCAGAGAGATAATGAAGTCTTCCCCCTTCCCCCCTCTCTCCCACTCACTCACGGGAACGTGCACACGACTGCCCTGACCTCTTTTTGACTTCAGTAGGAAAGGAAAATTCAGGCCAATGAGAGAAGAGGAGCAGTTTTGGAGAAAGATGTGAGAGTTATTTATTGAAGAGGAATGTTACTCTGGAGAGACAGTGGTGTGTTGCAGAGGGAGAAGAAGTTCTGAGAAGAGAGTGAGGTATTCTGGAGAGAATAGAGGCATTGAAGGAGGAGAAAGATTTGTACTTTCCTTGGTCAGGCTATCCAAGGAGGTGGGAGTGTCGCCCTAGAATGTGAGGTCAGACACTGGAGGAAGGGGAAGCAATGTATTAGAGGGAGTTGTGCACTCTTTCTGTAGCAAATGGAGGAAGTCTTTAATAAATCACAATGGTAAATCTAAAAGTAATTTTTGCAGCCTTCTTCGTTTGACCTATCCTTGTGAACCCCTACTCTTCCTTCCTTTGTTCTGATGAAAGGAATGAGGGAAACAAGTATTGATTAAGCACCTATTATGTGCCTGGCACTGTGCTAAGCACCTGCAATTATTATCTCATGGGATCTTCTCAACAACCCTAGGACATAGGTGTTATTATTATTCCTATTTTACAGTTGAAGAAACTGAAGCAGGCAGAGGTAAAGTGGCTTTTCCAGGGTCACACAGCTAGTTAGTGTCTGAGGTCAAATTCAGATTTAGCTCTTCATGGTTCCAGGCCCAATACTCTATAAACCGCTCAATCAAATTGCCTCTAGTTGGCCCTCATCCTTATTTTATTTTATTTTATTGATCTATCATCTATCTGCTTACAGATTTAAATTCATATATCTATCTATCTGTTCATTTGCTTATTTGTTTATTTATTTCTTTACAAGGGGCAATCAGAGTTAAGTGACTTGCCCAGGCTCACACAGCTAGTAAATGTCGGAGGCTGGATTTGAAATCCTGACTCCAAGGCCAGTGCTATATCTTCTGTGCCACCTAACTTCTCCTTAATGAGGCCAACCTCTTTATCTCATCTCATTCGGGGAGCATGTCCTTTTGAGTTCCTTCTGTCTCTCTAATCTTTAATTTCTCCTTATCTATTAGTTTTTCTTCTGACATGCATGAATATGCCCAGTCTAACCCCAATCCTAAAAACAAAACAAACTCCTTCACTTAAACCTGCCATCCTAATTATCTATCATCTTAAATCTTTGTTGAGAGGAAGCAGAGATATCAAAGACAGCTGCTTATGCTGTGGATAGGGAATTGGGCCTGAAGTCAGGAAGACATGAGTTCAAATCTGGCTGAAGACACTAGCTGTGTGATCCTGGACAAGTCACTTAACGTTTGCCTCATTTTCCTCAGCTGTAAAATGGGGATTATGATAGCACTTACTTTGTTGTTGTGAGGATCAAATGAGATGATATTTGAAAAGAATACTTAACACAGGGCCTAGCACATAGTAGATGTATGTATATATGCACATATATACTATATATATACATACATACACACATATATACATATATACATATCACATAAATAATAAAAATATAAATTACATGAATAAAATACAAACTATAAATGCTTATTCTCTTTCTTGTCAGAAGCAACGTAGTGTAGTGGAAAGAGTTCTGGCTTTGGAATCAGATGATGTGTGTTCAAATTTTGATTCTGCCACTTAATACTTGCACCATTTAATCTCTGTGTGCCTCATTTTCCTCATTAATAAAATTATATGCTTGGATTAGATGATCTCTAGATCTGTGATACTTATAATCTGACTCCTGAATTTACTTGCTAACTGAGAATTATTCCCTCCAATGTTACCATTTATTGCTTAACTGTTAAATCTATTGATCTTCCCTCCATCCTTATCTGTCCTTGACTCCTCTCCAACTTTTGATGCTATTGACACCTCTCTTCCTGGATACTCCTTCCCCCCTTGACTTCTATGCATGATTCTTTCCTGGCTTTCTTCACTTGAATGAAGAAACATGATTAAAGTAGCAACTATTTGCCAGGCACTATGCAAATACAAAAACAAGACCTTGCTCTCAAGGATCTTATATTCCAATAGGAGCTGTAGCACATACAGGAAAATGGGAACCAAGGAGAAGATTTTGATCTGGGGAGTCACAGGAGTGGTAAGTGGAGACATAGGGCAGCTGATTTCCCTGTTTAGTGGTAAGATGGATTTGATTATTGTTCCAGAATAAGAGAGAGAAAGGGTGGGATGAGGAAGGGTGGGGAGGGGACAAAGGGCACATATGGTGGCACAGCAGCTGTGGATGGATGTCAAACATAGTCTGGGAACATATAGTGTGTTAAATGAATGTTCCTGTACTCACTCACAGGATATCTTTAGGGCAGAATTCTAAAGCCAAGTGGATTAATTTCCCTCTGGGAGTCTGGTCTGGAGGGTGCTATTCTAAGTGGAGAGAGGGGGAAGCAGCAGGACAGATGGAAGGATACCTATGGTGGAAGGATGTGAAGCCTCTTCCTTGAGTCAATTAGATATAGTGGTTTAGGTAAGTTTTCATTCATCACTCCCCAAAGGTGATCCATCAGCCCGTCAGGCAGAGTTCCAAAACTGATTGAACTAACTCCCCAGTGGTATCTCATACCTGTCTTATCATTCCATATCATTCTCTTTTGCTGGATCTTCATCCATCTCCCATGCCCTAAGAGTGAGTATCACCCATGGCCAGGGTGGGGAACCTGCAGGCCACATGTGACATTCTAGGTCCTCAAGTGCGACTCTTTGACTGAATCTAAACTGCACAGAGCAAATCCCCTTAATAAAAGGATTTGTTCTGTAAAACTTGAACTCAGTCAAAAGGCCACACCCAAGGACCTAGAAGGCCACATGTGCCCTTGGCTGTAGGTTCTCTACCCCTGTAAATCTAGACTCTTCCCTCTCCAATCTCTCTTCTACTTGGTTGCCAAAATATGCTTTCAAAAACATAGGCCTGACTATACTCCAAAATCTTAAGTGGCTCCCAATTGCCTTTAGGATAAAACACAAACTCCTTAACCTGGAATTTAAGGCCTTCCTTAATCTTACTCCCACTTATTTTTTAACCTCACCTCCCACTACTCCTGTTCATAAAATCGATGCTGCCACCAAAGTAGACTGCTAGCCACTTCCTGAATTTACTATTCCATCTGCCAGCTGCCTTCTGTGCATTCATACAAGCTGTGACCCATGCCTGGAACATACCCCCTCTAATCCTACTACTCTGCCTCTCAGAGCCCCTTGCCTTCTTTCAGGGTTCAGCTTAGGTGTCACCTCGTTTGTGAATGCAGAAATCCTCTAGTTAGCATTTTTTTTCTTACTGTTTTCCTTCTATTAGTCTTTTTATATCTTACTTTTCTCTACTGGATCCATTGGGATCCAGTGACATTGACTTCTTTTCTGTCCCTCCCAAACAATATTCTGTCTTCCAACTCAAAGTGTACCATTGGCTGCCTCCCATTCCTGGAAAGCTCTACTTCTTCATCTCTATCTTTTGGTTCCCTTGGCTTCCTTTAAACCTCAGCTAAAATCCCACCCTCCACAAGAAGCCTTTCCCAATCCCCTTTAAATAATTAATGCTAATGCCCTCCATCTGTTGGTTGCCTGTAAATATCATGTGTGTGCATAATTATTTACATGTTGTCATCCCCCATTAGACTATGTGATCCTTGAAAGCAGGGACTGACTGTGTGGTTCTTTCCCCTCCCCCCTTTCTTTGTATCCCTAGCACTTAGCAGTATCTGGCACATAGTAGGTGATCAGTAAATGTTTGTTGAATTGAAATGAATACCCCAGCTACACCAACTTCTCTGCATCAGCAATATCAGCAGAGATTCTAGCTTAGATTGATTAAAAGACTTGCTATGAGATGAATTCTCCATGAGCACAAAATGTCATTTGATAGCCTGAGCTAGCAATTAATGGAATATATAATGGGGATAGCTGCACAAACACATATCTATCTAACTACCGTCTGTCTGTCCATCCATCTGTCTGTCTATCTATCTACCTACCTATCTTATCTCTCTATCTAACCTTTCTCTCTATATGTATGTGTATATATATATATATATATATATATGGGGTAAATTTTGTCATATTATTTCATAAAATAGTATATAACATTCTTTGACACAATGTATCTAGTGATTTATTTTTTCTATTTATGTTTTATTGCACATTCTGACATTTTACATTATGAGTGTCTGATGTTTTCAAGGATGCCTACTATTGAAGGTTCTTTTTCTCTTACAAAAAAGAAAAATCTGTATTTCTAACTTTGTGTATACTCACGGTAGGTGTAGTTAGAATTATCAAACAAATGAAAAAAAAAAGACCATATTCTTTATGTTGCTGAATCCCCCATTATCTCGGGGGACATACCCTCTGAGTATTCCCCTACCAGAAAGACTGAAATATTCCTTACATATGCTTTTCTTCATGGAAATCTCAGACTCCAATGTCTGCTAATGTTTGGAGCAATCATTTGTTTGTCATCATTTGTTTCTGCTCCAAGTGATCTAGTTCAACCTGTTTTTTTCTCTCTTCATGCCAACATTCTCATTCAGACATCTTGCAGCATTCAAACATTATTTTTATTGTTATTATTATTGCTATTAACGATAATAATTGGTTAACATTTTTATAGGGCTTTAAGGTTTTCAAAGCACTTTATATATGTTATCTCATTTGATTTTATCCTCACACCAATCTTGTGAGGTAGGTGCTATTATTATTTCCATTTTACAGATGAGAAAACAGAGGCTGAGAGAGGGATGCTAACCTTTGTCATCTTAGAATTAAGGGTAGTTTATTAATTATGAATTTGTTGTGAATGTGGGAGAGAATTTATGATTAGTAAAATCTTTCGGAGAGCCAATAAACTTCTAGTGCCTAATTCCCATAATACTGGCACTCAACTCAATTCACACTAATCAGGGCAGTGATGCATGCAGCTATCATAGGATTAGATGTCTGAATGATATTGCATCCATCTCATTGTCCATTTGTGTGAGGGAGTATAGCTTCTGTGGAGCCTACCTATTCAGGTGAGGATCTGCGGACTTGTATAATGACTGTGCATTCCTGGATGAGCAGATGCCCTCGGAAGGGGGCCCATTGGCCTCCATGTTTCTGTGGATGATAGGAAGGCTCAGGGAGATGCTGTAAGCTAAGCAGACTATGCTATGTCATTGAAAGTCCCGTTCCTCTCCTGGAGCTGGCTGGAGAGAGAGAGAAAGAACGAGAGAGAGAGAGAGAGAGAGAGAGAGAGAGAGAGAGAGAGAGAGAGGAAGAGAGAGGAAGAATCACATTTAGGCACTAATTGGGAAAAGGTCAGCAGCTGTGTTCATGCAGCTAGCATGGGTGACTCATGAGCTGATGCTTTCCCTTACCTGTGATGGCAGGATGCCAATAAAACCCAATGACAAGCAAACTGTGACATGGGTAACGTGGTCTGGCTGCCTGTCTCTGGTCTGGCAAGGAAGATTATTGATTGTTGGGTTGCTCACAGTATCCTGAGAACTAAGTTGCTCCTTGCTCTAAGGATTGCTTCTCTCTTATCAATCTGTGTGTGGGGATATCACTTCCTTGGTGCCTGATCACTAAGGTTTAGGGCCAGGGATCTGGGTCAAGCCTGTGCATTCCTGAGAGAAAAACCAAATTCTCAGAGGAAGGCTAAATCATCACCATCTTTCTGTAGTCAGTAGGAGGGGCTCAGGGAGTCAGTGGGAGCCAGGTAGATTACAAGGGGGAAGTCATCACTGGTGAAGACTGTTTACAACACTAGACCAAGCTGGCTTTAGCCTGAGAATAAATCTATGTGCCAGGCATTATGGGATATATAAAGATGAATAAGACACACTCCATTCACGCTCTCTTCAAGGAATTTGCATTCTGGTAGAAGAGATGACACATGCACAAATAAATATAATACAAAATTGAGTATGAAAATTGCATGAGAAGTGCAAGTAAAGTACTCAGTTAAGAAGGTGGATTTGTCAAGACTGATAACAAAAACTCAAATTATATGTAGTGTCTATGCTATTTTTATATTCTTTGCATTCTAAAATTAATATTGTTTTTTTTTTGCTATTCTCCCTTACTCTCATACCTCTTTCAAATATGATTGGCAGCTAAGTAGTGTAGTGGAGAGAGAAACGGAGCTGGAGTCAGGGAGATGAGTTCAAATATCACCTCAGTCACTTAGTAGCTGTGTGACTCTAGGCAAGTCACTTAACCTATTAGTTCAGTTTCCTTATCTGTAAAATGGAGACAACAGCACCTACCTCACAGGGTTATAGTAAGGATTTAATGAGATAATTTACGTAAAGGGCTTTGAAAAATCTTAAAATGCCATGTAAATGTTACTCAGTGTTATTATTGCATCAAACTCTTTGGATATAACAATATTTAATTATAAGGGAGGATGAAGTTAGCCCACATTTCATTTAACTTTTTTCTATTAGCTAAACTTGAGAGTAAAAACTTATAGAGGGGCATTCAGACCAGTTGCTAATCCTACTTGTGACACTAGCTGTCTACTTCTTCCATATACTTTTTTTCAACTTTTTCCTCCTACCTTCTCACCCACCCTTACTCCCTACAACTGAGGCAGGCAATTTTTGAGAAGTTATCGGCATCTTGCATCAAATATTCTTACCCTATTCCCTCACATGACCATTCAAAGCGGAGAGATAAGAAGCTGAGAACGATACAGATATTGCATGATTGTAATGAAGGTGAGCTTAACATAAGATTGGCTGTTAATTGAAATCTTTGGATTAAGACTTGTCTAGGAGTATATCCTGTCTACAGAGAGACATATCCATGCCTTCACTAATGGACCTAAGAGTTTAGAACAGGCCTGTGCAACATACAGCCTGTGGGCTGCTTGTGACCCACCAAAGCATTTCAGGCATCATACAAAAAATGTAGAGGATGTAAAAGAGAGTAAAGATGTACCGAGCGCTTTGTCCATGCCTCTGTTAACCCGCCTTCCACTAGTCACTATTGTGCCTGTCTTGTAACGTGGCTGGTGGGTCGCCACTGTGCACTCCTTCCTGTTTATCATGTGACCTGCGGCAACCAACTTTCATCAGTCTGTCTCTGGTCTAAGAGGAGCAAGAGTCGTATCTTTTTGCTGTTTCTTGGTCATTATTGTTGTTGAACAGGGACAAAGTGTGTGCAGCCATACGCCAATGCAGCTGATGCCCGCTATGCGACGAGTGGCACCGACTCGAGAACTTCTTCCCCTCCCTCGCTGCGTGGCCGCCCTCCAAGTTACATTAGTGTCTGACGCTCTCTCCGAGGTCAGACACTCAGTTCGGTATTTCTTTGTATGTGAGCAGTTGCTGTGGAGATTTCTTGTTCTAACATTGAAGTTTTGGGGGTGACTTTGTAAAATGGGTGATAAAAAGAAATGTAAGGTTGAATCAGAACACAGAGTGTTTAATCTGGAGCAGACAAATAAATACTTGTTTACTTACACAAGAGACAAAATATTATGCCTTATTTGCTGAGAAGTAATAGCCGTTCCAAAGGAATATGATCTTTGTTGCTATTTAAAATCAAAGCATCCTGACTTAAGCGAATTGGACACCAATGAAAAACAAATTAAAGCATCCAAATTGTTGAAGCAATCTGTGGAAAACAATGGTTTTTCAAGAAAGTAAATGAGATAGCTACTATTTCTACAGAAATCGATTTCAAATGCGATTCTGGAGTATGATAAACTGATCGCTGATAAAAAGTATAATATGTCCTATTAACTAAATGTAAACAGTGAGAAAGCCTGAAAGATGTATTAAAACTTGCACTGCTTAGCAAAGTAATTTTTTAACATTAATGTGATTTTATGATAAATTAAAATCTTAAATAAGTTTAATTAATTGATATTAGTTGAAATTTCCTTTTTTAAAAATATGGTTTATTTGCAAAATAGTCAAATCATTAATTATAGCTTTACTTGGAAGGTGAGCTGCTAAAAACCTGTCTACAGTCTGAAGAAGTTTAGCTTATTTTAATTTTGGCCCCTACCTACTTCCAAGTTGTGCGAGTCTGGTTTAGATGAACTAGAATACCAAGCTACTCTAGGGATTGGGGGAAGTAGAAGGACACTATATGCATTCAGGAATATGACCAAAATAGTTTTTATTGCTCAGATAGTTATTTCAATCCTAATTACATTTTTATTATTGTCAATGATGTTTCTTTCTTGGACCTTGTGGCATAATGAGCAGGCAAAAGTTCCTATTTTCCATCCTGAGTGAGAGCAAGTAAACCATGATAAGTAAATCACTAAATATTGCCATTTTCTCAAGCCATTGTCCTATATCTCTTTTCCCTTTCTCAGTTAAACTACTAGGAAAAAAAAGCTATCTACACTTGTTGACTCCACTTTTTTCTCACTCCCATCTCAATCCTTTGCTGCCTGCCTGCTAAACTCATTACTCAACTGAAATTGCTCTCTCCAAAGTTATCAATAATCTCTTATTGCAAAATCTATATTATACTAAGTCTTTTCTTAGTTCTCATCCTTGACCTCTCTGCAGCATTTGACAGTGTTGAACAACTCTCTCCTCTCGGATATTCCACTTTTCTGGATTTTCAGGACACTAATTTCCTTTGATTTTTTTCTGCCTCCTTATGGTCTTTGATTGCCCAACATCCATATCACGTTCCTTAACTGTGGGAGTCCTCTGAGGCTCTGCCTTGCATCTTCTCCTTTTCTCTTTATACACTCTCTCAATGAGCTCATGAGTTCTCATGGGTTTCATTATCTTCTCTATGTAAATGACTTTAAATCCTGACCGAGTCTCTCTCCTGAGCTCCAGTCTTGCATTACAGAAGGACATATGGACACTTTGAACTGGATGCTCTGGAGACATCTCATAGCCAACATGTTCAAAACAGATTTCATTATCTTCCCCACAAAGCCAAGCCTTTTCCAAATTTACCAAGTTCTGCTGAAGGAACCACCCTTTTCTTTTCTTTCTTTCTTTTTTGGTGAGGCAATCAGGGTTAAGTGACTTGCCCAGGGTCACACAGCTACTAAGTATCAAGTATTTGAGGCTGAATTTGAACTCAGGTCCTCCTGACTTCAGGGCTGGTGCTCTACCCACTGCTCCACCTAGCTGCCTATACCCTTCTCTTTTCAAAATTTTATTATTTTTTTCAATTGGCAAGCATTTATTTTCTCTCTTACTTCTATTCTCTGTGCAAATGAGAGAAATGAAAATGAAACCCTTGTTAGAAATATGTATAGTCAAGAAAAAAAAAATCCTGCATTGGTCACGGCAAAAAATATACGTCTTATTCAGCATGTTGAGTTCATTGACCCTCTGTTAGAACGAGGTACATTCTTTTTTCAGTAACCCAGGCTTGCAATCTTTATGTCATCTTTGACTTAAAGAAATATAGATCTGGAGCTCAAAGGGATCTTAGAATCCATTGAGTCTGATTCTATCATTTTGTACGTGAGGTAACTGAACACTAGGGAGGTTAAGTAATTTGCCAAATGTTACACCAGTAGTAAGTTGCAGAGGAAGGATTGGAAGTCAAATAGCCGGGAATCCCCATAATTATTATTATTTTTTTCATTGTACCACACTGGCTCCTCCCTCTTATTCACAACACACATCCGATTAAATGCCAGATTTTGTTGTTTTCGCCTTCATAGTATTTCCCATATTTGTCTCCTCTCAACATAGCTGTCACTTTGGTTTAGCCCCACCTTGTGTCTGGCCTATTTCAATAGGCTCCTAATTGGTCTCCCTGCCTCATGGTTCTTCCTTCTTCAATCCATCCTACGCTTTTTTTATTCCTACACTTTTTTTTTTTTACATCCTATGCTTTCTCTGAATCAAAATTCTGACCACATCATCCTGCTACTCCACAAATTCCAATGACTCCCTGGATTTTTTTAGGGTTGGATATAAGCTTCTGTGGCATATAAAACTTTTCACAATTTTATCCAATCCTTCCTTTTCACATCACTACATATAACTCCCCTTCATATGTTCTATGTCCAAATTGGCCTTCTAACTCTTCCTTCATACATGATGATCCTATCTCCATGCTGTTGGCCATGCCTGGAATTGATTCCCTCCGGACCTCTATCTTCTGGAATCCCTAGATTTCTTCAAGGCTCAGCTCAAGCACCATGTTTTCCCCTGATTAGATTGCAAGTTCCTTCAGGGAAAGGGCAATTTTGCTTTTGTCTTTGTATTTGCAGCACCTGGAAAAATTCCTAGCACATAATAGATGCTTGGTTAATAAATGCATAATGATTGATTGATTAAAGTTACCATTTAAAGTTCCTGGTTCAAACCCTGTTATGTCCTCAGGCTATTTATAGTACATTTATAGTTTTATATATTTATAGTAGCATTGTGGTAGTTATTGAATTGGTAAGATAAAAATTACCTTGCTGATATACACTTCCACAGAGTCCAATTCTGATGCCTCATGATGAAGATGGCTCTGGGTTCTTGAAGTCTGTGCCAGTGACATGTAATTTTTGGCAGGTTCTACCATGTTGTAAAGGCTTCAAGTATGATCCTGATAAGACAGTATTTTCTTTCTTTTTCTTCCTTCCTTCCTTTTCCTTCCTTCCTTCCTTCCTTCCTTCCTTCCTTCCTTCCTTCCTTCCTTCCTTCCTTCCTTCCTTCCTTCCTTCCTTCCTTCCTTTCCTTCTTTCTTTCTTCCTTCCTTTCCTTCTTTCTTTCTTCCTTCCTTCCTTCCTTTCTTTCTTTCTTTCTTTCTTTCTTTCTTTCTTTCTTTCTTTCTT
>NW_020954610.1:42083198-42097988 GCF_900497805.2 Vombatus ursinus
TTTCTTTCTTTCTTTCTTTCTTTCTTTCTTTCTTTCTTTCTTTCTTTTCTTCTCTGCCTAATAGTGTCAATAAGCTTAACACTAATATAGGTCGACATCATGATGATGAATTCTTTGACTGTAGCCATCCATGAAGCAAAGACAGATACAAAACGGCCCTAAGTGACCCCCTTCTGATTCATAATGAAAATGAAAGTCATGGAAAGAGGACCAGAAAGCCCCAAGATTCATACTGTTTTTAGACAGTCTATAAACTTCACCTTTGTTTTTGGTACTCCAAGTTTGAGGTCCTTGTCCAATGATTGATGAGTAGACATATATCTGAAGGAACTGAACTGTATCAATTTTAATATTCTCATTATAAAGGAAACTAGAAGGTAGAGGGAAATTGTAGAGAAACGGAAGGATGGATCCCAGAATCGCTAGAGAAACAGATAAAGGATTTGGCAGAGTTGGTCTTTCCAAAGGCAGCATGAAACATCATTTCATAACACTTTTGGTCATCTCGTTGCAGTAGACATGATGTTTGCAAAAACAACCACTATGAAAATAATTTCAGCTTATGTACTAACATTGTAGTCAAGTACTCCCCTGGTGTTCCCCTGAGTAGGAATGTAAAACTTCACTTTTCCTGGTAGATTTGCAAACTGTGAAATTATTCACTTTTTTGTTTGTTTCTATGCCTCTCCTTCTTACTGATTTCTCCTCTTAGTTCCCTCCTTGTTTTTTTCTTTTTTGTGTGATCTCTCCTTAAGAGATTGACATGTTGTTACTGGGAAGCAGAAGTTAGGTGGGAGTAAAAGAAAGTCTTTGATTCTTTCCCATATTGGGAAGTTTGAGGTTTAGGGATCCTTACAAAGGAAGGGCAGGCAGCTTGAAGGCTGAAGGACAATGTGTTATATTCAGAGACACAAAATTCAGGGTTGATTTCTGTCTGCTTTGTTGTTGAAAGAGCAAGGTCGTCAATCTTGTAGTACCCTCAAACAATGTCAATCAAACAACAATATGATTTTCAGAATTCCAACTGTACTAAAATTGAATCCAGTCTTCTTTTCAGGAAGAAAAAAAGAGTTCTTACTGTCTTTAACAATTAAGGGAATAGGGGGCAGCTAGGTGGTGCAGTAGATAGAGCACCAGCCCTGGAGTCAGGAGGACCTGAGTTCAGATTTGGTCTCAGATCAGACACTTGACACTTACTAGCTGTGTGACCCTGGGCAAGTCACTTAACCCCAACTGCCTTGCCAAAAAAAAAACAAAAACAAAACAATTAAGGGGATGAAAGAGATGTCAAAAAGTAGAATGACTATCTTGGGAGGTAGTGGGTTCCCCGTCACATTGGAAGTCTTCGAGTAGAAGCTGTAGGAACACTTGTCAGGGATGTTTTACATGGGATTTGAGTTCAAGAGTGTGTTGGACTAGGCCTCTGAGCCACCATTTAGTTCTGAGACCCAACCTTCTGGTCTGAAATGGACATTATGGGTTACATAACACAACAAATTAAAGGGGAAAGAGCACTGTACATAGAAATAGATTATTAGTTCAAATCTCAGCTTTGCTGCTTTTCACCTGTACGAACTTAGTTCATATAGTAAGATCTTTGGGCCTCAGTGTTCTCATCTATAAATTGAAAAGGTTGTACTAGATGACCTTTAAGGTCTCTTTCTAGATTTACAACTATGAACAATGCTGTTTCTGTACATATGTAGGCTTTGCACTGGAGGCAGCCAGATGGCTTAGTGGATGAAGCACTGGGCCTGGAATCAGGAAGATTTGAGGTCAAACCTAGCCTCAGACACTCACTGGCTGTGTGACCCTGGGTAAGTCACTTAAACTCTGTTTGCCTGTTTTCCTGGAGAAGGAAATGTCAAACCATTCCAGTATCTTTGCAAAGAAAACCCCAAATGGGGTCATGAAGAGTTGGACACAAGCAACAGCAACAACAACAGCAACCACAACAACCGCAACCACCACCACCACCACCACCACCAATGAAGTTTTGCTTTGGACCACACCCGTGATTTAATTGGTTTAAAGAACTCCCAGTGAGGAAATTTGTATTGTTCATGCAGATCAGCATCTGCTCTTCAAGTGTATAGTCTTAGACAATTACCTGGGGCATTGAGTTTTTAAGCGACTGGTCCAGAGATCACACAGACTTGCCAAGGTCTTTCTGACTCCAAGGTCAACTCTTTATCCTCACACATGCTTGGATTCTCTCTGGAATATTATTCCTCCCTTTCTTCTGCATCACTCCTTTGAAAAATTTGTCTTGTGGCCCTTCTTTCCACCTCAGTTACTCTGTCCCTGGGACTACCATTTTAGGAAGGAAATGGTTCACTTCAATGAACTCTCTTCAGAAACTTCCCCCTTCTCCTTGCCTTCTGCATGGCCTCTTTGCAGTAACCCCTGCCCTGGGGGGGGGGGGGCTCTTCTCATTGCTAACTCCTAAAGTTCCCTTCTTTTGCATCGGCAGTTCCCCTTTATGAATTGTCTTCCCTGTAAGAATGTAAGCCCCTTGAAGGTAGGGACTATCTTTCTTGTTTGTATTTGAGTCCTCAGCACTTAGCACAGTGCATGGCATATAGTAAGTACTTAATATATTTTTGTTTGTCTGTATTTATCTTATCTATCTATCCATCTATCCTCTATCTATCTATCTATCTATTATCTATCTATCATCTATTACCTCTCACCCTCTCTCTCTTTGCTTTTGTATGCTACTTCTCTAAATATAGTAAATATATAATTAATGCTTATGAATTGAATCAAATACTGGAGACCTGCTATATCCTGTGGCACTACAGTTATACCAGATAAAATTGCCATGATATTCTTGGAAGCTTTTGAGAAAAGTGAGTTCTCTATATTGAGTCCTCTCTCTGCTCATAGCAAAGTAGCTTAGAAATTCTTGATTCCCTTCAAGGCAATTCCTTTCTTCAGAAGACTAAGGAACCAAAGGAATTGCTATTCTCTACTTAGTTCTAATTAAGAAGGAGAAACTGGAGTAGAATGGATGGAAACCTTAGGGGGAATGACCATTCTGTCTTTGAGTTGTTGGTAGAAAAAGAAAGGAAAGCCATAGATAGTCAGACATGCATCCCAGGTTTGGGGAGAGATTATTTCAAGGTGTTCAGAGGAAGGACAGGTCAGATTCCATGGCCTCAAATTCTACAGAGGAAGTCAGTCCAGAAGAATGAAAGGCCCTCAGGAATGAAATCTGGAAGATCCAAACAGAAACAAAACCCAGGAAGAAGAAAAGGAGCTGTCTAAGAAGACCTGTGGCTTTCATATATGGAGGTAACTGAACAATTCAGGTTTTAAAAACATGAATATAGAAAATGGATGCAAGGATGAGTAGCAGAATGTTTATATATGCAAATGTGGCATAGAGTTATAAGAATGTTGTTAGCGTTCTAGTTCAGAGTGATCTGAAGTTGGTAAGGACTTGTTCAGTCATTTTTCAGTTGTGTTGGACTCTTTGTGACCCCATTTGAGGTTTTTGGTTTGTCTTTTTTTGGCAGAGATACTAGAGTGGTTTATCATTTCCTTCACCAGCTCATTTTTTACAGATGAGGAACTGAGGTAAATAGGGTTAAGTGACTTACCCAGGGTGCACAGTGAGTAAGTGTCTGAGGCCAGACTTGAACTCGGGAAGATGAGTCTTCCTGATTCCCAGCACAGTTCTCTATCTACTGCACCACCTGCTAAGGATAAAGATTTTTTAAAATTGATAGGTTGGGGAAAAGAGGAGTATCAAGGAAGAGATAGGTAAGTGTGTGGAGTGGCTGGAGGTGATAATAATAGACCATGGAGAAAGATCAGAGTTACTCAATACTTATTTTTCTTATGTTTTCTCTACTGAGAAGAATTATATTTGGGTTGGAAAGGAGAGGAAAAAAAAATGGCTGATAGGAAATTGGAACTCAAGTATAGAGAGCATCTATCTATCCTTGATGAGTTCAAGATGCCAAGCCAAGATGAATTACACTCCAGAGTACTGAAAGAACTGACCAATATTATTACTGAGACACTGTAAATTATCTTTGGATGACTGTGAAGAACAGGAGAGGTCCCAAAGGACTGACTGGAAGGGGGCAAATGTTTAACAAATGGAAAATAATGGAGCAGTGCAAGTTATAGGCCAATGAGCTTGACTTCAATCCCTGGCCAGTTCTAGAAAGCTGGTAAACTCCTTACTTTCTATTGCTGCTGTCACTCAGAAAGCTCCACTCTTTTGAGGGGGGGGAAGGGGTAAGGAGGACCTCCATTCAAATGATCTAGTCTAGAAAATATAGATGTGTTACAGTGGTCTACTGACTTACAAGTCATTAAGAAGGAGAAACTGGAGTATAATGGATGGAAACCTTAGGGAGAATGACCATTCCCTTCTTTTTGAGGAGGTTAGCTTGTGGTCTTCTCTACTTCTCCTGCCCTCATCTTTGAGGATTTTAAGATGATTGTCCCTTTGAATATCTTGATCTTTCAGTTGAACTTGCTGAACGTCATGATCTCCAGCTTCTATCTTCCTCAGTTACCCTTGGGATGGTGACACACTAGATGTCACCATGGCCCACACTGTTCTACTTTTATGATCTTCAACTCTGATTTTCTTTCCTTTGATTGCAATCTTTGTTTTCATTTTTTCTATTGCTTTACCTTTCTTGAGACTGCTTTCCAATTTGACCTTGATCTCTATTCCCTCTATGCTTTCATATTCTTCTAGTCTATCAAACAGGCTCAACCTCCTCTTTCTCTTTTCATATTCATGACCTTAGAGTTAGCCAGTTCTAAAAGGCACTGACTCTCACCCTTTATTATCTTACCCCATTATTATTCTATATTCATCCTTTTCCATTCCTCAACATTTGGTCACTCCCACCATCTCCTTTCTTCTGCTCCTACTCTTGAGCTATTGAATGCTGATAAGGTCATGCTGACTGGATCCACCAAAGGTTTATTATTTAATGTTAACTGGGCTCCCATTATTGTGTGGAAATCATTTTATTCCTTTCTTTTTGACTTTCTACAATACTCTTCAAAGTAACTCTTCAGGGTCTCTCCTCAAGCCCCTGACTTTACCATGATCTCACTTTTTCTAGAAGATGATACTACCTCCTATTTTATGAGACCACTAATTGCTAGTTCCCTCATCTCCTCTACTCCATGACTCAAAAAATCTCTATATCTTCACCCATTCTCTACTGTTTTGCTTCTTTGCTCTAGCTCAAAAGATGAGGCATTCCTTCTTGTCAAGGCTAACCCTAATACTTCTAGCCTTGGTTTCTTTAGCCTCTCATCTCTTCCACTAATCATTCCCTCTTGATTATCTTTAAAATCTCTATCTATTGACTTCTTCCTTGCTGCCTATAAACATGTGCAGGATTCCCTCATCTTTAAAAACAAACAAAAATCCCACAACACTTCACCTGACTGGGTCATCCTTTCAAGGTCTATATCTCTCCACACTTTCACTGCCGGACTCCTAGAAAAGAGGTATCTATAATTTCCATCTCCTCTCTCACCTGCCATCCATGCCTTAAGCCTTACAGTATAGCTTCTGATCCCACCTCTCTCCTGAAACTGCTCTTTCAAAGGTTGTCAGTCATTTCTTGATTAAGAAACCCATTTTTTTCTAAGTCCTAACTTTCCTTGACCATTCTGTAGCTTTTAACACCATTGACAACTATCTTTCCTCTAGTATACTTTCTTTTCCCTCAATGATATTTACTAGGTGTATGATCTTTGGGAAAAAATATTTCACTTCTCTCAGCCTTGGTTTCCTTACCTGTAATATGGAGATAATAATAGCACCATTTCACAGGGTTATTGTGAAGATGATATATGTAAAGCACTTTGGAAACCTTAAACCCCAATATAACTATTAGCTAATATTATTGCTTTCTCCAGGTTCTTCTACTTGTCAGTCTCTTTTCAATTTACTTTTCAGGATTATCATTATCTTTCCTCCCTCCTTCCCTCCCTTCCCTTCTTCATTCTTTCTCTTCGTCTCTCCTTCCTTTTTCCTTCTTCCCTTCTCTCCTTCCTTCTTCTTTCCTCTCTTGTCTTCTCTCCTTTCTGCCTTTTTCCTCTTCTCCTCTTCCTTCTCCTTCTTCCTACAGTCAATAGGCCTCCAGTCTAGTGATGACTTCATTTCTTGAGCCTTTTAT
Organism: Vombatus ursinus; assembly: GCF_900497805.2. NCBI lineage: Eukaryota > Metazoa > Chordata > Mammalia > Diprotodontia > Vombatidae > Vombatus > Vombatus ursinus. The sequence goes on from NW_020954610.1 coordinate 42,089,366, forward strand.
TGCCCTCTTGATGAGTTCAAGCAATGTTCATAGATCAATACAAGTGTATGCTGGTTTTTTGTCCTACCTTCTTGAAGAGGACCAATGACATCAGCAGGTTGATGTCTTGACTTGCAAGGGAATTGGATTTAAGTGAGGCAGAGCTGTGCAGTCATCAACCTCACTCTCTCCTCTAGAGTCCAGTGGCAAGACATAGGTCAGGACAACTGGTGATGACTTCAACATATCGTTCATCAGTCCATTATTATATCAATCCTTCTATTTGTTTATTTCATCAGTTCTGAACTTATCTAGCCAAACTATTTCTAGTCTATCACTCATCATTTTATCTGCAAGAAAGATTTTGTGAAAAGTTCTATTGAAATTCATGTAAACTACTATTAAAAATAGAAAATCAGGTTAGTTTGTTATGCCTTGCTCTTGATGAAGCCATACTACTGCAGTGATCATCATATCTCCATGTTTTAGAATTTGACCAGGAATTGAAGTCAAGTTCACCAGTCTATACATAGTTCACAGACACTATATGCTTCTCTTCTGAAAATTAGGGCAACATTTGCCCTTCTCTGGCCATAAAGCATCTTTCCAAGTCACAGAGAATTGGTAGTCACATTTGCCATTTTTTTCGTTACCATAGTAGTCAGCTTTGGTCTCCATAGTTGGAAATCATTGAAAGCAGAAAGATATTCTCCTTTTACCTTGTCATCTTATCTTGGGTTTCCATTCACTGTTAGCCATTATTTTTCCATCCTTCCCAGTCCAAAGATAGTATTTCTTGAAAGTCAGTAAGAATTGGTCATTCTGCTTTCTCTGCATTGTCCATCTCATCTCTCTTGAACTGTTATCTTACTCTTTCTTTGATCTTCCTGAGAAATGAGTCCTATGTCATTAGCCCCATTTCATAGATGAGTAAACTAAAGCTTAGATATATGATTTATTCAAGGTCATGCAGCAGGGCCAGCACCTGGGCATAATTTCTTTGACTCCAAATCCAGGGTCCTTTCTTGAACAAACCCTGAAAAGCCAGGCCTGTGAATTTCAGGAGGTGGATAGTCTATGTTAGTGGGCTGAGTTCTGAACCTGCTCATCACCTTTGTTTAGATTACCATTTATATGGATTAAATGTAGGTACTATTTGGTCTAAGTGTGTTCAAACCATAGACACAAATAACCAGTGGACTGAATTGCCTATTAATTGACATCAAAGCCTGCAAGGCAGCAGCTAAGAAATGAAAAGGATAAAGTCCATTTCCCACCACCATCTGTGCCCCCTTGTCTATTCCTTTCTGTTGCTTAAATACCCTTTGGAATTAGGGTAATTGTGCTACTGTGCTTGTAATGAGCACCTTGCATTTATCTCTCCCCTCCCCTGTTCCTCTTAAGAAAAGCTCTTTAGAATCACATCTCTTTCAATCCTCAGTCTACTCTGGGTGAACAGGATCACTTTGAGTCATTACTGCCTTCAATATAAGCATTCACCAAATTCTTCCCATTTGCTTAAGTTCATTTGCTGTTTTCCTTGATTTTTTTTTCAAGTGTAACATTCCTCAAACCTCACTGGCACAGTTCTTTTAACACCTGGCTCAGATGTGGAAAGAAAGAGAAGGGCTTTGGGTGATGGTAACCAGGAGTGGTGGTGGGTGGGAGAATGACTGAATTGAACTTGGGCTGCTGGTACCTGTTTTCGTTTATGGAATCTGATCCAACAGCAGTCCAACGGAGGAGCTGTCTTACAAAGAGGTATCAGTTGGGATGAATTAACATATTGTTACCCAGAATCTGTGCATTGAATTTAAGAAGTTCCATTTCTGAGCAAGCACCAGGTGTTCCCATGTGCTCTGTGGATTGATGGAGATGCAGAAGTTTGCTGCAGTACACACAAATAAGCTGTAAAGTACTCCCTTCCCACATGGTACCCAGAGTCTAAATGCAGTGGAATGGAGGTTTTATTGTAATATTACTTATGTTTGCTGCTATCTTTCAAGGATTTATGATTTCAGTGGTGTGGACAAGTTACTTCTCCCTCTATAGTCCCAAAACACATCACGACTTCTACATTTGAATGTAGACATAGCCTTTGATAAGATAGGGTTGCCTTCACACCATGATGACCCATCAGAAGGGTATTTATTGCATTATTATATATCTAGTTTTTCCTGGAGTTTTTTTTTTTAATACAGAGTAGTATAGTTTCATTGTATGTGAACAGACATTTCATACTAATGCAGCCTAAGAAATTGTAATGAGGCACCAATGGGAGTCCAGAGGATGATGGTGATTCTATCAGGCTTTAATATTCTCCAGGTGGTGTTATGTACTAGAAATCTTATCTAGCATACCCATTCCCACAGCCAGTGTCCTCTGCCTCTATACTTGGCACAATCATAAAGCAACACTCTATGCATTTCCTGCTGGACTAGCATAGGATTATTTTAGAAAGTTAAGATCTAAGGTTGTGTCTAATTGCTGCAAAATGAAAAATTTAGTCAAACCATATTGTATTGTTGTCATTATTAAGCACCGTGTGGACAAACCACTATATATCTCTATGTAAAAATGGCATTATTGTCTTTAAATTTGTTTAAAAATATTTTGGGAGAAGAGGACAAGGTCTTAGCAGCAGTTTTGGAAGTGAATTGGAAACCTCCTGGAAAGGTCAGTAAGAAGACTAATTGTATGCAGGTTCAAAGCAATTAAACAGCATATACCAAGAAGTCAAATAACATAATGAATCAGGGCAGGTCCTCTCTTTTGCAAGGGTAAACTTATTTTCTTCTGATTAGAAAATGGCCACCAGGCCACTATAATTTCTGTCTCTGTCTCTGACTCTGTCTCTTCTTTCTATACCTGGCCAAACTCTCTAAAGGTCTCTGATCATGGACAGAGTCAAAAAGTCAAAAGGCACTAAAGATGAATTGCTCTAACCAACTCCAGAGCCAGTACCAAGAGTAGATTATGCAGTTATTGCTAACAGTTGTTGAAGATAAGCAAGGTATATAACTGATTTTATTTTGGTTTTGTTGTTTCCTTAAACCTAATCAACATTTTTTTAAAGGAATTAGAGATTTGTCATTGTTAAGCTTTATAACATAACAGCTATAGGGTGTTTGGGGTGATCAAGGAGGACTAGCATCTCTGATGTGAGGACTTGCTGAGCCCTTTTCAGGGCTGCTCATCTACCTTTGTTGTCCACCTGGCACTCAACTCTCGCTTGTGGCTCCAATGGCCTCATCCCAGTAAACCATCTTGGCAGACAGGCTAAACTAGGTTGAGGGTAATCAATGGGCCCCAAACCTGTCAGTGAGTTAGGGGGATATCTATCCCAAGCATGTGAAGATTTCTTCATGAATGAGAACAATTTGGTCCAATGGACATGAAAGCAGCTAAAGCAGGCATTGTAGAGCCTTTAAAAGCTTGGTCAGACAATGAAGATGTCAAGGTCATCCATTAACCAGGGCCATCACCAGTGGTCTTAACTTTTGCTCTGCCACTGGACTTGGATGACTCTGGAAGAGAGAGTGAGGTTGATGACTTTGTGCAACTCTGCCTCACTCAAATCCAAGTCATGCACAAGTCAAGACATCACTCTGTGATATTTTTCCTCTTCAAAAATGGAGGGTGAACAACAATAATAGCTATACATTTTCTAGGGAAAAAACATAATTGAACAGAAAAATCCTCTAGCTTCATACCTATGGGGATCTTTTACGCTCTCCAAAAGCTGACATTGCCATCTCTTGTTTCTAAGCATTTCTACAAGCCATCCCCGATTCCTACGATGTACTTCTTAATCTTTCAAAAACTTTATCCTCTAAGACTCAACTTAGATACTGCCTTCTCCATGAAGCCTTACTTGAGCCACTTAGCTATCAAATGCTTGCTTTTACCTCACATATTCCTAGAGTTCTTTGCCTGATTTGTCTTTTGCTCCTTTTATTCCCTGCCCTGTACCATACTTATCTGTGTTCATATTGTATCCCTCCAGTAGGTCATAAATCCCTAGAGGGCGGGAATTGTTTAGTTCTTGTCTTTGTTATCTCTTGCATCTCAGAAACTATCTTGTGTATAGTAAGTGTGTAATAAATGTTTGGTGAATGTGAGTTTGTTTAGACCTTACACAGTCTAAAGCACCACTATTTAAAGTTCAGCCATAGGATCTGAATGGAAACAAATAGTATCCTTTGGTATCATTGAAAATCCAAACCTATACACTAGTGTTAAGCATTGCAGAGCAAATATTGATATGATTAATTTGATTCAATTCCCAATATCTTCACTGATTTGTTAACTGCACTGACCAATTATTGATTCAGTAAAACTATTAAACTAGCTTGTGTGAAGATATGATATAACTGAAACCTTACATGATTTGATCTGTAAACTATGGTGATAAACCTGATGAGGGAAAAAAAGTTGAATTGCATTAAAAGAAAATAAATAATATATTTGATTTATTTTAGATCACTTCTTTCTTTTGTCAAACTAAGCCCAGTATAGCAATAAAAGCTTTCATTTCTCTGGCTTTTTATAGACTGTAGATGGCTATAAAGTAGATAGAGTGAATATAGCATTGGATCTGGTATCAGGGAGACTTGGATTCGCATTTTGCCTTAGACCCTAGTTATGCAACCCTGGAGAAGCCACTTGATCTCTCTGTGACCATTTCCTCATTTGAAAATGGGAACAATAATAATGTCTACTTTATGGGAGACTGTGAAGACCAAATCAAATGAGATAATATATCTATATATTACTTTATACATATTAATATAAACTATAAAATATATGCATTATTTTTATTGTTATTATTATAAAGTCCTCTTACATGTGGTAAGTTATCTTATTTGAGCCTCAAAACCACCCTGTAAAGCAGGTATTACTCACTGATTTTATTTCCTTATATTTGCTTTTGCCCTTTATTTGTTGTCCTAAAAATGTACTTTGTCTGTTTACTTTAAATAATTTTGTGAAAAAATGATATTTAATATCACTATGTAACATTAGATTCTACAATATTGAATTACATTAGTGAATATGGTTTTGGAATCTGGAATCTCTAATCATTGTAATTTAAGAACAACCTTGAGCTTAGGTGCTCAAATTAACTACAAAGGACATACAAAGGAAAACAATATCTGTATCCAGAGAAAGAACTGATAAATAGAAGCATGTATAGAATGATTTTACACACACACATACACACACAGATACACACACACACACATGCACATATTTGTGTCTTACGGTAGCCCTCTCTAGGGTGGAGGTGGGGGGGAGGGATAAAAAAAGGGAAAAAAAGAAAGCTACACGATAACTTTATTATATATTTAAAAGGAATAGCAAGTTGTACATAATAGATTTGCCATTTCATGTGAAATAATTTTTTCCTATTCTGTTATAGAAATGCTTTTTTATTTCTTAAATTCAGAATAAAATAAATAAAAATATTTAAAGACAGTAATAAATAATGGTGTATGTATTCTACAGAAGAGCAAACTGAAGCTCAGAGAGATTATGACTTACCTTATATCACATAATGAATAAGGGGTAGAGATAAGACTAGAACCCTTTTGGTTCCAAGTCTGCTGCTTTTTGACCCACACCATACCTGGTTCAACTACCACTTTCTGAAGTTTTTAATGAACCCTCACCTCCTAGTGTCTTCCCTCCCAATATCTTGAATATATTTTAAATATATTTTTATATGTGTGCATGTTGCTCTCTCCATAGATTGTAAGTTTCACGAGGGCAGACACTGTTTCTTTTCTGTCCTGGTATCCATAAAGTCTTACTGATAGGGATATTTTTAGGGACTGGACCTTTGATTTCACTGTTATACGTAATTCTTTGGTGAGGATACTCCCTTTCCCAAAGCAGGTACTCTGTACCTTCTCTTCAACTTATGCTTTTATATGAAATAACCTGAAAGTCCTAACTTAAACTACACTAAAACTTTTGAGACACTCAGTTTAAGTGCCTAATTGAGATGTTAAGTAGATTTCCCAGGATCACGTAGTAAGTATGTATCAGAGACAGGACTTAAACTCAGGTTTTCCTGGCTTTAGGGCTAACTCTGTATTCATGATGCCAAGCTAACCTTGACCATTTCTTTTCTTTCTCTGTATTCTCAGGACCTAGCATAATGTATGCCACATAGTGGGCATTTAATAAATACTTGTTGATTGATTATATAGAAAATGTTAACAAATACAACCAGATCATATCCACTGATTTTTCATTTACATTTACATTTCATAAAGATACTACCCATAGTTCATCTCAATGAAGTCAAATGGTTCCACTAAGAACAGTCCACAAATAATTCACAAAACACTTCTGAAGCACTGAGTCAATGCAGGGCCCTGTACTAGGCACTGCTGATACAAAGATCAAAGATGACATAACCGCTGTCCTCATGGTGCTTATAATTTAATGAGGTGATGTGACTTGTCCACAGATGAATATGCTACATGTTAGAATGTGACAAGGGCCAAGGGAAGAACTAGGCAAAGGGCTATAAGAAAATATGAGGAGAGAGAGATCAATTTCATTGGTGGTGGGGGTGAGAAAATGAAGGAATGAGTCAAAGAAAAGATGGCATCCAAGCTGGACCTGCAGAGTTGAGGACAGAGTATATTCCAGGTATGGGGAATTCCAGTAGTGGGGAAGTGAAGACACAAGATCAGAGAATTTGTGAAAAAGAGTACTGTGAAATGAGATTGGGGGTAGGTTGGAACCAGACTGGGGAGGGGGTCAAATGCTAGCCTGAGGAGTTTATATTTGATACTATAGGCTTTGGGGTTCTTTGTAGAATTTCTCCACCTTTTCATTCCCTGCAACAGATGTTGGCACATAAGCTGCAATTATTTTCATGGTGGTCTTTAGGCAAAATTTATCATGAATACTGTAATATGAGATGACATATACCATGGAATGATATTTCTCATTGCCTTTGAGTGTGTGATAAAAGATCTGCAAAACTTTATATAACAAGATATATATATATATATTTTTACCAACAATAGTACCACCACACTTGGAATCTAACATCACAGCCTTGGGTGTGCTGGTAGGGGAATTAGAAAGGTACTGAAGAAAACAAAGAGAGGAAAAAGAGTTGGATTAGACTAAGTATATATATACATATATATATATATATATATATACATACTTACATTATATATATGTCTATACCATATAAAGGTGTTCTGTGCTGTAGGAACCACACTTCTGGGAGTTTTCTGAGATCAGTTCTCAAGTTACGTGTAGAAAAGATAGACAACAAAGGCATTGGAAAAATACTTCTACCTTATTTCAACACCCCTTGTCCAGCCAATGTCAACCGATAGAATATAGGATTAAAGAATCATTGATCTGGATTTGGAAGGAACTTCAAAAGTCTTTTGGTTCAACCTCCTCATTTTACAGATGAGTTAAATGAGGTTGGGGGCAGAAGGGTGATGGGACTCATCTAAGGTTGCACAAATACTTAGCATCATAATTTGAACCTAGGACTTCTGATTCCACAGTTAGTGCTCTTTCCCCTGTATAATAAATACTTGCCCACCCAGTTATATAGACAGAATGTAGGTATGTCTATAAAACATTTTCTATACAAATAGATAAAAGGTAGCCCTGATGAAGGGCTAGAATGTCAGGCAGTGATAATGTGATGATCCATATCCGAGGTGTCAAATACGCAGCCTGTCACAACACTCCTGAGGGCTCCCAAACCAGATTAAAATGTAATTGGGAAATATTTAATAAAAATAGATGATATTACATTCTAAAAATAATTCAGTATACAAGATATATATATATATCTTTATGTATGATTTATTGACTCTCATTTCTATTTGAGTTTGACACCACTAGTCCACTTTATCACATATCTTTACCATAACACAAAAAGACATAGAGAATGTGATTCCAATGTACATATCATTCAATCACTATACAAAAGTTTGATTTAGTGGTGCAAAATACTTCCTTCAAGGTCCTTCTCCAACAAGGTGTTTCCCACGTATGTTTCAAAATTATGCAAAATTTCTTGAAAAGTGTAACAAAAGAAATAACCTTGTTTTTTGACTCTCTGATCATTACTAAGCAAGGCTTAGAGCATGGGGATGCGTGCTTGCCAAAAGTATTTGCTTGTTGTTGTCATGGAGAGGATTTAGGACAAACTCCAAGTCAAAGAGAGATTTCTTATGGACAGTGAGGTTTTCCAGATGCTCTTCTTTGTGGATGACATTACGTTGATTGCATCAAATTCTGGAATATTGAAGACCTTTCTAAATTAAATCCACGATCATTCAAAAGAGACTGCAGTAACTATTTGTACAGGAAAATCTAAGTGAATGAAGATTGCATATCATCTAGACTGTGATAAATAGTTGGAGGTAACTTTACCTCACATAAATCCAATTCACACATAAGTTAAGACATCACCCTATGATGTCATTGGTTCTCTTCAAAAACGAAGGACAAACAATTTTCTCTCTCTCTCTCTCTCTCCCTCCCTCTCTCTCTCTTTCTGTCTGTGTGTCTCTTCCCTCCCTCCCTCCCCCCCTCCCTCCCTCTCTCTCTCTCTCTCTCTCTCTCTCTCTCTCTCTCTCTCTCTCTC
>NW_020954610.1:42097998-42147972 GCF_900497805.2 Vombatus ursinus
CTCTCTCTCTCTCTCTCTCTCTCTCTCTCTCTCTCTCTCTCTCTCTCTCTCTCTCTCTCTCTCTCTCCCATCTTTCTAGAACAGACATTGCAAGTGGATAATGTGTTGGACCCAGAATTAAATGGAGGGAGTAGAAAGGGCTGCATTACCTTTGAGAAAATGTAGTTCTTTTAATGACCCTAATCTTCTAGAAACAAAATCCCTTCTTTTAAATACTAATATTCTTTTGGCAATTTTATAGGTTGAATCATGGAATGCTCTTACCCTCCAAGAAGAACAGAAGCAATGGGATCTGGCTGTAACATATTCCAAATGAGGAATTTTGAAGAAATACCATGAAATATGTAGTGTGAGGAAGTGAATGACAGAAATAGAAGATAGGTTAATCAAATGGTGAGAGCAAATCCATGTACTGACATTGGTATTCTTGGAGTATTAAGAGAAAGTAAGGAAGACATTCAACATGGTGTGTGGATTCCTGATGGGGAACTTATGGATGAGTATCACAAAGAATGGACAGAAATGGATGTTTTAGAGAGCATGGCACAGTGGAAAAGACCATTGATTTAGAGTCAGAGGACCTGGGATTAAATACTACTTCTGACACCTACTATTTATGGGACATTGGGCAAGTCATTTAACATCCTTAAACCTCAGTTACTTTATCTTTAAAATGGGAATAGACCTGCAAAAAGAGGAATAAGGTGTAGATGACCTTTAAGGTCCCTTCAAACTCTAAAGCTAAGATATTGTATCTGTGATATGCATTGCTGGAGGGAATACTCACAATGATAAAACTAGAGATTCGTTGGAATCTTGGTTGCCAGAAACATTGGGGAGCCATTGAAGATTTTTGATGAGGGTTGTAAAAAAATCACACCTGTAAATTCGGAAAATTATTTTCGCATTTTAGGTCAATTGGAGAAGGGAGAGATTGGAGACATGGAGATCATTTAGGAAGTTACTACCATAGACTATATGAGAGACAGCGAGGACCTAAAGTAAGGTGATGGTAGCTGAGTAGAGAGCACAGGGAAGATATTTAGTTAACCTTATGCTATCAAAGACTCTCTGGGTTTTGGGTCAAATCAAAATGGGACCACTATCATTAACTTCCTCCCATCCCCCTGCCATGAAGTGCTTTGAGCAACAGCTGATGAAATAATTATGAGCTCTTTTGGTAACATATAATGCCATGTAAATGTGAATTAATAGGCTCAAACAGTCTATCACTGAGTTGTCAGAAAATAATAGAAAGTGAAGAAATTTTAGGCATTTGATCAGGAAAAAAGTTTGGGCATCATTTGTCAAGCCCGGTCAGATTGTTTTGAATTTCCAGTCAGTTACCCCATAAATGGATCAAGTCAAGTTGGAATGTGGAAGGATTGATTTTCTGCTCCTTGTCTGTTCTTGTTGAGAGGATGATGTATCAGAATTCATAGCTCGTTCCATGAAATATATCTGTGCACTCTGCCTCCATGACCTTTTCAATATTCTCTGTTTTGGTTGGCCATTCATCTTTGCTACAGAAGATGGGGTAGCCACTAACAAGGGAAAAATTAAATGGTCAGCTAATCAAATTATAGCATAATGAAAAGGTTGAGGTATGCCCGGGTACTCCTATAATTCATGGAATATGTGAATATTTGAAGTGCAGATTTTATTCTCAGGGCAAAAACTGAATTGGCAACAGACAGTGGCCTGATCACAATCAGTTCCCCAAACAGTGATGATAAAAAATATGAGAAGCATTATGAATGTGGAGGGAGATATTACTCTAAAGCTGATGACATGAGCCATAATTTCAAATGCCACATAAGAAAGAAATTGAACCAGAGTTGTTAAGAGACTTTGAATCAACTTACACATATATCTATTTTCTTTAGATTCTGCTTGATCTCCCTCTTTCTATTCTGTTTAAGGTTATGCTACTAACATTGCTGATCTACCTTCTCGTAAAATAATTGCTGAACTAAAATGAGTGAAGGCAAATGGATTGTCCAAAGAAATGTACATTCCTTTGCTCTTTTCTCTGGACTAAATACCAATCAATCAGCTAGTGTTTATTGAGTACCTTTGATGTGCTTAGTAATTAGGAATGTAGAAAAAGAATGTGTCTCATCTAATACACAATCCCTGGAAGAATTCACAATATAGTTGAAAGGAAGAAAGTAACTAACACTTGAAGCAATAATGAACAGTCCTGGATAGTGTCTACAATCTAGATAGTAATATCTTCCAAATGGGGAACCAAAAATATTCTGAAAAATTGAAACTTCTGAACTTGATGTGGATAACTGACAAAATTCTAGAATGATTTATTCAATGTATGGTTTGGGAGCATTTAGAAAGGAAATGATTGATTACTAGAAACTACCATGATAAAAAAAAAAGAAACCACCATGGGTTCACCAAGTACATGTCATGATAAACTAATCTATTTTCCTTATCTTTTTAAAAATTTTTAGCATTCATTTTTACAATATTTTGAGTTCCAAACTTCTCCCTCTCTTCTTCCCCTCCCCTCTTCCCCCTCTTCTCTTCTGAAAATGGTAGGCAATTGGATATAGGTTATACATGTGCTATCAAGTAAGACATATTTCCATATTAGCTACAGTTGTGAAAGGAGAAATAGATCAAAAGAAAAAAAACACAAAAAAGAATAAAGTAAGTGAAAAACACATGCTTCAATCTGCATTCAGAGTCCAGCAGTTCTTTATTTGGAATGTTGATAGCATTTTCCTTCATGAGTCCTTTGTACTTGTCTTGGATCATTGTATTGCTGGGAAGAGCTAAGTCATTCATAGTAGAACATCACACAATGTTGCTGATAGTGTTCAATGTTTTCCTAGTTCTGCTCATTTCACTTTGTATCAGTTCATACAAGTCTCCTCAGGTTTTTCTGAAATCTGCTTGTTAGTCATTTCTTATTGCACAATAATATTCCATTACATTCATATACCACAGTTTGTTTAGCCATTAATAGATGGCCCCTCAGTTTCCAATATTTTGCCACCATGAAAAGGTCTGCTATAGGTATTTTTGTACATGTAGGTCCTTTCCTCTTTTTTTAATGATCTTTTTGGAAAATATACACAGTAGCAGTATTTCTGTATCAAAGGGTATGTACAGTTTTATAGCCTTTTGGGCATAGTTCCAAATTGCTCTCCAGAATGGTTGGATCAGTTCACAACTCCATTGAAAGTGCATTAATGTCCCAATTTTCCCACATCCTCTCCAATTTTTATCATTTTTCTTTTTTTTTCTGGTTGTATTAGCCAATCTGATAGGTGTGAGTTGGTACCTCAGAGTTGTTTTAATTTGCATTTCTCTAATCAAAAGTGATTTAGAGCACTTCTTCATATACCTATAGATAGCTTTGATTTCTTCATCTGAAAATTGCCTATTTATATCCTTTGACCACTTATCAATTGGGCAATGGCTAATCTGCTTATAAATTTGATTCACTTCTCTATATATTTGAGAAATGAGGCCTTTATCAAAGACACTTGCTGTAAAGATTATTTCTCATCTTTCTAATCTTGGTTGCATTGGTTTTTTGTACACTTTATACAAAAGGTTTTTTTTTCGATATGATTAAAATTAAAATTATCTATTTTACGTTTCATAATGCCTTTAACTCACTTAACTTCTCCTTTAAGAATCTGGATGCTGTATCACTTGGTGCATATGTGTTTAGTATTCATTGTCTATGGTATCTTTTATCAAGATATAGTTTATCTCCTTATCTCTTTTAATTAGATCTAGTTTTGCTTTTATTTTGTCTGAGATCAGGATGGCTACCCCTGATTTTTTTACCTTACCTGAAGCATAATAGATTATGCTCCAGCCCATTACCTTTACTCTATGTGTGTCTTTCTGCTTCAAGTGTGTTTCTTGTAAATAATGTATTGTAGGATTATGTTTTTTGATCCACTCTGGTATCTGCTTTCATTTTATGGGAGAATTCATTCCATTCACATTCACAGTTATGATCACTAACTGTATTTTCCTCCATCCTATTTATCCTCCTATTTGTCCTCTCTCCTTCACCCCTTCCCTCTCCACCAATGTTTTGATTCTGTCTACCACCTCCTCAAACCTCCCCTCCCTTCAGTCACTCCCCCTTCTCCTCCCTTTACTTAATCTCTCCCCCTCCTAATTTTCTGCCAGGTAAGATAGATTTCTATTGTCAACTGATTGTGTATATGATTCCCTCTTTGAGCTAATACTGATGAGAGTAAGGTTCAAGCGATGTGCATCACCCACACTCCCATCTTTCCCTCCACTCTAATAGATCTTTCACACCTCTTCATGTGAAATAATTTACCCCATTCTACCTCTCCCTTCCTTCAGTACCCAGTGTGCTCTTCTTTCTTATCCCTTAATTATTTTTTATGTCATTCCCTTGAATTCACCTTATACTTGTACTCTTTGTCTATGTATATTCCTTCTAGTTGTACTATTAGTGATACAATTTTTAAGAATTACAAGTATCATTTTCTCATGTAGGTATGTAAACAGTTTAGCTCTATTGAATCCCTTATGTTTTCTTTTCCCTTTTTACCTGTTTATGTTTCTCTTGGGTCTTGATATTAGAGATCAGTTTTTTGGTTTAGTTCTGGTCTTTTTATGAAAGCTTGGAATCCTTTTATTTCATTGAATGACCATTTTCCCCCTTGATGTATTATACTTAATTTCATTGGGTAAGTGATTCTTGGTTGTAGTCCTAGCTCCTTTGCCTTACAGAATATCATGTTCCATGACATCTAGTCTTTTAATGTTGCAGCTGTTAAGTCCTGTGTAATCCTGATTGTGGCTCCCTGATATTTGAATTGTTTCTTTCTGGCCACTTGCAGTATTTTTTCCTTGACCTGATAGTTCTGAAATTGGACTGCAATGTTCCTCAGAGTTTTTATTTTGAGATTTCTTTCCTGAGGTGATCACTAGGATTCTTTCAATGCCTATTTTGCCCTCTGGTTTCAGGATATCAGGGTAATTTTCCTTGATAATTTCCTGAAAGATGGTATCCAGGTCCTCCTTTTGATTATGGCTTTCAGGTAGTCTAATGAATCTGATGTTGTCTCTCCTGGATCTATTTCCAAGTCAATTGTTTTCCCCATGAAATATTTTGCATTTTCTTCTATTTTATTATTCTTTTGAATTTGTTTTATTGATTCTTGATGTCTCATGGAGTCATTAGCTTCCATTTGCCCAATTCTAACTTTTACAGAATTGTTTTCCTCAATTAGCTTTTGTACTTTCTTTTACATTTGGCCAATTGTACTTTTTAAGGAGTTGTTTTCTTCAATGGATTTGTGTATGCCCTTTTCCATTTGTCCAATTCTACTTTTTAAGCAATTATTTTCTTTTGCCAAGCTGTTGGCTCTTTTTTTCATAATTCTCTTGCACCAGTCTTGCTTATTTTCCCAATTTGTCTTCTACTTCTCTTATATGATTTTAAGCTCCTTTTTGAGTTCTTTCATGAGTTCTTTCTGGGCTTGAGACCATTTCCTATTTTTTGGTGGGGTTTTGCTCATAAATGTTTTGCCATTGTTGTCCTTTTCTGAGTTTATCTTCCCTGTCACCATAATAACTTTCTTTGGTCAGATTCTTTTTGTTGTTTTCCCCCTCATCTTTTTCAGCCTTTTCTCTTTCTTTTAAATTTGACCTCTGCTCCCAGGGTGGAAGGGGCACTGTCTCAAGTGTCTTGTGGCAAGAGCTGCAGGCCCTGGATGTTTACCTGGTGCTGTATTGATATTGCCAAAGGCCCACGGGGGACCCTGTCTGGTGTTGTTTTGAGGGGGTGTGGTGGGGTATAGCTGGGGCTGCTGAGGGCTGTAGGGGTCTGGCAGCTTACCTAGTGCTGAGCCAGTGTCCTAGTGGTGGTGTCTGGCATGTGCTGAGGTCAGTGGGGTATTTCTGCATTTCCCTGGGGCTCTACTGAAGCATGTGGTGGTCTGGTATCTGGAGGCTGCCTGTTTGCCCAGGGCTATGCTGAAGCAAGTGGCAGGGGCCTGTTTGCTTAAGCACCCAGAAGGTTGACAGCTACTTGTTTGCTCAGAGCTACCTCCTTATCTTTTAAAAAAAATTAACTTAATTAAAAAATGAGTGGAAATCTTTTTTTTCTCCCTTGTACCCTTTTTTCCATTGGGAAAACCCCCCAAAACATTTGTAACAAATAAGAACAGTCAAAGAATGCAAATTCCCATGTTGGCCATATCCAAAAATGTGTGTCTTTCTGCTTATTTATTCCATCCCTTCTCTGTCATGAAGTAAGTAGCACTCTTCATCATCAATCCTCTGGAATTGTGATTGGTCATTGCATTGATCAGATTCTTAAGTATTTCAAAGATATTTGTCTTTATAATGGTTACTATAGTATAAATTGTTCTCCTCATTCTCTTCATTTTACCCTGTACCATTTCATAAAAAAAAGTTTCCAGATTTATTTTATACCACCCCTTTCACTGTTTCTTGTAGCACAATAGTATTCCATTTCACTCATATTTCATATATTGTTTAGCCATTCCTCAACAGATGGGTAGTCCTTTGGGTTCTAGTGTTGACCACTGTGTGTATGTATGTGTGTGTGTGTGTGTGTGTGTGTGTGTGTGTGTGTGTGTAATTAGATATAAGTTTTTCCCCTCTCAGTTTTGTATCTGTTTGGGGTTTAAACCTAGAAGTGAGTTTGACTCAGCAATTGCTGGGTCAAAGATTATACAAGGCTTAGTAACTTTTGAGGCACAGATCCACTGCTTTCCAGAATGACTGGACCTCTACCAACAATGCATTAATGTACCTATTTTCCTGTAGTTCCTTCAACATTTGTCTTTTGTTGTTGATAGCCAATCTGATGGGTAGGAATTAGAACCTCAGAGTTTTTTTTTTACATTATCTAATTGTTAGTGATTTGAGGCATTTTTCATATGACTATTGATAGTTCATGTTTCTTTAACAGAAAATTACTTGCTCATATCCATTGATCATTTATTAATTAGAGAATAGCTCCTATTTTTATGCATTTAAATTGGTTCCTTTCATATCATAAAATGAGATCCTTATCAGAGAAACTTGCCAACAAGATTTTTTTCCTAGTTACTCTTGCCCCTTCTAATTTTAGTCACATTGGTTTCATTTGTACAGAAACTTTTAATTATTTACTTATTTTATCAAAATTGTCCATTTTGTCTTCTATGGTCCTCTCTATTCCTTGTCTGGTCATGAACTCTTTCCATATTCATAAATCTCAAAGGTAATTTATTTCTTTTCCCTTTAATTTGTTTATGATCTCATCTTTATGTCTAAATCACATATACATTTGGAGTTTTATACCGTATGAAATATTGGGAGTTCTAGAATGTGCCTAACTGTTTTCTCACTTTTTCATCAGCTTTTGTTAGCCAGTGAATTCTTACCTCCATGTCTAAGTCTCTAGATTTATCAAATACCAGGTTACAATGTCCCTTTGCTTTTGTACCTTATATACCTAATATGTTTCACTGATTGACATCTCTATTTATTAACCACTACCAAATTGCTTTGATGATTACTCATTTATATTTCAAAGTTTCTACTCAGTTCTGTTATCTTAAAAATCAGAATTCTTTTCTTTAAAGGTTCATTTTTTTACCTGGAATATCATACTCAATTCTGTTAGGTAAATTATTCTTTGTGATAAGTCTATATCTTTTGCCTTTTGGAATATTATATTCCAAGCTCTCTGCTTATTTATAGTGTTGGATACTTAATTTTGTATGATACTGACTGTAGTTTTTTGGTGTTTGAACTCTTTCTGTCTATATGAACTACTATTTTTTTAATCTGGAAGCTCATGGTTGCTATCAGTAATGAAAATGACATCTGTGCCACCAAAGTCTTCAATTTCTGGCCCAAGACTATGTAATCTTTAGCAATGTTTTCTAGATTCCTTTAGAAAGTGTCAGCTGTCTCTATATGAATCATCAAAAGTGGGTGGCAGTCATCAGTTCTGACAAGTTTTGGTGGTCATCTGTCAAACCCTAGACACATGCCCCAGGAAGATAGATCTCTCCGCAGTTATTGTGAAGTTGACAAATACCTACATAATTACTCCCCAGAAGACAGTTGCCATCTACTACTCTTTATTTCCCCTTCCTTGACCCTGATTGGATGATTTCTCCTATGACTTTACCTTCATCACATTTACTTCTCATCATCACTGGAGGACAAAAGCCTTTTCTTTTTCAGAAGGCCCAGCTCCTAATTCTTTAAGATAAGACTGACTTCTGATCCTGTTTTCTTCTCATTATCATAGAATGTTCACCCTTAAAATGTGAAATACTTAGAATGCTATGTTTAAAATGTGAAATTTTAGTTAGACTAGAGTGTAGCCAAGATCATAGAAAAATCTAAAATGATTTCTGGACCCAAATATGCCAAAATACTGTTCTTTACATAGGATCATAGATTAAGAGTTGGAAGGAACCTTATAGGCTATGGAGTGCATTGCCCTCATTTTATAGACGAGGACTCTGAATCTCAGAGAAGTTAAGTGACTTACCTAGGGTCACACAGCTAGTAAATGACTAAGGCAAGATCTGAACTCAAGTCTTCCTGACTCCAAGTCCAGTGTTCTATCCACTGTGCCACCTAGCTGCCTCAAGCTACCATCTTGGCCATTTAATAGATACTTACAACCTCAACTAACCACAGTTCTTTCCCTATGTTTCTTTATGGTGTGGAGATGATTCTGGGTTCTTAAAGGCTATGCCAATGTAGTCTCCAGCATGCATGACTCCATATGGGGTCACAACCCACAGTTTAAGAAGGCCCTGAAGGGGTCACAAGTGGAAAAAGTTTAAGAAGCCCTGGTCTAGACTGTGGCAGTTGCTTCCAAGCTAGAAAGGTTTTGGGTTTGTGCCTGATGATAAACTATGTGTTTTCTGTCAAAGAAATATCCTAGCTACAGAGAGGATCATCATTAGAAGAGGATTTTTTTGGGGGGAAAAGTGTGGTGGGGCACATTCAATCAGTCAGCAAATACATATTCACTGCTTACCATGTGCCATGCACTGTGCTAAGCTCAGTAATTCAAGAAATCATTGGCTAGGGCATGGAAGGGTTAAGGTATGTCAATGTAAGGAAACCCCATATTTTTTGAAATAAACCAATTGCAAAGCACTTGAGAAATCATGAGTCTATTCATTTTATGCATATTCTTTAAAACCTAGAGTCTATGAACTTTTCAAAGTACTTTGAATACTTTATTTCAATATAATTTTGCAACCCTATATATTTATTTTATGTATTTAAAAACATTATTATAAGAAAGGGACCATGCTTGCCAAACAGATCCATGACACAAAACACATGCTAATTACCCCTGCCCTAGAGAAATTTACATTGAAGATATAAAGACAAAGATTCAAGAAATGATTAGATAATACAAGGTAAATCAATCAATAGTAAGTTAACAAACACTTATTAAGTATTTACTATGTGCCAGATATTGGGAATAAAATATAAAAATGAGAGAGCTCTTGTCCTTAAAAAGCTTATGTTTTATGAAGAGCCTGTAGCAGTTTGGGGGTAGAGGAGGGAACAAACATTTATTAATCACTTACTATGTGTCAGATACTGCACTAAGTGCTTTACAAATGTAATTTCATTTTATCCTCACTACAACCCTGTCTTTACAGATAACTAAATACAAGATGTATTCAAAATAAATACTTAATGATTTGGGGGAAACAGGAAAGGCCTCTTGAATAAAGCAGAAATTAAGCTGAGCCTTAAAAGAATTAGGAGTTCCAAAAGGTAAAAGTGAGGAAGGAAAATATTACTGGGCAAAGGAGGACAGATTGTGCAAATGTATGGAGACAAAAATTGTATGGGTACAAGGGACTGTCAAATAGGCAAAGTTGACTAAAGCATACACTGGCAACTAGGGGGTGCAGTGGATAGGGAGTTGAGCCTGAATCAGGAAGACTTGAGTCCAAATATGACTTCAGACATTTACTAGCCGTGTGACCCTAGGCAAGTCACTTAGGCTTGTTTGCCTCAGTTTCCTCATCTGTAAAATGAGCTGGAGAAAAAATGGCAAACCACTCCAATATCTTTGCTAAGAAAACCCCAAATAGGGTCACAAAGAGTTGGACATGACTGAAAATGACTGAGCAACAGCAACAACATAGACTGTGTGAGGGGAGGTAATATGTAATCAGCCTGGAGAAGAAGGTTAGAGTAAATATAAAATTGTACAAAATGTCTATAAGTGCTATGGGAAACATGGAAAATAATAATTGTAGGTTGGTGGATAAAAAGTAAACTTTAAGCCAAGGGGCCTCTTTCTTTTATTAAGTAAAAATTGAGGCCCTATAACATTTAATGATTTCCCCAGGACTATAAAGGGAGCCAATGATGGTGCCAGACTCAGATCAGAACAGGGATCTCCTAAGTCAGTATAGTTATGGCCCTGTTTTTGTGGGTTTATGATAGAACTTTCTTGCCCTGGTGCTGAGCCTGGGCAGGTTTGCTATCCATTAATTGTATGAAGTGACTTATGGATTCCACCACAGATGAGATAGAATAAAAAAAAATGGCAGCAGATAACATCTTTGGGGGTACATAGAAGTTAAAACTGAACACCTTTCTGGTATTGTTTTCCTGAGCTCCTACCTGTGGTAGGTTGGCTCAGTATTTCTACCAGTCCTTCTGAAGGAAATTCTGCTCTTTCCCACACACACATTTTTATACACATATGTACACACATATGTAATATATGTTATATATACAAATATATGTATATACACAGATACATTTATATACTTACACACTATATACATATACACATATATGCATATATATGTGTGTGTGTGTGTGTGTGTGTGTGTGTGTGTGTGTGTGTGTGTATGTGTAAACACTGTCCATGATTGAGACCAATGAGAACTTGGGTTGAGTCTTCTTCAGGGGTTTTTCATTGGCCTCAGTCATGGAAAGTGCTGCAGGACCTCAGTGGAGCTTTTTGATCAAACACTGCAGAAGCTGTAAAGAGTCAACCAATAGTTAATCAGTTTTATGACAGAGGGAAAAAGTCAGTGTAGAGAGTCATCGCTGGAGTCAGTGAAAATGACTGCCCTGCATGAACCTCTCAAAGGCAGCCCACACTCCACCTGGGATGAATGCTAGGCAGCTAGAAATCTGTGAGGAAGAAAGTAGAAAAACCACCACCAAGCAGCTTGAAAAATGTCTTTGTGATTAGTAATATGTGGCTACTGTCAGCATGATAATGATTCATATTTAAATAGCACTTGAAGAGTAGTAAATTGCTCTCCTCACATTAATTCTTTGAGATATATCATATAATCTATTGTTTATATCTATGTCTATCTATCCTTCCATCCATCCATCCATCCGTCCATCCATCTATCCATATAACTATCTATCTATCTATCTTGGCCAGATTTGTAATTTTATCAATATAAGGAACTTCCAATGTGAAAGATCCTTTTACTTAAGCAGATCAGCTTCTGTTTTGCAATTTGTAGTCTTAGAAGTTTGCTTGGAGGACTGAGAGATTAAGTGACTTGCCCAGAGTCACACAGTCATTATTAGTTGTAAGACTGTGTTGTTAAAGATTGTTAGCTGTAAGACTGGGACCCAGATCTTTCTTACTAAAATGTCAGTTCTGCCTCTCACCCACATTTTACGGGTGATAAAACAAAACTAGGGAGATTAACTCCTGTACCCCTGGGTTCAGAGCTAGGATTCAAATCCAGGGCTGCAGTACTAGGATTTTCTAGGACATCATGCATTCTCATTAGCATGTTGAATTAAAGCAGTTAAAAGCTAGATTCCTGCCTCATGGAAGACATTGTGGTCATTGGATACTAGCAGTGTTCTAAGCTGAGCTATCTGCCAAAGCCCAAGACCAAGCATGATTTTTCTCCCTCTTCCATTCATCCTCCACAATTTGTCATTTGAGTTCCTAAAACATCACATCATTGGAGGCAGCTAGGTGGCTTAGTGGAGAGAGTGCCGGGCCTGGAGTCAGGAAGTCCTGAGTTGAAATCCAGCCTTAGACACTTACTAGCTGTGTGAACCTGGGCTAGTCACTTAACCTCTGTTTGCTTTAATCCACTTGAGAAAGAAATGGCAAACCACTCTATTATCTTTGCTAAAAAAACTCCACTGACAGTATTGGTGTGCCATGTTCCATGGGGTCATGAAGAGTTGGACATGACTAAACTACAACAATGAAATGTCACATCACTTCATTTTCTCACTCTAAGACCTTCAGTGACTCCCTATTGCCTCAAAAATAAATTACAAAATCCATAGTCAGGCATTTAAAGTTCTCCACCACTGGACTTTCACCAATTTGGAAATAGTTTTATTGTATACTATTCCCTTTCATTCACACTCTGTCAAGTCAAATGAGCCTATGAGCTATTCCTTGTATTGAAAATTCCAAACATCTACATCTTTGCAAAAGGCATCCTCCATGTCTGTATTTTACTCCCTTATCATGTTCACTTCAAAGAACAGCTCAGGTGCTAACTTTTACCCTGGCTTTTAGTGCTTTCTATTTTGGGGGTTTACTTTGTATGTACTTTGTATTTCCTTACACCTGTAGATAGATAAAGCCTTTATTAAGTGCTTACTTTGTGGTAAGTACTGTGCTAATCTCTAGGGATAAAAATACAAATGTTGTTGTTCATCCTTTGTTCTTGGAGAGGACCGATGATATCACAAGGGGGATTGGATTTTAGTGAGGCAGAGCTGCTCATCTTCATTAGTCACGCTTTTCCCTCCAAGACAAAAGTTAAAATAAGTGGTGATAGCCCAGGATGCACTGAGTGATTTTGGCCTTTCTAAATTAAGGTCTTTCCCAGATCTCACAAATATAAATAAAACAAACAAGATGGTCCCTAAGGTTCTAATAGGGGAAGACAAAACATTAAAGGAAAGCTGGGAAGGAGTGGAGCAGAAAAAGGCACATACATTGGGGCGAAGTTACCAACAGGAATAGCCTGGAGAGTGAATTGAGTCAAAAATGAAGTAAGAAACATGGCTGCCTAAACTTTTCTTCCCCCAAAAGAAATGGAGATCCCAGGCAGCAACTCATGAATCTGGAGAGCAATTCTTAGGGTAGAGTCATCTCTCGGTGGGCAAGGCAGCTAGTTTGGAAGTGGAACAGAAATGAGAGTGATCTGAGCTGGGAGAACACATGTTGTATCCCTTGATAGAATGTTAGTTCAATGAAGGCAGGGACTTTTTCATTTCTGTTTTTGTATCTCTAGTGTCTAAGACACAGTAGGCATTCAATGTTTGCTGATTTGAGTTTGAAAATCAATGTCAGAAAGCTGGGTTTTTTGCCCCCTTACCTACTAATGTTTTCCAATTTCTCTCAAATGTATTTTTAAAACATAGGCAGTTTATATGCTAGTGATTGTTCAAAGTCAACATCAATGAATCTGCCTACTTCCTCTCATTCCTAATAAATCTCCAGTAACCCTACCATTCAAGTGTCTGGAGCACAAACAGCAAAAAGTGACCTCTTGCACAGTTGAATGAATGGAAACCAGTGTTCCTCATGAGAAGTAGAGTTAGCTGACAAATCTTGTCTGACTCTCTTAGGGATGGAGAAGGGTGAGAGGTCATGCGTTAACCAGTTGGTGTTGCAAAAATATTTGATAAGGGAAAGTCAACAGATTTTGAACATTCTTTTTCTCTTCATTAAATGAGTTGGAGGTTACTGAAGAAATATGCAGTTTTTCTATTTTCCTGGGACACAGGCCAAACGCAGGGAAGACTGAATATAAATGATTAACCTGCACCCAGAAACTCTGAAGTGGTGTATATTACCTTACCCCAAAGCTTAGGTCACGTTTTGGTAAATTTTTTTGCACAAAGCTAAACACTTTCCAGAATAGTTGGAAAAATTCATAGTTTTATCAGCAGTAAATTAGCATGTCTTCCTATACAGCCCCTCTAACACTGACGTTTTTCCATCTTTGACAATTTTATGGCTATGCAATAGTGCTTCAAAGTTGCTTTAATTGTTATTTGTCTTCTTATTAATGATTCTGAATACTTTTAAGTGTGTTTGTAGTTTGCTTTTTTTTTTTCTTTTATACTGGTGTCCCAGAGAGTGTTTCTCCCCCAAGATCATGGTTCTTTTGCCCCAACTTTTCCTTAAAAAAGAGTCCCAAACATTTTTGAGCCCTATGTGGCTGCAAAAAATATTCTGTGATGGTACATTTAAGCCCAAGGTATAGTTGTGTCTCCTTCTCATACATGCTTTGCTGATTCTCTCCTTCCTGCCCTATAATTTTACCTACTTTATATATATATATATATATATATATATATATATATATATATGTCATTCCATATGACCTTTTTGGTTTGTCTTAATTTATTTTAATGACTTCATTCTCTAGCCCAGTGATCTTGTTGAGACCTCCTTTGACATTTCTTTATGTACAACTTTCTTGGTTTTTATTTCAACACTGTGGAAAGAACATTGGCTTTGGTTTCAGAAGGCCTGAATTTGAATCATGCCATGAATTCCCTGAGTAACCTCAAGCTAGTTACATAGCTTCCTTGGGCCTCAGTTTTGTCATGTAAAATAGAAAGGTTAGACTATATTGCCTCTCAGGTCTAGATCAAGAATCCTTGCAACCCTATAAATATTGCCATTGTCTTCACCATGTACAACAAAAATTGCTTTTTCCCATTCTCAAACAGCTTTTGCTGTTAGTTGAGTAATTACTTCCCACCAGTTTTTTTTTGCAAGTATTCATGAAATTTGAAGCTGTTTTCATGAATGTTGTCCTTTTCTGTCTTCCAACTGTTGAGGTCCCAATAAACCTTAAGTTAGAAAAAAGATTCAGCTGGAATTAAAATAATTATTTAGATCTAGAAAGCAGACATGATGATGATGATGATTACTTTGGCCTTGTCTGGCCCTTTTCTCTTCCCTTCTCTATGAGTTGTCTTCTGACACTTTGTCCTGCTATCTTATAGACCAATAAAGAAGGCCCATATCAATAGATGTAGGCACTTTTTTAGTGGAGCCATTAGAAGAATTAATTAGTGCCAGATAATTAATTAGCCCTAATCTATTTCTTAATGATAACTTACAAATTCCATATACTCACTGTTTTCCTTCTTACTTCCTTTACTTTTGTTTCTTTGTTATGCAAATTTCCCCTGGGACAGACCTCATGCTTTTCCACTTTGCTGTCCACTCTATCACCACTTTTGCCATGTCAAAAAATGTGTGTCTCATTCTGTATATCTAGTCCATCACTTCTCTGTCAGGAGATGGGCAGTATTCTAAATCATTGTTTCTTTGGAATCATGGTTGATCACTGTATTGATCAGAGGTGTCTTTCAAAATCATTCATTTTTCACAATGTTGTTGTTATAATATCAGTTATTCTCCTGGTTCTACTTATTTCATCCTGCATAAGCCCAAAGTCCACTGCCTCAAACTCTTCTTCATTTGTATAGACTTCTACTTGCACCCTCTGATTATTGGAGATAAGGCCTCCTTCTATCTCTTCACCCTTTGCCATTTCTACCTTTTTCTTCTCTAGAGTATCTTTCCCCCATCTTCCATACATGGAGCTTAAGTTAAAATCCTTTGTGTTTTGTTTTATTTTACTTTATACATTTAAAACCAATACACTGAAAAGAGTTTTATAGACTTTACCTATCTGTCAATTGGGGTCCATGACACCCCTGACATAAGGGCATTTTGAAAGACTCATATTTTAAAGTCTGACCTCCTCTGATAACTGTGATCATAGAATCATGAGATTCTGGAGCTATAAGACACTTAGAAGTCATATAGTACAACTCTCTCACTTTACTAATAAAGAAACTGAGGCCCAGAGAATTAGACAGTACATAGCCGAGCTTTAATTTGAACTGAAGTCCCGTGATTCTGTGCTTGGTGCTCTTTTCATTGTACCACAATGTCTCTTAGTAAGAATAGCATGCTATTACCTAGCTTTTTCAGGTTTCCATAGCACTTCAGTCATAACTTTGTGAGATAGGTGAAATTATAAATGAGAGGGGAAGGGAATAAACATTTTTAGCATCTTCTCTGTGTCAGACACTGTGATAAGAATTCTTAATAAACATTATCTCATTTGATGCTCAAAACAACCCTAGGAGGTACGTAGCATTAGGTATCATTATCCCCATTTTACATTTGAGGAAACTGAGGCAAATAGAAGTTGAGGGATTTGCTTAGGGTTGCACAACTAGTAAGTGTCTGAAGACTCATTTGAACTCAGGTATTCCCAACGTTAGGGCCAGCACTTTAGCTACTATTTAGATGCCCATGGAGGGGGAGGCTGGTTAAATTACTTACTTGGGGTTGTACTTTTTAAAGAACTGCCTCAAGCTATTCATTTCACTTGGCCTGATTGGCTCTAGTTGGACATACTCTGCATTTGTTCCACTAGCAGAACATAAGCTCTCTAGGGCATAAGACTATTTCATTTTTGTCTCTGTGTCATCAGAGTGTACCACAGCACCTGGCACATAGTAGGCACTTAATAAATACTTACAGAAATGAACCAAACATCTCTAAAAGTCTTTACAGTCATGTTGGATATTCCCCTAGAAGGTAGATATGTTCTGCATTTGTGCCTGGTCAATCTTGGTAGTCTCATTTTGCTGACAAAGAAATAAAAGCACAGATATGTAAAGAATTTTGCTGGAGGCAACTTAAGTCAGAATTACAGCAAGAATTAGTTGAGACCTTTTTAGAGTTTCCCTCACTGAGTTCGTTGTGCCAAGAGGGCAACTGCTCTGTCAGTACAACTCTTGCTGACACTAGCTAATGCTATTTTTTGCTCTTACTCTGACAGGAACAATGTGGAAGAAAAGGACTCAAGGAAGAAAAAGTTATTTTTTGCATTTGAACCATATAGCATTCTGATTGGTATTAATTCACTGTCATTATTTCTGGCTCTTTTTGGAGGCATCTTATGCATGCGTTGTTAGGAATTCTGTGCTTTTCCATGTATGCTGAAGCTGGATTTTCTTTTATATATTTATTCTATATTATATGTTTATTATATATTTATATTTTTCCTCCGATTAGAGTGTGAGTGCCTTGAAAGCAGGGCCTGTCCTCCTTTTTCTACCTTTATCCACAGTGCTTGGCACATAGTAAGCATTTAATAAATATTTTAAAATTCATTTTACCAGGGGATATAACTTGTACACATATAAATAATAACTGATATTTGTATAACATTTTAAAAATTTGGTATATACAAAATCTTTGATGTTTACTACGCGCCAGGCGCTATGCTAAGCTTTGAGGATACAAAAAGAAGCAAATACAGTCCGTTTCCTCAAGGAACTTATAATCTAATGGGGAAGACAGCATTTGAACATATATATACAAAACAAGCAATATACAGGATAAACAAGAGATTATTAACATTGTGAAGTCACTCAAATTAAGAGGGGCTAGAGAAAGCTTCCTGTAGAAAGTGGGATTTTAGTTGGCACTTACAAAAAGCCAGGGAAGTCAGTAGTCAAGGTAGAGGACGGCGAATGTTCCAGGCATAGGAGACAGACAGAGAAAATGTATACAGAAGAAATATACAGATAGATAATAAATACAGGGCATTCTTTTTTTTGGGGCGGGGGAGCTACTGGCATCTGGAAGGTAGAAGAATCTGGAAAGGCTCCATTTAAGAGATAGGAACTGTATCATATCTTAATAAATCATCTATTTGAGTTTCTATGAAGTATAAGCTACAAGTGCCATGATCTCATTTTTTTTTTAACAAGGGGAAATAGACTCAGAGAGATTAAAATTGAGCCATAGTCACACAGATAGTAAGTGTCAAAGGCAAGGTGTAAACCCAAGTCTTTGTGGTACAAGTGCCATGATCTCATTTTTTTTTTTACAAGGGGAAATAGATTCAGAGAGATTAAAATTGAGCCAAAGTCACACAGATAGTAAGTGTCAAAGGCAAGGTGTAAACCCATCTTTCCTGCTCTTTCTGCTACAATACAGAGCTTCCCCAAATTAATTAATAATTCTGTGGTAACCATAACTTTATGGAAGTGTAGTGAGTATCAAACACTTGAAGACTGTTTAGTTTATATCTGATAGGTCTGAATACAGGCTACACTCCAGACCCCCCAAATCTGACTTACAAAAAAACTCTGTCTGGCCTTATAATTTAACTTTAAGTAATGGATTCAGGGGAGATGACATATTGTGGAAGAGAATATGACAACAGAACTGATAAAGACAAGAAAATAGTGATAAAAAAGTTTATTTAAATTTAAATTATTTTCACAGTGAATGTATCCATGATATATAAATCTATGTAATTATTTTATATAGTAATGTTGTATATACTTATGCAGTTTTTTCCTTTTCAAAAGATTTAATTTGGAGGGCTGGGCCTATAATTTATGTCAGTTTACATTGGGCTAATTTGGCATTAGGTAATGCTGATAACTAATGAATTGATCCAATTACCTACTATTGCTGATGAGTTGTTTATATCTGAACCAGATGACATCATTAATAAAAAAATATTCTGAGTCTATAATGAGTGAATTTGATTTTTCTGTGTGTATTAGAGCCACAGGGCTCCTGCTAGATACAAGGTACTGTTGGGTACTGAGCTTATAAATGTAGAGATGATGAGGACTCTGCTCTGGAGAAGCTTATAGTCTTTTAAAAAAATAGAATTTTATTGATTCCTTTAGTTTTTACATCCCCTTGAATTCCCCCTGCATCCTACTCCTTCTCTTTTCCCAAAAAGTCATTTCTTATAACAAAAATTAAAGGAATAGAGAAAACAAAGAAGAAAAAAATTCAGTAAAATCAATCAATACACTAAAAAAAAGAAACTGATGTTATATGCAGTATTCCACACCCACAGCTACCACACTGCTGACCCACACACATACACACACCTCTGCAAAGGAGTGGAAGAAGGTATATAATCATGTTTCTTCTTTGGTGCCAAGTTTGCTTTTATAAGTTTATCTTTCATTTTTTATTGTTTTGTAGTTTTTTTTTAAACTTATATTGTTGTTGTCATTGTGTATATTGCTTCCCTGGCTCCACTTTCTTCACTTTCTATCAGCTCATATAAGTCTTCTGATGCTTCTCTTCATATTTGTTGTTTCTTATTGTACGATAATATTCCATTACATTCATGTAGCCCAATTTGTGTAACTTTTCTCCAGGTAGGGAGCATCTACTTTGTTTTCAGTTATTTGTTACCACAAAAATTGCTGCTATAAATACTTTGGTTAACATGCAGCCTTTCTTTTTTTGTTAGTGACTTTCTCAAGTTACATGCCTAGCAAGATAATCTCTGGGTCACATGGTATGGACATTTTAGCCAATTTATTTGTATAATTCCAAATTTCTTTCTAGAATGGCTGTAGTAATTCATAGCCCCACCAACACTGCATGAGAGTGCTTGTCTTTCCACAATAATCATAATGATGTTGTTCAGTTGTTTCAGTCATATCTGATTCTTCATGTCCTCATTTGGAGTTTTCTTGGCAAAGATACTGGAATGGTTTGCAATTTCCTTCTCCAGCTCATTTGACAGATGAGGAAACTGAGGCAAACAGGGTTAAGTGACTTGCCCAGGATCACACAGCTAGTAAGTATCTTAAACTGAATTTGAATTAATGTCTTCCTGATTCCAGGGTTGGCACTCTATCCACTGTGCTGATTCTGTCTAGCAGCCCCAAATAATAATAGCTAGCATTTCTATAGTGCTTTACGGTTTGCATTATGCTTTCTATATATTATCTCATTTGATCCTCATAACGATCCTGGAAGACTGATGCTATTATTATCCCCATTTTACAGATGGTGAAATGAGGCAAACAGCAGTTAACTGATTTACCCAGTTAGTAAGCATCTGAGACAGGATTTGAATTTAGCTTTTTCTCACCCCAAATCTAGGTTTTGCCCACTGTACGGTCTAGCTGCCAACCCCCTATATGATATTCCCATTTTTAGTCATGTTTGCCAGTTTTCTGGGTTTGAGGTGAAACCTAGGGTTATTTTCATTTGCATTTCTCAATTACTTTCCAGGCAACTAGGTGGGAGAGTAGATAGTGGGCCTGAAGTCAGAAAGATCTGAATTCAAATATGGCCTCAGACACTTAATAGTTGTGTGATCTTAGGCAGGTCACTTAACCTCTGACTGCCTCAGTGTCCTCCTCATATGTAAAATGAGGGACAATAATGGCACCTATTGCTCAAGGTTGTTGTGAGTCTCAGATGAGGTGATATTTGTAAAAATGCTTGGCAAACCTTAAATTACTACATAAATACTGTTATTATTAATGAATTGAAACATTCTTTCATAGGTATCAAAGTGTGCAATTCTACTTTTGAAGAATGTTCATGTTCTTTGGCCACTTGTCTTTTGGAGAATGACTTTTTGTCACATAATTCTGTTAGTTGTCTATATACAATTCACATCATTATGTAGGCATTTGGTAAGAAATGTAAATCTAATAGGGAAGAAAAGATATTTTTTTTTTGAATGCCACATGAAAATTTGAGTAGTAATGGGTTGGTAAGTCAAATTATTGTATTTGTAATTTGTATTTGTAATTTGTAAATGTAGTATTTATGGCAATTAGACTTAATTAGAACAGGTTTCTAAGAGTTTGTCTTTCCACTAATCTCCTCTAACTCCCTATTCCTACCCCTGCCTTGCCCCTCCCCCATCTAAATTCCTGGCCTCCCATTTTCTCACTGGTCCCAATGTTATCATTCTTTTCCTACCGAGATCCTAGAATCGTAGACTGAGGGCTAGAAGTAACCTTGGAAGCTATTTAGTCTAACCCCTTCATTTTTTACAGATAAGGCAACTGAGATCAGAGAGGTTAAGTGACTTGCTTGTGGGTCACATGGGTAGAAAGCATCCAAGCGTGGAATTAAAGCCAGATCTTTTAATTTCCAATCCAAAACTCTTTTCTCTATGTCACACTGTCTGCTGACAGGAACCATCGTGTAGACTTCTTTTGTTCAATACAGTCTTTGGTATGTAGTACAAGTTCAAGGAAAAGAATCTGTAAGTTGACATATTGGAATCTCTTTGTAACAAAAAACAATTCTCCTTCCTCAGATATCTTAGTCATTAAAATCATGAGTGGATGCTTGAAGGAGAAAGCTCATGAGACAATTAGTTTTTAGTGAACTCAGGGATTGTCTTTCACCTCTTTTTGTACTCCTAGTAGGAACTTAATAAATGTTTATTGATTGATCTAGGAGACTCAGTAATGCCCTTTGGGGCTTGGATAACGTAGCAAGTCAATTCAGAACCTGGTATTATAGAGGGAGTGAGCCTGGAGAGGGCAAATTCAGTTTAGTCCTTGAGAGGAAATTGGTGGGAGAAAAAAAAAAGGTAAGACCCCTTATCTCCTTCCTTCCTGTTTTCATTGACCAGAGGAGAGGCAGCAGACAACTGTATCATACCTAAGGGTAAGTTCATGAGGACTTCACAAATAGAAGAAAAGGACTTCTAGTAGCCAGCAACCATGAATTACTTCTGCCATACATAGTCTTGAAGTTTGAACCCACTTTCCCCTCGGCTCTACGTGTACTTAATGGAGAATGTGCTTCAGTTGTGTGTGTGTGTGTGTGTGTGCACATGCGCGCATGCACATGTATGTTTTCTATCAGGTATTATTACTAT
Source organism: Vombatus ursinus (assembly GCF_900497805.2). Lineage (NCBI taxonomy): Eukaryota > Metazoa > Chordata > Mammalia > Diprotodontia > Vombatidae > Vombatus > Vombatus ursinus. The sequence continues at coordinate 42,119,712 of NW_020954610.1, forward strand.
ACCATACTAGTGAAACAATTTGTTATAGCCAATTTTCTGGCAGGTCAATTAACATTAAGTGACAATCAATGGGAGGGAGCATTGGTGGTGTCTTGTAAGCTATAATACTGGAAAACTACCCTCAACCCCTCAGGCTTACCTCTGGAACCCTAAAGGGAGAAGTAACCTTTCATCCATGGAGCACCCAGTGTGGAGAGGAGTTGGGAAGAGCCTATGTTACAATATGCTTATACATAGAAAGGAAGTTAGAACTTGACAGAGGTATAAGGAAATGATCAGTGTCTAGGTAGTCATTCAAAATGCGGGTGTAAAAGAGCATGGGATGATACCTCACTGGTTATCACTTCTGTCATCTGTGGGACTGGAAACTCACCCAAAGTCATAGTTCATTTTGCCAGAAGGTAAGAATTGATCAAAGTACCAAAAGTAATCCTTCTTCAAATATTATTTGAATATATTCTAGAGGTAATCCTGAGGGGTTTAAGGTTGTTTTCCAGTATTATGACCCCTACCCCAATGTGCTCCCATCCACTGATTATCACTTGATGTTAATGAGTCTGCCCAAATCTAGTTCAAACCTTTCATTTTCAGGTGAGGAAACATAGGTACAAAGAGGTTTAGTAATTTTCCTAAGGTCATACAGGTTGTATGTGGCAGATCAGGATGTGAACTCAAGACCCCTTTTGAATCTTTATGTAACATTTTTTCCATTATACCATATGTACTATATATTTGTTCTCTCTTTCTTTTTTTAGGCAATTAGGGTTAAGTGACTTGCCCAGGGTTACACAGTTAGTGTCAAGTGTTTGGTCTGAAGCCAGATTTAAACTCAGATCCTCCTGACTTCAGGGCCGGTGCATATCTTTGTTCTCCTTGACTATAGTCGAGAGTTAGTTGACTTTGTGTATCAACGCAAGAATGATTCCTAATGGATAGAGAGCTGGACTTGGAGCTAGGAAATGTGCTTTCAAATCCTTCCTCTGACATTTTCTAGCTATGTGATCTTTGTCAAGTCATTTCACACCTATCAGGCTTGGTTCGTTTCCTCATCTGTAAAATGGGCATAATAATGACCATAGTATCTATTTCACAGGGTTGTTGTGAAGCTCAATGAGAAAAGAGACATAAAGTACTTTGTAAACTTTGATATGCTGTAGAGATATCAGTCATTATTACTGATAACCTAGGAAAAATCCCTTACTTATCTGCTCCCTGTTTCAGTTTCCTCATCTGTAAAATGAGATTGTTGGACTAAATGATCTCTGATGTTCCCTCTAGCTCTGTCTGTGGTCCTATGGTTGTCACTGTTATTGTTATTATTATTAATAATAAAGTGATGGACTTAATACCCAAACTATACAAGTTGGGCTTTGAAGAATCTGGAGAAGACGCACAGGGAAAGGGAGGAAAAAAATTTAGAAATAAAATCCCAAATCTCTCTTTTCAGTGTAATAAAAGCAATTTTCTTTTGCCTGTATAAACAATTTCCTTTTAGAGCAGAAACTAAGGAATGCATTCTTGGCCCAGGAAAGCAGGATTCAATTTGAAGGTTAACGTTTGGTGAGAAAAGTATTCCCAGAAATAATATTTGAAGGAGGATTACGTTCTGTACCTTGGTCAATTCTTACCTTCTGGCAAAATGAACTATGGTGTTGGATGGGTTTCCAGCCTCGCAGATGCCAGAGGTGATATCCAATGAGGTACCATTCCATGTTCTTTTACACTCACACTTTAAATGGTTGCCAAGACATTGGTCTTTTCCTTACATCTCTGTTCAGTGCTATGACGCGTGGCCTGATGTGTTGCACACGATGCTGAAGGTGTGGGGATTTTGACAGCTTGGTTGGTTCAATGGATTCAGCAGAGACTGAAGATTGGTTGGCAAATACTAGAGAATCAGATTCCTGAAGAGAGACACTTTAAAATGTCTTTGATTTCCCTTATGGGGATAAGGAAAAAAAAAACAAAATTCCTCCTTCCATGTTATAGAATTTGAAAGAAGAGTCAAATAATTTTGACTTAGGGTTCGAAGTAAGCTTTTAAACTTTGCCCCTCCTCTTAAACCATACACCCGGATTTTCCTCTAGGTTTTCTAACTACACTGAATGAAAGAAAGGATTTGGTTCAGGTTTAAAAAATTCCTTGCAGGATTTGTTGCCTAAATACTCTTGATTTGTGGATGTTATATGAAAACCAGAAGCTTGATGAGTTCATTTTTATTGTAGAGCTGTTTAAGATGAAGTAAAGGAATCCAAATTAGTTAGGAAAGATTAGATTTTACTTTAAAACATTGTACATATAATTCTTTATAAAATGGGAAATATGATATCAAAATAGATTTTTAAAATCCTCCAACTGTATATACAAATCACAAACATTAGGTCAATATATTATCTGGATTTGTCTTAGTAGAAAAGGCTGATTTATGCAAAAGTAATTGGTGTGCTGCAAAATTTAGGAGCAGGAGAAATGGAAATATAGCCTGTTCAGCAAAAATCCTTCTCTAGATGATTCTTGGACATGATTGCAATGCTTATTGAAAGCTCATGGAAAAGTCATCGAGACTCTTATTTCTGGCCCCTTATTATGATTATGGAGAAAATGACTTTTAAAACCTGATACGTTCACTTATGCACAAAGGTATATTTTTACAGCATAGCTAAAACAGTAAATTAGAAATATTCTTATATTCCAAAATGACTTGGTATTATTTTATTTTGTCATAAATTGCAGGTATCCCAAGTGTTATGGAAACCCTACCAGGGTTTGAAGTTGTAACCGCAGCTAATGTATTTGAAAAATAAAAAGCTTTTTGTCAGTATGGTGTCTGCTTCAAACTGTGTAAGATACACTTATTCTCTGAGATAGAGGGACTTTTTTTTTTAACAAAACCTTTAAAGACCATGCAGGAAATATTACACACTCTAAGGGACATAGTTAAAGCAAAAAGGAGTAATTGAATGCAAGTGAGAAAAAGGGATTTATTTTAAATTAAAGAATCTTGACAAGCAGACCAGAGAACAAAGGGTGACATTCTTCACTACCTATTTTCCCATGGGTGCCAAACTCTCGTGGACTTCAATGGGAACACTGCTCATACGGGGGAGACCCAGAACTGAAGGAAACTAGATCAAAGTAAGCACCTCAAAGCTTTGTGCTAGTCCAGCTGTTCTCAAAATTCCATTTCTAGGGATATTTTGCAGTTTTTGCCTGTCTTTTCCAAAATGGAATGTGCAAGATATTTCAAAATCAAAGACCCAACTTTCTTTGGATTACCATTACCATTACCATGACCACTACCACTACCATTACCATTATTATTTACCCTTTTTCTCATCTTTTGCCAGAAGATATATTGTGACTTGGGGATTTTAATTCACCTGTTGGTGATGTAGGGAAGGTGATGTAGGGCATGGGTACCTTTAATGATCATGGCTAAGGAGAGTTTCCTGTGGTATCTACAATATGCAACCAAGGAAGAGTGTGTTTCATTTAGTTCCCATACACAATTTGTCCCAAGAGCTCTCTGTTAGGTTAAATCTTCAACACCAGTCTCCTGGATTCGTCAATCTCTTTGTGTCTTTGACTCTCCATCAGAAGGAACCTCACATCTGCTTTTCCTTTCCCATGCACCTTCCTCCTCTCCATAAGCTTTCATTTCATCCGTTAAGTTCTCTCCTAATTTCTGCCATTGGGAGACCAGTGTTTATTGTTACCTTACTTCCACATCCTTTAGAGACCACATATTTGAAAGGAAGACATGAGTCCATTGTTCAAACTCACACACACACACACACACACACACACACGTACATATGCACATATATATTGAATTGAATTATGTCATCTCCTCTTTATAACCAATGAATTTGTGTTCTCCTCCACACCAGTGCCAAAGTGATATTCCTAAAGCATAGGTCTGTGGGTGTCACTCTTCTTTTCAATTACCTCCAGTGGCTCCTTCTTATCCCTAGATTTACATACAAATTTTTCTGCTGCGCACATAAAACCCTTAGAAATTTGGCTCCAACTTAGCTGATACAGCAAACTGGGCTTCTTGCTGTTCTTCACACATACCGCTCTCTCTCCTATCTCTGTGACTTATCATTGGCTCTCCTCCATTCCTGCAATGCTCTTCCTCCTCAATTCTGCTTCTTAGTATTCCTAATTTCCTTCAAAGTTTGACTTAAATGTCATCTCCTTGATGAGACCTTTTCTGATCCCTGCCCCCTCTCCCCTCCTCCAGATTCTGGTCCTCTATCTGCAATAACCTAATAAATAATGTTCTGTGTCCCCTATTACATATATATACTGTCTCTTTTGATAGAATTGTATGCTCCTGGAAGCAGGGGTTTTTTCAGTTATGGCTTTGTATCCTCAGTGCTCAGTACTGTGCCTGGCACTTAATAAAGACTTATTGACTGATTAACTCATTATACCTTGGGTAGAATACCAAGACTTTCTCAATTATATTATTCCTGTTTGATATCTTGTGCATAAGAAGAAATTTAAAAAAATAAGCTCATGAAATTGAATGGTCCTGTTATGACCTAATTAAGAAGGACATATTTGAAGGCATAGAGTACAGTGGGAAGAATACTGTTTTTTGAGTCAGAAAATCTGGGTTCAAATCCTGTCTCTGTCACTTTTTCAATGGCCAAGTTAGTTGGACTCTTTGGGCTTCTGTTTACTCATTTGTAAAATGAGTGTTTTAGACTATATGGACTCTAAGATCCATTCTAATTCTAAATCTATGATCCTATTTGAAACAAACCTTCTTTGATCCACCCCCTCCCACCAATCCAGGACTTTATTTCCCATAATCTGAAGGATAATCAAATAGAGATTTGTGGAAGATCCAACAAGCAGAAGAGCTTCCAAGTTCGCAGTATAAAGAATTGAGGTCACAATGTAATCACCTTCTCTGTTTACATTTAAATTATGTCACATACATACAGTAAGTACTCAATAAATGCTTTTTCATTCACTCATAACTAGGCTACAAGCTGACATATAGTTCTGACTCTGTCAGTGCAGGGATTAATGGTAATTCATTTACTGTATCAATCAATAGTTAAGTTACCTACTATGTGTCAGGGACGGTACCAAGTGCTAGGGATACAAAGAAAGGCAAAAAAATAGTCCCTGCCCTCAAGGAGCTTACAATCGAATGGGAAGAGATAACTTACACAAGGGAGCTGAAAAGTTGGGGGGTTGAAGGGACTTGGTACAGGAGTATGTTGGAGAAATCCAGTGGAGTGCAGCCTGGTGAGACCAATGCGGTAGAGTTGAGCTAGTGAGGAGATGATTCTTCTTTATGTCTCCAGGACCTAGAGTTCCATAAGACTGAGGGTAGACATGGAAGAATACTAATTACTTGAGACATGGGCTGATATTTGTTACTATGTGGTATAGTGGTAAAAGTGTTGTTTTTAGGGGTCAGAAAAACTGTGTTTGAGCCCTAGTCCTGCCATTTACTACGAGTGATACTGTGCAATCATTCTATCCGGCTGAACTTAACTTCCCTTGTTTGTAAAATGGGCATACTAAATAATACCTGCTCCTGCTTACCTCACGGGGTTATTGTGGGGCTCACATGCTGTTTTGCTGTTATTCAGTTCAGTCGTGTCTGACTCTTCATGACCCCATTTGGGGTTTTCTTGGCAAAGATACTGGAGTAATTTGCTATTTCCTTCTCCAGCTCATTTTATAGATGAGGAACTGAGGCAAACAGGGTTAAGTGACTTGCCCAGTGTCACACAGGTGGTAAGTGACTGAGGTTGGATTTGAACTCAGGAAGATGAGTTTTCCTGATTCCAGACCTGGTGTATTTATTGACTGTGCCACTCAGCTTCCCCTCACATGCCATATGAATGTAAAATATAGCTAAATCACTCTTACTCTATCAAAGTATATTCATTAGATCATAGTGTTAATGAGAAGAAAGCTTAGTAATCATTTGCTCCTACTATCTTATTTTACAAATGAGGAAACAGAGAGAGATGTTAAATGATTTGCACTAGCATCCTCCCACTCACCCAGTTCAATCTCAGTGGCATCCTTCACTCCTTAACCTCCCCTACCCCACATATCTAATTGGTTGCTAAATCTTGTTCTTACCTTCCCAACATTTCCTCCAAGTGCCCCTTATATTCTTCTCACATGACCACTAGCCTAGTTCAGGTCTTTGTGACTTTTGCCATAGTCTTATAATTGGCTTCCCTGCCTTGAGTCTCTCCCCACTCCAATCCATTCTTTACTCATTTGTCAAAGCAATTTTCTTAATGGGAAAGTCTGACTATGTTAACTTACTACTCCCTCAGGAAATTCCAGTGGCTTCTTATTATTACTAGGATCAAATATAGTGCCCTCTGTTCAGCATTTTCATACATTCAGCCTGGCTCTTTTCTGTGTTTCCAGTCTTCTCACATCTTACTTTCCACTTATTTGATGATCCAGACACCTTGGCCAACTTGCAGTTCCTTGAATGTGACCCTCCAAATCTCCCATCTCCATACCTTTGCACTGGTGGTTCCCCATGCCTGAAATGCTCTGCCTCCTTCACCTCTGCCACCTACCTTCCCTGACTTCCTTCAAGACTCAGCTCACACTATACCTTCTGCTAAAGGCCTTTCCTCAGCCCTTCTAGGTGCTCATATTTTTAAGTCAACAAGCATTTCCTTCCTCTTTTAGATTATCTTCATTCTCTTTGAATATATCTTATATGTATCTCAATTACATGTTGTTTTCCCCATTAGAATGTATGCTTCCTGAGGGCAGGGATTGTGGGTTGGTTTTTTTTTTTTTTTTGCTTTTCTTTGTATCCCCAGAACTTAGCACAATGCCTTGTATATAATAAACACTTAATAAATGTTTGACTAACTGATTGATAGGTCACATCAAGGTAAAGCAATGCTTCAAATCTAGGTCCTTTGATTCCATTGGATTCAATGTCATTTCCATTGCAACTTTTGGACATGTAATTGGATATAGGGAGGAAGGAAACATTTATTAAGTGCCTACTATTTGCCAACAACAGTGTGGTGTTGTTTCCCCCATTAAAATGTATACTTCCTGAGGGAAAGGATTGTGGTTTTGTTTGTTTTTGCTTTTTTTTTTTTGGTATCCTTGGAACTTAGGACAGTGCCTGGTACACAGTAGGCACTTAATAATGTTTAAAATTTATTTTTGTTTATTAATTTATTGCTAAGCCATTTACAAATATTATCTCATTCAATCTTCACAACAAATCTGTGAAATATTATTATAATTATTATTATTAGTTGCTATTATCTTTATTTTATATTTGAAAAAGCTGAGGCAGACATAAGCTAAGTGACTTACTCAGGTCACACAACTAGTAAGGCCAGATTTAAACTCAGGACTTCCTGATTACAGTGTTCTATCCACTGTGCCACCTAACTATAGCCATTATATATTTTTCCCACATGCAAATGCCATTTTTTTGGATTTGTGATTTCATTGGGCTAAGAAACTCCCAAGGAAGATTTTCCCTTTACCAGTATAGATCTATATATGCTTGAAAACTTATAGTCTGAGAAAATTGCCTAGGACACAAAGGGGTTAAGAGGCTTGCGCAGAATCACGTAGCTACTATGTGTCAGAAGTGGGACTTGAAGTCAGGTCTCCCTGATTCTGATGCCTCCATTTTATCTACTATGCCACACACCCTTCATATGTATATATGTACATGTATAGATGTACATATATGTATACACACATATGTATGTGCATCTATGTGCAAATGTATATGTGTTTTATGAATATTTTAGATATATGTATATATATGCCATACTTTTAAAAACATTTATGTCAGTGTATTTTGGGGCAGCAGATTATGTAATATATCTGCATTAGGCAGGTGGGTGGTACAGTGGATAGAGTGCCTGCTCTGGAGTTAGGAGGACCTGAGTTCAAATCCAGCCTCAGACATTTACTAGCTGTGTGACCCTGGGCAAGTCTCTTAACCCCATTTATCTCAGTTTCTTCATCTGTCAATGAGCTAGAAAAGGAAATGGCAAACCACTCCAGAATATTTGCCAAGAAAACCCCAAATGGGGTCACAACGAGTCAGACATGACTGAAATGACTGAACAACAACAAACAACAACAATAAGAATTTATAGATTGTTTAGAATTTCAGTGCAAAGAAGTTCATATGAATGAATTATCATAATCACTACCATCATCACTGGTTTAGTCCTGTAATTTCTTTGGTGTAGAGAACTCCCAATGTGGAAATCCAATTCACTCCATCAATAGAGATGAGTATCTGTTCTGCCCCTTAGAGTCTTAAAAGAGTTAGCCTAGGGGCACTGAGAGGCCAAGCAAACTGCCCAGGGTCACACGGTATATATCGGAGGCAGGACTTGAACCCACATCTTCCTAACTCTAAGATCGACTTTCTATCTATGTACCCCTCACTTAATATTATTATTCCCAGGAAAAATGTCAGCACATTCTCAAAAAGTCCTGAAGTTCTCAACAAGGAACATGTTATACAGAATCCATTAGATCACCGGGCTTAGGACTTCCTTTTGGTTCAACTCTTACTTCCAGAAATGTCACAAAACTTGTTGGCCACATTCCAAAGCAATGCTGAACAGGAGTATAGCTCCATTAGGAAACGTAATTTGTGAGCTGGGACTCTTTTTGGTTCTATTCCTGGCTGTCAGAAAGAACTAAGGAAATGCTCCATGTGTATGCCCTTTCCCTTAGGCTTTGAAATGGACTGAAATGTCTAGTTTCAAAACTCTCTCTCTCTCTCTCTCTTTCTCTCGCTCTCTCCCCCTCTGTGTCTCTCTTTTCCTTTGGTCTTCTCTTTTCTCTTTCTTTCTGTCTCTCTTCTCTCTGTTTCTCTTTTCTCTCTGTCTCTCTTTCCCTTTCAGTCTCTCCCTCCCCCAAAACCTATCTCTCTGTCTCATTCTCTCTCTCTTTTTCTCTCTCTTTCTGTCTCTCTTTTTTCTTTTCTGTCTTTTTTTTCTTGGTCCTTCTGTCTTCCTTTCTCCCTCTCCCTCTCCCTCCTCCTCCTCCTTCTCTCTCTCTCTCTCTCTCTCTCTCTCTCTCTCTCTCTCCCTCTATACACACACACACACACACACACACACACACACACACACACACAAATTCATCAGAAGAGTTCTCAAGATATTGCTCTCCACATGCAGCCCATAGATCAACTTAACTATAGTGCATGGCCCTCTGTTTATCATCCCTCCTGAAACCATGTGGAATCCTCATCTTCTCTAATCCTTGTCTATAGTATTTCCAAAGTACTTTACAAGTCTAGAGTAACAGCCTTTAATGCCTTGCAGCAGCTGGGCTAGTAGCACACATGATATCTTAAATGTAACAATCAAAGGAACATGCAAGATCTTGGTATTTCCGCTGGCTTGCAGATGTACAGGATACAGGTCCAAAACCTATAATGTCAATTTTAGACAAAAGAAATTTAAAACAAAATAACTTCTCACTGCCCCGTGTCAACACTCATCTAGGGTGAAGGAGTGCTCTCTGATAGGGGAGAGTGTGTGTATTATATATCAGCTATCTGACCCCTGCCATAATTTCTTTTTTGTGCGTATGTATGTGAGTAACCTGGCTCAAGATTTATGTAATGGAGGGCATTGTTTTATTAATCTGCACCATGTGGCATTTTCCAGGTGCTAAGCTTTGATCTTCCTGCCCTCAACCGCATTCGGTTTTCTAGTACTCATTGACAGTGATGCTTGTGATTTAAGGTCATGTTTTTCTCACTGTGAGGAAAAAAAAGGAGTCAAGTTAACTCTATAATGAGTCTGGGACCCTTTTCTTCTATTCCTGTTTTGTCTCAATTCGAACTAAAGCTCACTCAAATGGTTTAGGAGAATCTAGCTAAGGAGAAAAGAATATCCTTCAAAAATTTTTTTCTTGGTTTTGTTTTATGGTAAGAACACTGTTTATGGCTGACATTATTATTGGAAATCTTACATAGTCATAACTAAAGAAACTTGGGTACACATTAAAGCAATGATGGAGTATAAAACACAAGAGGCAAATTTTCATTTCTCCAGGTTAGTAACATAGGAGGCTATGGAGGGGAGAAGAGGGAGAAAAGACTGATGAGGATGCAGAAAGCCAAACACAATTTTCAAAACCACTTACTTCCATCCTGACCCTGCTACCTCCCTGAAAATGTGATGCTAATAGTTCTAAAAGCCAAGTGAAATTTTGTTGTCAAAAAGTAATTTCTTAGAGAATATACCTGAAGAAAATTCAGGGAAATAGCAAGATGGACTGGTTGTAGCATAATAGACTTTTTTTTTTATTGTAGTAACTCTTAATTCTCCTTTGGACTTATTCATATTTGCCCCTTCTTCCCTTTTACAATATTTAAAATTAAAATTAAAATTTAAAACAATATTAAAAAAACTATTTACATTTCAATTATGATACATAAAGTATCATAATATTTTTGGATCATTCTCTCTAGGTTCTTAACATTCTCACTCTTTGTTTCTCCCCTTCTCTCCTCTCTTCTCTCCGTCTCTCTGTCTCTGTCTCTGTCCCTCTCTCTCATATAATCTCTCACTTTCACTCTCATTCTCAATTTGGATAATACTTCCAGGGTATATTGCTCAATTGAATATTGGGTCAAATGGCTTAGTTATTTTTCTTGCTTTTACCATGAAATGCCAGATGGCTAGCTGAAAAGATTCTACAAGCTTGCAGTTTCACCAGTGATGAATGGATGTACCTATTTCTTCACACTGTCACCTGCATTGAGTATTATTGCTTTTGATAGTTTTTTTTTTCAATTTGGTGGATCTGAGTTCATTCACTTTTTAAAAAAGAAATTAACATTCTAAGACATCCCTGGGACATTATGTGTCTATATGAGGTTTATTCTGCCAACATATGTGGTTGTGATAAAGTACAAATCCAAATCTAGAAATCATTTTAAAAAACTTATTTATTTTTAACGTTGATTAAAATTTTTTGAGTTCTGAATTCTCTCTCTCCTACCCACTCCTACCCTATCCATTGAGAAGGCAAGTAATATGGTATCAATTATACATGTGAAATCATTCAAAATATACTTCCATATTAGCCATGTTTGAAAAATAAAAAAAAAAAACAACAAAAAGCAAGAAACAAAAAAGGGAGGGGGGAGTAAACAAAGGATACTTCTGTCTACACTCAGAATACATCAGTTCTCTCTCTGGAGGTGGATAGCATTTTTCATCATGGGTCCTTTGGAATGGCTTGGATCATTGTATAAATCAGAATAGCTAACCTAGAAATAACATAGTTGGTTTAGGGATGTGGTCTAATACGTGAATTACTTTCTTGCTGTGTGTATCTCAACAGGTACTTCTAGATCACGATCTAGATCAAAACTCTCTTGGCCTTTGCACCTTCTTTGGAGTCTCTAAAGCCTGTCTGTATAAGTTGTCACCCATGCGGCAATGGTAAGGCTGTATATGGCAATGGCTAAGGTAGGGCTTCATCTGCTTTAAGCTGAACAAGACTTAAGAACACAGGTCATGAAGCTCTCATTTCATCCGGGCCTGAGTCCTGGCCCAGGCAGCATTGCTTCCTTCTCAGTTGCTGTTGTGATTATCCATCCAACGCGGAGTGGATTGGACCTGTCCCTCCAGTTCATGGGATCATAGTGTTAGAGTTATGAGGGATCTTAGAGGTCATTTAGTCTAAAACTCTTACTTTATAGATGAGATAATTGAAGTTGTTGTTAATTACAAAGTAATTATTCATTAAAGATGAGGTTGATTAATCAGAGAGGTTAATTACCCAAGGCAGAAGTGTCAACCACCTGGCTAGCAGAGGCAATACTCCATAGTGCTATAAGAACCAGATTAAAGTGTAATTGGGCAATATTTCACACAATAAATAAAAATGCATTAGAACATAGATGATATTAAACTGTGGTTTTCTAAGTTACTATGCAGCCTATGGGGCAGGTAGATGCTGCAGTGGATAGAGAGCCAGGCCTAGAATCAGGGAGATTCATCTTCCTGAGTTCAAATTCAGCCTCAGACGCTTACTGTGTGACCCTTAGAAAGTCACTTAACCCTGTTTGCCTCAGTTTCCTCATCTTTAAAATGAGCTGGAGAAGGAAATGGTAAACCACTCTGGTATCTTTGCCAAGAAAATCCCCAAAATAGGGTCATGGAGAGGCTGGACACAACTGAAATGACTGAACAAGAACAAACACAGACTGCAGGGGTCCTTATGCATGGTTTAATGGCTCCCGTTTCCTTTTGAGTTTTATATCAGAGGTCCAAATTCACAGAGGTACTAAATGGCACAGGTATAATTTGAACCATGGCCTTCTGGCTCTAAATCTAGCTCTATAAAATGAACCCCACTGAACCACACTGCCAGTACCCAGGTTGAATTTTGTTCAAAGAGAAGATTTGCAAGCTCCGTGATTTCTCTCAACAGTCTTGCTAATCTGGGGTGAACAGCAAAATAGTCTTAATACTAAAAATGTGTTATATTGGGAGCTAGATCTAATATAAGGAGGCTTTAAATCTTTAAAGCTTACACGTAACACTAGGCTTTTTTTCCTGCTTTATTTCTAAAAATTCATGGAGTGGCCAATAGGGGCGTTCTAGAATGTCATGGAAAAGAATATTCTTATAGCATAACTGTTCTCAATTGGAAGCAGGAAGTATCATTAACCCTAGCCTTCCACCTCAAATCTCTAGGACTATATGAGACCAAGAGTGAAGATGTCAGGCTGAGTTCAACCTTTGAAAATGTGGAGATTCATGCATCACTCTTATAAGTATGCTTTTTTTTTAAGATGTGCCAGTCTTGCAACCTCAGAACACACAGGATTGAGCATATAAATTAACCTGCCTGGGTGTTGTAAGGATGGCCTAAGAATTTGGGAATCAGGATCTTTCATTATGAAATTCAGAGATGAGCTGCAACCCAGTAGCCAAGGCTGAATTGTCGGCAGTAACTTCTACTTAATGGGCTTAACAATCCACAAACATCTATTAAAAGTATGTCTGCCATAGGCCAAAACACTGTGCTGAGCCCAGGAGAGACAAAGGAAAAGCAAAATACTATGTAAGCCCATGTGATAAAAAACAAAAACAAAAAAAAAAGTTCCTGTTCTCAAAGGAGCTCATATTCTAATTGGGGTGTGGGTGGGGGAGGAGGCAACATGTACATACACAGGTACTATATACCAAATGTATGCAAAGCAGATATGAGGAAACCTTAGAGAGGAAGACTCTCACAAGGTAGCTGAGGAGAAGGGATGAAGGGGTTCAGGAAAGGCCCATTGTAGAAAGTGGTGTCACACTGGGTCTTAAAGGAATTCCAAGAGGAAGATGTGGGGAAGAAGATGATCTTTGGTTTAGGAGATAGCCATATCAAAGACATGGGAGAGAGAGGAGATATATTATTATATATGAGGAATAATTAGTACATCAGTTTGGCTGGACCATAAAGTGCATCGAGAAGAGTAATGTGCAAGGCTGGAAAGGCAGGAAGGATTTGGATTGTGAAGCATTTTAAATACCAAACAGAAGACTTTATATTTGGTCCTGGAGGTAATAGGGAGCCATATATGAGTGTGGGAGTGACATGGTCAAGACATGTACTTTAGGAAAATCACTTTGGCTGTTGCTTAGAGGATAATTAGGAGTCAGAAGAAGGCTGAGGAAAGAAGTTCAATTAAGAGGTTATTAAAATAGCTCAGTGAAAGGTGATGAGGGCCTGACCTAGCATGGTAGTTATATGCATAGAAGAAATGTGGAGATAGACTCATGATCCTGTAGTGATTCACGGATGCAGTTTCATTCCTGGCATATACACTAAGAGCCAAATTGAACTCAGAAAGTTTTCTTGGTTTCCCAGCATTTTTATTTTGCCCGTCCAAGTTAAATGATAAACTTCCTTCCAGTCCATTCTTCAGACTATTGCCTGAATATAATGAATGGTATCTGGCCATATCTTCCCTCTCATCAAAACTCTTCAGTGATTTCTTCTTGCCTAGAGAATAAAGCATAAGTACTTTGTGTTGATATACAATCTGGATCCAACCTAGTTTCCAGTCTTACTCTAGCCTTTCTTGTATAATCTGTTAGAGCCAAAGTAGATATTTCCTGCTGTGTTCCCCATCCCTGGAATGACTCTTCTATTAATCTCCTCCCCCATCTCTGGCTAAACACACTTTAGTAGGGGAGTCATCTTCAGTCATCCTGATCTGTATCTTGCCACTGGACCCAGATGGCTCTGGAGGAGAAAGTGAGGCTGGTGACTTTGCACAGCCCTCCTTCCCTTAAATCCAATTCACTTGCAAGTCATAGCATCATCTTCCTGATGTCATGGTCCTACTCGAGAATGACAAACAAAAACAACAACAGCACCCTAGTACAGAGAGAAAGGGATCTGGAAATGGGAGTCAAAGAACCTGAGTGCAAATTCTGGCTCAGCAACATAGTATCTGTGTAAACTTGGGCAGGTCCCTTCACTTCTGGGCTCCTCTTTCTCCTCATCTGTAAAATGAGGAAGCTTAACCTCCTCAAAGAGATGACCTCTAGAGTCCCCTACAGCCCTCAACCTCATGAGCCTCCTTTTCCCTTCAGGCCCAGCTTAGGTTTGACCTTGTTTATGAAACATTCCTTAATTCTTCCAAGTGGAAAGTTATCTCTCCCTTTTTGTCTGTTTGTTTTTTTTAAAGAACATTTTGTTTAGATCATTCCTTTCACTCAATTTTTTTTTGTTTTTTACTTATTTGATTACTTGTCTTATTCTCCTGTTACACTGTAGGTTCTTTGTTGGCAGAGTTTATATCCTTTTCCATCTTTGTAAAATGATGGTGATAGACTAGATGGCCTTTAAATTCTCTTATGGTTCTAAATCTTAAGTCCTATGAGCCCCATTATCAGTTATAGTCCCCTGTATATAGGAGAGGCTTAGTAAATGCATGTTGGATTAAATTGAGCTGTAGAAAGGGACCTTATTTTCCTTCATCTCTGGCACAATGCCTAGTGCTACAGTTAATGTTAGTCAGGAGTGTCTTATTGTGCTGTTTTTAAGGCAGGTAGGTGGTGCAGGGGATGGAACACTGAGCCTGGATACCAGAAGACCTGAGTTGAAATCTGGCCTGAGACACTTACTAGGTATGTGGCCTTGGTCAAGTCACTTGATTTCAGTTTACTCTTCTGTAAAATGAGGATAATAATAGCGCCCACCTCCCTGGGTTGTTTTGAGGATAAAATGAAATAAAATTTATAAAGTGCTTTGCAGACCTTAAAGTGCTATAGAAATATTAGGCATTATTATTTCTTTCCAAAAACAAATAAACAAAACCAAAAATCTCGAAAACATCAAATGATTTCAAGTTTTGGATTCTCTCACAGGACAAGGAAGATTTAAATATATGCCATGGTGTCAAATGACTCCAGTTTCTGAGGCAAACATAATAGTGGATGAGGGGGAAAAGACTTCTGTAATTAGGGCCTCCCAATCCTTGTAAAGTTAGAAATGGCAGATTTGGAATACTTTGAAATTAGCTCAACTTCTCTTCACAGGTGTTGTTGTAGTAGTTTCTGTAACTGCAAGGAAAAGTTTAGAGCAGGGTTTCATTACCTGGTCCACAGACCCCAAAGGTATCTTTTGGATATATTTCAGGGGGTCTATAAACTTGGATGAGAGATAAAAAATCTTTATCTTAATATAAATGTTTTCCTTTGTAATCCTATGTATTTTATTTCATGCATTTAAAAACATTATTCTGAGACGGAGTCTATAGACAACACCAAACTGACAAAGGGGTCTTCACACACAAAAAGGTTAAGAATGTCTGCTAGAGGGGCAGCTAGGTGGCGTAGCAGATAGAGCACCGGCCGTGGATTCAGGAGGACTTGAGTTCAAATCTGGCTTCAGACACATAACACTTACTAGCTGTGTGACCCTGTGCAAGTCACTTAACCCCCATTGCCCAACCTAACCAAAAAAAGAATGTCTGTTAGAGAGAACTTTGGTTGTAGCAGGGTAAGGGGGGGTAGACTCCATTGTGAAATGGCATTGTCCTTTTTTGCATATTCCTTACTGTTGTTGTTCTTCCTTTTGAAGAGGACCAATGACATCATGGGGTGATGTCTTGACTTGTGTGTGAATTGGATTTAAGTGAGGCAGAGCTGTGCAAAGTCGTTGGCCTCACTCTCTCTTCCAGAGTCATTGAAGTCCAGTAGCAAGACAATAGTCAAGATAAATTTAATGTATTCATGACAATAATGTACTCATTATTAACTTTCAATGTTGGGGGCATGAATTATTGGGGAAGGAGATGAGGGATTGACCAGAAATAATATGAACATTTGGTAGTTCTATTTTGAACAATTTTTTGGCTTTGTAGAATGATCTTGGATATTATATTTCTCTGTGAGTAAAACATAATAAATAAGGAACTTCAAAGAAGAACTGGAAGTGCAGTTACAAGGGTTCTGGATCGAGAATCAGAGGTCCTGGATTCAAATGCCAGCTCTGCCACTCACTACCTATGTAAGCTTGGGCAAATCATTTTACCTCTGTGCTACAATTTCCTCCTTTATAAGAGGGAATTGGCCTGAATGACCTTCAAGGTCCCTTCAAGCTCCAAGTCAATGATCCTAATACACTTTGGATTTTGGTTCTTCATTTGTAAAATGAGGCTATTTAGACTAGGTAAATTCTAAGACTCCCTCAATAACCCTCCTACCCCAGGTCTACATCTATGATCTTGAGTTATCAGGGAAACGTATGATTGAAAAAAGAAAATGGGATCCATTCATATCCATGAGATGAAAGGAGAAAATGAAGAAGATACTCATCTCATTGGATGGACTCTCTGGGACAAGCTCATGAGGCCTGGACAAGAGTCCCACAGGATGGGCAGACAAGGGTAGGCTGTGCTAGATGGCACAGTGGATAGAGCACTAGCCCTGAAGTCAGGAGGACCTGAGTTCAAATCTGGCCTCAGACACATAACACTCACCAGCTGTGTGACTGTGGACAAGTCACTTAACCCCAATTGCCTCACCAAAAAAAAAAAAAAAAGGATAGGCTGTAGATGGGATGTTGACACCATTGGTAGGACCACTTGCATCAGATGACAAATTCATTTGAGTTTGAATTGGAGTTTTGCCATGTATTGTGATACACAGATAATCCACTATAGTCTTTCTTTGCATGTTTTATCAATGTACTTTGATGGTAATAGTTCATTCACTTCCAGTAGTCTATTCTCCCCATAATGCCCTCATTATATCAGAAACAAACCCAGTTTAGCAAAATTGACCAATGTAATCACTGCAACTGAAAGAGTATATAACATTACGTAACTCTGTCAAATGTACAAGAGTAGATATAAAGATAAAAAGATACTTGTAAAGCAGTTTTCAAATTGTAAGCTTCTATATAAATTCTAGATATTATTATTACTACTACCACTCCCACCATCACCACCACCACTACCACTACTACCGCTACTGAGATCAAAGTCTTCTGTAGAACCTGTAAAGGTCAGATTTCAGAGTAATTTAATTCAATTGCAACTTAATAAACTTGGGAATTTTTATACCCAGTCAGAGACTGGGGATTGTCAGGTGGGAGGAGAATGAAAACACTGGGAAAGGAAGAAGAATCCCAGACCAGTCATCCATGATTCTTTATACCATGTCACCATCCCTCCCTAATCCCCCTCAACACCCAGACCTGATTAACTGGACTACACCACCATGCCTCAGCTGCCTTCTGACTTTGCTTTTACAGGCCTCTTCTTCCATTGGTGAGTTCTTCCCAAGACCTCCAATTTGGGGAAGGGCCCCAGACCAGTCATCCATGATTCTTTATACCATGTCACCATCCCTCCCTAATCCCCCTCAACTCCCTTTTTACATGTTATCTTTTCCATTAGAATGTAAGCTCCTTGAGGGCAGAGACTATCTTTTTGCTTTTATTTGTATTCTCAATGCATAGCACAATGCCTGGCATCTAGTAAGTACTTATTAAATGTTTGATGACTGACTGAACGACCTAAACGCTTTGTTTCTCAGTTTTAAAGATTTGACCCTCGCTCTGGTCAATTGCTTTCTAGTTGTTGCTGTACGTGCCTATGTCTTTTTTTTTTTTCCTGATATCCTAATATGTGCAAAGAGAATGAGTGACAACATCCTTTGAGATCATCACAAAAATTCACAGGCAAATTCATAAACCTTTAAAGTAGAAAGACCCACACCCTACAACACTTCGTTTTTTACATTGATTCCTGACAATTCCCAATTGGGCTGGAGGTGGGATTTCTTTTCATAGAGCAAAATAGATTAAGAGGAGAAAAAAGTATTATTTCTACCCATGCTGGCCCCAGGCCAGGCCATGGAATTCATTCTCCTGCATCATAAAGAGCTTCCTCTTTCCCTCCTTGTTGAAATATTTTCCTCACTGGACAGAGACAGATGAGTTTGCCTGAGATACTATTGAGAAAGTCAGCTTTGACAGGCTTTAACTATTGAGCCAGTTCAGTTTCATTAAGAAGCAGCCCAAGAGGGTCAGTCATGATGTCTAGGGCTCAGATCAGAGAGGAACGTCTTTTTAGGACTTGCCTAATGTCTTTTTCACTCTGTCTTTTTCAGCAAAATATGCCTCCTTTGTTTCAGGTGATTGGCTCTGGCATCCACAGTGGCCAACAGAGGAAGCTTGACAAGGGATATCAGAAACCCAGATGAGGATGTTTTTGTCTTAAGGTGCAACATCTGCTCTGTTTATTACATGCAGTTAGGCTCCTTCCTGTTAAAAAAAAATCCTCTGGGTGCTATGGTGGTGTACAAGAGCATGAGAATGCTGGGGTCACCACCCTGACATCTCTGCTGGTGTCTTTTCAGTTTTAATTTACAGAATCTTTAAGTTGGAAACTGGTCCTTCCAAAATATTCTATTCCTATTGAGGGTACCACTAGCCCTCCAGTTACCGAGATTCTCTCAATCTTGGCATCTTCCTTAGTTTTCTCTCTCTCTCTCTGTCTCTCTGTCTCTGTCTCTGTCTCTGTCTCTCTGTCTCTCTGTCTCTCTCTGTCTCTCTGTCTCTCTTTCTCTGCTCATAACAAATTACTTGCCTAAGCTCATTGATTCCACCTCCATGAGTCCCTCCCATGATACTTCTGGTTTCCAGGCCATTCTGAACTGGACCAACAGAATCCCTTAGTCACTTCCAAATTGATGACACGTGTCAGTCACCCTAGTTTTGACCTGAGTTTTTTTTAAAGCATTTTTAAGATTCTTTATATTTTTCCCAGAAAATATGAAAAAAATCTTTTTTTCTACCCTCCATATGTCACCTGTCCCTATCCCTGCCAAGATGAGAACTTGGTAGCCACAGGAACTGTTCTAGGAGTTTTCATGAAGCAGCTGCAAGTGCTTATCTTCACACAGCAGGTAGTGGAATTTTTTTGGTTGGGGAAGATAATAAATTTCATATTGTAGGTGCCTTTAAGAGTATTTTGCAAAAAATGTGTGTTCAACACTGTCAGTGCACAGAACTTGTAAACAAACACCATCAGGCTTTAAACCTCAGAGCCCAGCTTGTTTGGAGAGGCAAGGGGACACAGTGGGACAAATGCTTGACATGGAATTGGCAAAACTGAGTTTAAATCTCAGATTTGACGCTTATTTATGTGACTATAGACAAATGGAAAAGCCATTAACTTCTCTCAGTCTCAGTTTCTTCACTTGTAAAATGAGAGTAACGTTTTTACTCATAATCTTAGAGAGCTGTTTGAGGTAGTGAAAGGTTAAATGATTTGTCCATGGTTACACAGTTTATATCAATGGAGAGAGTTTTCACACTGGGAGTTTCTCAAATAGATGAGATCACTAGAAAATGCTTATTCTACTTATGTCTGGGGGCTCTTTGAGAAAAATGTTACATACACCTTAAATCACTACATAAATGTGAGCAATAATAATTATCATCGTAATCACCATCATCATTATTATTGTTTGTTGAGAAAGACTATTGACCCAAAAGAGAGCCAGGTGTTAGCATTAAATTATGCTTTAAGATTCTATCAAATGGACTAGAGATTTCTTTACTTTCAGTTTTAGAATGTCCTCAAGTTTTTTTTTTTTTTTCCAAAGCAATTTTGCCCACTTAGAGAATCTTGGTGGGTCTTGCAGACTAAATCAATTCTTCTTACAGCCCAATGTATCTCTGAATCTATGTGACAGGAGAGTGTCTTGAGAGAAATACAAGCTGTATGTGATGAACAAGTATAAACAAAGAGTGCTGAGAATTCAAAGGAAAAAGAGAGCCTTTCCCTTTAAGGTTATCTTCTACATCCTCTGTATATATCTTTTATGTTTCCATTTATTTATAGAGTCTCCACTAGAGGCAGCATGGCATAGTGCACAGAAAGTCACCCTCAAAGTTAGGAAGACCTGGGTTCAAGTCCTTCCTTTGACACATACTGGCTGTGTGACCCTGGGCAAGTCACTTATCTCCTACTGCTCTAGACAATTCTCTAAGATTATAAATTGGAGGTAGAGTGCTAACCTGCACTGGTTAAAAAAAAATCCTCACCTAGGAGTTCCCTATTTGAATGAAATCACAAATCTAGTCCCCATTTTACTCTATTGGAAAGTGACCTTCTTGAGGGCAGGCACTGTTTTTGCCTTTCATTGTATTCTCACTGCTTGGCACAGTGCTTGGCACATATATGGTAAGTGGTTAATAAATGCCTGAGAGCTGGGGGAGACCTAAGATGACTTCATGGAAAAATTTGAGTTGGGAACTAACCCAGAAGAATGGGTTAGTTGGGTCCCTAGTTCTATTTCTGTCTTTTCCCAAATGAAAGTGTGAATCATTTTGGAAATAATTTGAAGCAGCCAGTGGCAATTTGGTTACTCATATTGAAAAAAAAAACCAGGAAATAAGGTAATGATAATACTTTTCTGTAACAAATGTACCAAGTTTTCTACATCCAAATACGAATTAAATATTCATTATTCCAAACATTAGAAATACTTTGCATAGGAGATTAAGTACTTACTACAAAATGCTGTTACTAGTATAGAGAACAGTGGCTTTGGTGTCAGAAGTACTGGGATCAAATTCTGGCTTTGACATTTACTAGTTGTGTACCCTTGGAAAGTGAGTTAACTTTCGTAAACCTCAGTTTTCCCATTTGCAAAATGAAGGCTATTGTAGTACCTACCTCAGAAGGATAGTGTGAGAAAAGTGCTTTGTTAAGTACTCACTAACTTTAAAATACTTTAGAAATGCAAATTATTAGCTGTCTAAACTTGGCTCTCTATTTAATGTGCCTCTTAGCTGCCTATCCTGTTTGTAATATGTTTCAGGAATAACTGAGCTTCCAAGAGACACAGTATAATTAGCCTCATTACTTTATAGTCATGCTACATTTATAAGCCAATGTAGGTCAGATTATTATTACTGGTCATGTGTCAAATGTCACATCATAATAGTAATGCCTAAAAAGAGGTGGCCAATTCACATTGACAGAGTTCTTGTAGAGTTAAAGACGGCTATAGATTCTTTCTGGCACCAGAAACATGTTTCTCTGTGCATTTTGGAGGACCAGTTGCATAATACATGTTCCACTCTAAGAGGGCAAATCAAACCAAATATCCAATGGGAAATTCTGACCTCTACATGCAGTCCCTCTGCATGCCTATCTCCTATATTTCATTCATATATGAGGAGGCAAATTGAAGGGAAATGAAATTGAACATCATATAAGTTGAGTAATTATTTAAGCCAGGAAATTTGGTCCTAATCCCATCATTGATTAAAAGGTACCTTAATAATGAATCCGAGATTAAGGCCTGACCACAGTGTATTCAATTCAATGGATATTTATTAAATGCCTACTGTGTGCTGGGTACTCTACTAAGCACTGGGCATACAGATACAAATTAAAACAAAAACAATCCCTAAAGACAGCACTCAAAAGGACATTAAGAAGGACATTAAATTGGGAGAAACATTAAGTTACCAGATGCAGGGGCATGATGTTTCATGGAGTGGGAACTAAGCAGAGCATCTGCTAGAAAATGGAGAGTAACTTGTGAAGTTCTGAGCCCTCTGTGAAGTAAGGCATTGGCAGGAGTTTGTTTTTCCACCCTCCAGTCTTCCCATCTGAAAGGAGAGGCAACTGAGGGGGGTTGATTATCAAAAAACCGAGTGATGAGATTTCAGGTGATCAGTTTATCCTGGGATAAATATTATGTTCCATGGAGAACCAAGCAGAACTGCTGATAGAAAATGGAGAGTGTGGGGCAGCTAGGTGGCACAGTGGACAGAGCACCGGCCCTGGATTCAGGAGGATCTGAGTTCAAATCTGGCCTCAGACACATAACACTTACTAGCTGTGTGACCCTGGGCAAGTTACTTAACCCCATTCCCTAACCAAAAAAGAAAAAAAAATGGAGAGTGTATGATGATAGATATCTAGCAAAATATTAAGTTTTTTTTTTTTTCTGAGGTGTGGCAAAGTAGCCCAAAATGCCCTTGGGCTATGACATGAACCTTGCCTCAAAATCTGGGATGCGGGGAGTTCACTTTATGCCATGTTGTTGTTTGTTCTTTGTTCTTAAAGAGGACCAATGACCTTACAAGGGTGCTATCTTGACTTGGATTTGAACTAGATTTAAGTGAGGCAGAGCTGTGCAGAGTTGTCAGCCTCACTCTCTCCTCCATAGTCATTGAAGTCCAGTGGCAAGACAAAAGTCAAGAAGACAGGTGATGGCTAGGGATACCATGGATGATCTTGGCCTTTCTAAATTAAGTTCTTTCCTAAGCCACAGTTTATCTGAGGCAATACCCATTCAATGACTAAGGACTAGGTAAGAATTAAGGCAAAATATGGCATGTGAGAGGTGAGGGAAGAATTTACCTGTATATGGTTGCTGTGCAAGGAGGTCCTATAATCTCTTCTTATTTTTTATCATTCTTAAGAGGAATGCTAAGAAGGTACTAAGCTCAATTTATTTCCTTTTTTTTACATTTTTATTTAAAGTTTTGAGTTTCAAATCTTATCCTTCCCTCCTTCCTTCTCCTCCCTCCTCTCTGAGATGGCAAGCCATCAGATATAGGTTGTATATGTGCCTTTATGTAAAACATTTCTATGTTAGTCATTTTGTTTAAGAAGACAAATAAAAGAAAAAAAGAAAGTGAAAAATAGCCTGTGTCAGTCTGTATTCAATCAATACCAGTTCCTTCTCTGGAGGCAGATAGTATGCTTCATTGTAAGTCCTTTGGGATTGTCTTACGTCGTTGTGTTGCTGAGAATATCTAGGTCATTCACAATTCTTCATCAAACAATATGCACAATGCACAATATACATGTACAATATGTACAATGTTCTCCTAGTTCTGTTCACTTTACTTTGCGTCAGTTCATGTAAGTCTTTCTGGATTTTTCTGAAATCATTCTGTTTGTCAATTCTTATAGCACAATAATATTCCATTACGATCATATATCACAACTTGTTTAGCCATTCCCCTATTAACGGACATCCCTTTGATTGCTAATTCTTAGCCACTGCAAAAAGAACTGCTACAAATATTTTTGTATTAATAGGTCCTTAGCTTAATTATTTTGAGTGCTGTTAGTACCCTCTAGATTGCAGCACCCTTGTTCCACCTTAGTGGTGACTGTGATGTCTATTGGGCACAAAGTAGCAACCAGGTTGTGTCAAACTAAGATTAACAATCCTATCCATGGTTAAAAAATGGGCACACATTATTTGACATCATGAAGTAAAACAATGTTTCCCGACTCTGATTGTCTGCTAACTTTTTTAGTTTTTTGAGCTCGGAATTTAGAGCTATAAGGGACCTTAGAGATTATCCTAGTTCAACTTTCTCACTTTATTAATAAGGAGAGTGGAGCTTAGAGCAATTACCTGATCAAGGTCATGTAGCTAGTAAATAACAGAGCCAGAATTCAAATGTCTGTCTGTCTCCCAGTTCAACGCTTTTTTTTCTCACTGTATCACATTTCTCTGTTCTTTTTGTATCAACATCATGAAAACCTAGCCCCTCCATGAAGAAGAGAGAATTTGTTTTGTTTTTTAAAGTTGCAAATTAGAATCATATTTCACTTAAGAGAGTTGGAAAGGTTTGGAAAACAGATCCATCAGTTGGATTGTCCCCTGTTGAGAATCATAACTTCATCTTAGTCTAGTCAGAGCATGAAAAGAAATTAAAGCAGAAAAAAAGTAATTTGGACCAGAGATTGCCAACATGCCTGAATTTATAGCCTTTGTTGTTTTGTGGCACATCTCCTCCTCCCAGAAGTGATGCATGGCATATGGTTAAGTTTTTTAAATTAAAGGCAATTAAAATTAATTTTGTCCTGAGAATGATTTTAGAGAACTTTTGGAAAAAATCCTGCACCAAATGAAGACTCCCTGGGATATTCCAGAACTGGGGTTGGGAATTGCTATTGTATTCTATGTGGAAAAGTTGCTTCTACAGCTCTTTACTAACAAGTTGAAGAATGTAATCATTGGTCAAGAGGTTAGTTGTGTAACCCAGGATCATTATTAGAGTGTAGATTACCTCTCTACCACAGATAGCTTTGGCATCCCCAGGGCTACTCCTGAGACTTGGTTTGCATATGTACCTCTATGACTTATAGGGTGGGGTTCACTATATCGTAAAAGTTTCCGCAAAGGATTCTATGCTGCTAATCTTTTCCCTCCTCAATCTAGCCTTCACAAAGCTGCAAAAATTCTCCAATTGGCTCTAAGTTTTCATTGATGCAGATGTTACCTTCAGTGATGCTGATCTTAATTCATCCAGGTCTGTTTTTCCTGCGTTGTTCTTGTCCATCTACTTGATCTGTGCTTTCACTGATCTAGGAGACTCCTGTATAAAGAAATGCCCCCTATTGGTGCATGTCAATACCTTCTTTGTAACTTAAGTCTTACAGACTTACCTAACACAGTAAGGGGTTAAGTGACTTGGTCAGTGTCACACAGACAGTATGGTCAGAGGCAAGACTTAAACCTAGATCTTCCTGGCTTCAAGGCCAGTTGTTTATCCTCTGCACCACCTTGTCTTTCCACATTTTCATAGTATAGGGTCCATGCAATGTCCTGGGCGGGGGGGCTTCCCTGTTTTGTTCTGTCATAGTGAGGAAACCACTGTAGCACATGGGATGTCCATCAGTTATCCTTTGCTGTTATAACATGACCAACTATATTTTTCTTTGATCATGCATTTCTTTCATTAAATCCTTTAATCTATTTCTTCTTTAGAGTTCTTAATATGTTAAATGTTATAGCTGGACTCACTTCCATCATGCACCTCTCCCTTGCTCTTTGAATCATACTTCATTTTAATTCATAGAATCATAGAGTCACAGTTCTTGAGTTAGACATACTTCAGAAGCCATCTAGTTGAACCTTTTCATTATACTGAGGCCTAGGATGGATAAATGAGGTGGATAGTTAGCATTGAAGGTGAAATTTGAATCCAGGTCTTTGATTTTAGCACCAGTGCTCTTTCCACTGTTATGCTGCCTGCCATTCAGAGAAGTTAGTGTTCCATGGCTTTATAGCCATACAACACTGGCAGACACTGTGAATGGGCCTAGAATTAAATACAAGCATGAAAGCGTACAGAAAATTGGAGAGTTACTTTAATGATGCCAAACCCAGCTAGCTTTTTATTCCAAAATTCCAACAATGACATTGATGCTGCAAAAGTAATCTTCTGAGAACACAGGTCTGGCTATATTATACCCCTATTCAAAAACTGTCAGTGGCTCCTGGATGGTTACAGGATAAAGGGCATATACCTAAGCTTGGCATTTAAGACTTCTCAAAAGCTATTTTCAGTCTACCTTTTTCAGCCATATTTCACATGATTCCTCTTCAGGCACTCTACATCCAGGCAAACTAGACTATTACTTTCTTTTCTTGTGTTGTCCTCTCACATCTCTCTGAATTCTGGTAGAATATTTCCAGCTCCTGGAATAGACCCTCCATCCCCCCCTCCCTATTTCTGACTGTTGCAATTCTCTTTCTTCAAGCTTCTGATCAGGTGCCTCCTCTATGAGGCCTTCTCTGATGCCCCTAGCTACAAGTGAGCTGTCCCTCAAATTTTCTCAAGCACTTTGCTAGGTATCTCCTTTCTCTCTAGTAGAATTCTACTTACAATCTGACTAGTTTATGTGCCTTTCATATCCTCCCCCACCTCTCCTCCTCCACTATTGTAAGTCCCTTGAGTATTAGAATTCATCTCTCCATCACGCAGACCAGTATCTTGTACATAGCCAGTGCTAAATGAAATTTAAGCCTGTTGCCAAGTACCCTAAATAAGTAGAGTTTAGAAATGGCCCTGAAGGAATGATTGGTCCTATATTACAACAAAGATAAGGTAGAAATCTTGGCTTCAAGAGGGTTGGGGGGGGTGTTACCCTTGGGAAGCATGACAGTGTACCCAGGGACAATGGAGAATCACTGCAACTGTGCTCAGTCTCAGGGCACAATTGAAGAGGGGTGAGGGGATGGCTCACCATAATGTGTGACATAATGGGGTATAACAGTAAGTTTGCTTCCCTAGGACAATGAAGGTTGAGTGACAATTCCTTGTTTAAAAAGCCCATAGCTATTAGAAAGCTCAGTGTTCATGAGCTGTTCTCTGGAAGTTGTGTTCAGAATAACAGCTATTTATAAAAGGGAAGAAATTACCATTGGGGGCTGAACCCGTTGGGAACAGTAGATAGAATGATGCTGGGGAAATTGCTTTGGATATGGGGTTGGACTAGATTACCTCTTGGTCCATTTTCAATTCTGAAAGACTAATTTTATCAATGAGAAGTCTCCATTCTCCTCCTCCAGGTACACAAACAAACAAGTAAGCTTTGAGGGAGGATTTGAAGTTAAAAAGAATCCATAGATATAATGCTATAAGAAATATAGTATAACATAGAAATACAAAATAGAAATGGAAATAGAATAGAGGAGTCCTGGAAGGTGAACAACTTTCTTCCAGGAACCAGAGGGAGTAGGAAGCTCAGAATTTTTGGATGGGGACTCAAATCAACAGTAGTAACATTTACTAATGTGCCAGACACTGGCTTGAATGATAGACACACAAAGATAAAAAATGAAATAGTCCTTACCCTCAAGGAGTTTACAATCTAGTATATACACAGTCTAGTCTATATACAATCTCTCTCTCTCTCTCTCTCTCTCTCGGATATATACCTTGTAAAGGATGAAGGATGTACTTATATGGCTGTAAGAAATATAAGAAGAGTTAAAGAAATCCTAAATTAGAGCACTGTTGTCAGATTCCTAGCTAGGAGGGTAGGCATGTAGGAAAGAATGTTATAGTTCTGTATGTTGAGAACTTCTGATGTTCACTGCATGGATCACATGTTTGTGTGGGATACATTATGCTCATTAAATATATTATAAATGGCCATATAAACATTTTTCTTGTGGCAGTGAGGTAGGCAGTACAAATATTATCATCTCCATTGTCTAGAAGAGGAAAATGAGGGTCATAGAAGTTAAGTGACTTTCTTATGGCAAGCAGAACGTTGGGACTCAAATCTAGGTCTCATCTGACACTGTTGAGAACTTTTCCCATTAAATCAGAAATGGTTTTCAATCCTGGCTATAAACAAGTGCAACTCACTTTCCCTCTCTAGGCCTCAGTTTCCTCATCTGTAAAGTGAGAGAGTTAGACTGCATAATCTTTAATGCCCTCTCTACTTTAAATCTCTTCTATCATTCTCTATGTGGATTATTGATTTTGTGAGTCTGCACCAGTTTAGTTTCATCTCAGACTAGGGTTGTGTGTTTTCCTTTGCAAATCTGGGCTGGCTCCATAGGGGAGTAACATTTGATAGAGCCTAGAGCAGGGGTTCTTAACCTTTTCTATCAGCCTGGACCCTTCTGGCATCTGGTGAAACCTATGGATCCCTTTTCAGAATAATGTTTTAAATGCATAAATTGAAATACATAGGATTGCAAAAGAGACAATGGTAGTGAAATAGTTATCTATCTATCTATCTATCTATCTATCTATCTATCTATCTAAAATAAATTCACGGACTTCAGGTTAAGAATCCTTGGGGAGGAACTCAATCAGAGCTCCTGGAAGGTTGGATTCTTTCCAGAGAGAGAGAGTGAGATAGATAGAGAGAGTGAGATAGAGAGAGAGAGAGAGAGAGAGAGAGAGAGAGAGAGAGAGAGAGAGA
>NW_020954610.1:42147982-42181897 GCF_900497805.2 Vombatus ursinus
AGAGAGAGAGAGAGAGAGAGAGAGAGAGAGAGAGAGAGAGAGAGAGATTTAAGACCCAGGGAAACATCCTAGATGAAGAGGCAGGGACATGGAGAACCCATTCCTGAGAATGAATGTGGAAGAGTATATCTTTGGGTAGCCAGGGAGAAGGAGACACATAGGAACCTGAGAGTCAGAATATTGGAGCAAATGTTGCGAATCCACATGGAACAGCCACTCTTGGAGTTTCTGGAGCTGGAGTAAGTCCTGAACAGGCAGCCCCACAGATGAGTCATTGGATGGGATCATGACAGCAGGGGGGCTGTAATGACCTTCAAAGAAGATTTGTTTTAAAGTTTCCAGGGCGAGTTCTCCTTTTCCTGTCTTTTTTTTTTTTTTTCATTATCAAATTTGACTCTCAGGCTGACTTCTCTCTGATACTTACCATAGTCCTGGCCCACCTTCTTCTTCTGCCTGGCAGGCTCTGTAGAACAGTGTAGTGAAGAGAGATTGGACTTGGAGTCAGAGTATCTGTATGTGACCTCGGACAAATCACTTCTCTTAGGCTTCAGTTTCCTAATCTGTAAAATCAAAGGTTTGGAATAGATAACTTGTAAAGTCTTTTCCTGCTCAAAATCTATGGGCCTATGAACCTGAAGGTAAATTTATTGAACAAAAGCAATAAAAAATCAGAATCAAAGAAAATTAAAGTTAAAAATATACACATATATAATAAAAATAAAATATACATGCAATCACACAATGTATATGTATTGTAAATACCTACATGTGTATACATGTGTGTATATCCACATGTGCATGTATAACATAATATATTATCATCATTATATGTATGTGTATGTAAATATATATATACATATGTATATATTAGATTACTATTTGTGGTACAGTGGAAGGAGCAATGACTCTTTTAAAAAATTATGTAATTTTCAGTTCATAGAACAAAACAAGCATTTTTCATAACAATTGAATAAAAAAGATGATTGCACATGAAACTGCAAATCTATTATGTATAAGTTTCTATTCCCTCCAAATATACAATAAAAGTATCATGTAAATTTCTTTATTTTTTTTCCGTCTTCTTTTCTTCCTTCCCCTCCCCTTTCTCCTACCCTAGAAATGGCTACCATTAGATATGAATAGGCATATATATATACACACACATGTATGTGTGTGTATGTAAAATTATGTAAAATATAAATAAAATATGTAAAAAAATGGCCGTTAAGTGAAAGAATTTGAGTTCAAATTCTGCCTCTGACACTACCTTTTTTACTTTGGGCAAGCCACGGAAGATCTTCATACCTCATTTTCCTCATCTGTAGGACAAGGGGATTGGTATAGATGGTCTCTGAGGCTCCTTATAGTATGTATCAACTGTTGATTTGAGACCCTACTCAGGAATTCTTAGGGTATTGACTAATAATCTTTGAACCCTCTGTACTTTTCACATCTTCTGGCTGACTTCAGGTCAAATCTACTAGAGCCAGAGAGCATCATATCACATATAAAGGTTGGTCTTAGAATCAGGAAGGAAAGAAATAAGTGTAAGGACCTATAGCATGCCAGGCACTATGCTACGTTCTTTACAAATATCTCATGTGATCCTCACAACAATCCTGGGAGACAGGTGCTATTATCCCCATTTTATAGTTGAAAAAATTGAGGCAGACAAAGGTTAAATGACTTACTCAGGGCCACACAGCTGGAAAATATCTTAGGTCAGATTCAAACTCAGGTCTTCCTGACTCTAGGCCCAGTGAACAAACTAGTTATACAAATACATAGAAAGACCCTATGGTATTATTAACCAAGTGCTGGATTTGGACTTAGTGAAACCTTAATTTCAATCCTATGGATTGTGTGACCATAGACATATCATTTCTCTGACCCTTAAGGAACTTTCTAAACGAGAGATTTCACTCCAAGTAAATACAGATATTTGCTGTGCAGATACATTTTTTTAGTCATTTCAGACTCTTCATGACCCCATTTGGGGTTTTCTTAGTAAAGATACTGGAGTGGTTTGCTATTTCCTTCTTTTCTCATTTTACAGATGAGGAAACTGAGGCAAACAGGGTTAAGTGACTTGCCAGGGCTCACACAGCTAGTAAGTGTCTGAGGCTGGATTTAAACTTAGACCTTCTTTCCTCTAGGCCTGGCACTGTATCATCTGTGCCACCTAGTTGCCCTATACAGATACATGCAGGAATATGTATCTATATTTTTATCATTTTATTATATATATATATGATTATATATATAATATTTTTATCATTTTATATTTTGACTATTCTCTACATTGCTTTCTTCACCTAGCCAGTTGTTACACCTTGTGCAAATCATTTAATATTTTAGAACCTTGCTTTTCTTACCTATAAAATGAGAGGCTGGATCTAGAGCAGGGATTCTTAACCTTTTTTTTTTTTTGTATCAGAGACCCCTCTGGAAGTGTGATGAAGCCTCTGGACCCCTCCTCAGAAGAGTATTTTAAAATAATTGAAAGGGATGCCAGATTTCAATTAAAGTAAAATAATGAAAATAAAAATGTAAATTTTTTTCCTAGTCAATTTCATGGAACCCTTGAGATAAATAGAACCTCTGGATGAGATGATTTCTCAAGTTCTATCTAATCTTAAAACCCTATGATTTTATGGTGCATACTACTTATATCCTCCACTAACATCATCTTTCAATACCTCATCATGTCATGAAGCTGAGGCCTTGGTCCTGGAAAGGCCTGGAGATGGAATATTTAATTAATGCCTTTCATTTTGTATCATAGTCATCTCTGGGAGGAAACCTTCCTTTATTTTTTCCTTTACATTGAACCCTCTTTTGTAATAAAGAATTATTCATTTTGGGCAGGCAGGGAAACCAAGTCTTCAGTGCACACCAGATAATTAGCATACTTTATGTGACATCAAGAATCATGGTTGGGCTTTGTACATTGGTGGCCTTTTGTAACTGTTAATTGAATTGAAATGATTTGAATTGTAGGGCAGGTTTCAGACTAAATGGTAAAATAAAAGGTATTGTCTGCAATCCTACTTCTCCATTTTCTAAGCACTTATTTCAGGTATCTTATTACTCCTGGCCTGCCTTCAGTGCTCTCAAATTGTCTGTACCACAGCACCTCCCCCACTCCAAAAAAAAAAATTAGGACTTGAGACATCACATCCCAAGAGCTTGAATGCATATCTGATAAATCTGATATGATTCTAGCATATTCTGATGAAAGAGGGTTAAAGAACTGCTCTCAAGTAATATAAGTGCATTTCTTAACAGAAGCCCTCTTGAGATAATATTCCCCATTTTTGTTGTCTAATCAATCAACGACTCTAATTATGGGAATTTCTGGCCAGAGTATGACATATTTTTGGTCAGATAGTCTGTTCCAGGGAGCTCTTTTTCACTGTTCCTCACATCCTACCACATAGATGTTCTTATACATATAGGTAAATCCAAGTCATTATTAGAGGTCAAATAAACTCCCATTCTTTATAAATATACCCACAATGGAAAACTGGCCACAGAATACATCCCAGGCCTCACCAGCACTGATTTCTTTTTTACTCAGATCCTGTATAGTTGGGGAGTACAGTGGAGGTTCTATCTGGTAACTTCTGGAATAATTCGATGATTTCCTACTGTTCTCCTCTCCCCATGAGCCCTGGGTCTCCTGTCCCCTTAGGCTCAGTCTCACCATCCCTGAGAACAGGAGGGAAGTGGGTGTATAACACCTGGAGAGTAAATTTACACTCACAGATAATTGTTTCCATGTTGGTTTTTCATAATTAGCTAAACAGGCTGGAGTTAAGTTTCATGTGTGATAACGTGTGTGGGAATCCTGCCAAAAGATGAAGGGTGGAAGAGGAAGTCATCAAGTTTGTGAAAGAACATTTTTCTCCTTGGCTTTTGTTGACTATTTAGTTACTAGAAACTATCACTGTGCCAGCATTTATTTATTTAGTTAGTTAAAGGATGGAGGATGAACAAATTTAACTCCAAAAATCTGGTTGAGGTTGTCACATATCTATACACTTTTCACTACCTAGCATGTATGTAAAAATAGTAATGCTAACAGATTGAATTGGTGTTTTCATAATTTGAAAATTACATCTGCAGATGTGTCTGATCTTCAAGAAAAAAAATCAGAGGCTTCGTTAAGTCTCAAAGAAGTTTGGAAAAATAAATGTGAAGACAGGTGGTTAGAGCTGACAACTTGAAGTATAATGCTTGGTGTCATATTGTTGGGGGGAGAAAAAAAGGGGAGAGAGAGAGAGAGAGAGAGAGAGAGAGAGAGAGGGAGAGAGAGAGAGAGAGAGAGAGAGAGAGAGAGAGAGAAACTCTCATTCCTCTCATTATCCTGTAGCAGCTTTTCTAGGATGGCAGGTGGATGGGCACTGCATTTATTTTTTATTGTCCTAATTTGTGCAACAAGTCGCATGAGTTCAAGTGAAACTAGACAGACCCTAATTAGCTGTGTTCTTTAATGATTATGCCATAATTTCTGAAAGGACAAAAGATTTTTCTCCCTAAGCCTCTGTCAAATTTAGTAGTTATGAAGGCATATTTTCCACACTCTTTTCTAGGAGAATGTTAATTCTCATGAGAACTACACAAAATGGTGTTTCCATCCAATATAAAATAGTTCAGTACACCTAACTATATGTAAGACACTATCCCAAGTACTTGACTTACAAAGAGAAAATGGAAAAAATCTCTGTCCTCAAGACACTTACATTCTTTTGTGGTATGAGGGGAAATAATGTATAAGTGACAATTTTGACATTTGTTTTCATGGACTTTTAAAAAATCTTTTGGGAAACTGGTATGATTAAGTTCTTTGTGTTGGACAAGAAATGTTCACGATGGTGTCAGTACTTTTGTTACAGAAGGTTGGGCAGGTGGTCACTGACGATATCTCACAACACAATTTATATATCACATCATATTATAAGGTAAATACCACTTGTGCACATGTTAATAAGCAGTTTCCTAGGACTCCTTGCCACTTTATTGAGCAAGACAGGTTCTAAACCCATTATTTTTAAGGCCTTTGATGAAACTGTGACTTACTCTCTGCCTGCTGGCTATCTTTAGGTCTAATTGAGAAGTGGAGAAGGTAGGGTATTAATGTTTGTAAAGAGAGGCACCATGATGTAGTACAGTGGTGTCAAACTCAAAGAGAAATGGGACCACTAAACTGTACCTAAGGATCCCTGTGAGTGCATATTAACTTAGAAAACCACCTTCTGACATTATCTTTTTTTATTGCATTTTAATTTATTTTGTTAAATATTTCCTAATTACAGTTCAATCTGGTTCTGGTGTACTTGGGGATATTGTGGGCTGCATGTGCCCTTGGGCTATGCATTTGACACCTTTGGCACAGTGGATAGAGTGCTAGCTTCAGAACTGGGAAGACATGGTTTGATACCAAGATCACTTAAGCTTTCAGTATCCCAGCTAGGTCTCAAAGACTAAGCAATCATCTTTTTTTTAAAACATACTATCTTATGGAAATGTTTGTATTATTCATAAATTAAAAGTGAAGACTAAGTGGTAGACTAGTCAATCAATAAGCATGTATGAAGAGCTTGCAATGTGCTAAATGCTGGGATACAAGGAAAACCCAAAACACAAGATCCCATTCTGACTGGGAGACAACGTGCAAATAACTATGCTTCTACTCCTTGTCTCTTCTCCCCTTCTTAGGTAAATGGTGGAAAAAAACCCAGGTATTCATTTTCCTCCACCTTTTTGCACTCTACTCCTCAATCCCTGCTGTCTGTCTTCCAAGTCTACTACTCCACTGAAACTATTCTCTTTGAGTTATTAATGATCTGTTAACTCTTTAATCTTCTGACCTTTTCTCAGTGCTGGTGGTCTTTGACTTTTCTGACAATTTTGACATTTTCAATAACATCTTCTACCTGGGTATTTTCTCTTCTGAGGCAGCCAGGTGGAGAAGTGTATAGAGTGCTGGATTTGGAGTCTGAAAGGCCTCACTTCTTTTTTTTTTTCTCTTTTTGGAAGCAATGGGGGTTAAGTAACTTGTCCAGGGTCACTCAGCTAGTAAGTGTCTGAGGCCAGACTTGAACTCAGGTCCTCTTGACTCTAGGGCTGGTGCTGTATCCACTGTGTCACCTAGCTGCCCTTGAAAG
The DNA here is from genome assembly GCF_900497805.2 of Vombatus ursinus. NCBI lineage: Eukaryota > Metazoa > Chordata > Mammalia > Diprotodontia > Vombatidae > Vombatus > Vombatus ursinus. The sequence goes on from NW_020954610.1 coordinate 42,154,153, forward strand.
GCCTCACTTCAAATCCTGCCTCACATACTTACTGGCTGGGAAAGTCACTTAACCTCTGACTGCCTCAGTTTGCTTACCTGTGAAATGAGGATAATAGCACCTACCTCACAGGGTTGTTGGGGGGATTAATGAGATCACATGTATAAGGATCTTTGTTAACTTTAAAGTGCCATTTAAATGCTAGCTATGTTTATTCCATGATACTTGCCTCTCTAGTTTCTTTTTCTACCTCCTTGGTAGTTCTTTCTTACTCTCCTTTTCTGGATCCATGAGTATTCCTCCAAGCCTCTGCCCTGGGCCTCCTCTTTTCTTTCTTTATATCCTTTCTTTTGGTGATTTCACCAATTACCATTTGTTCAATTTTCATTTCTATTGCAAATGACTTCTATATCTACATATCCAGTTCTCATCTCCTAGATCCCAGTCTTGAACCACTAACAGACTTTTAGGTATCTCTACTTGGACATTCCATAAGCACATCAAACTCAACATGTATAAAATAGAGGGCTTCATATACCCACCTAAACCCATCTCACTTACTAATTGCCTCTAGTATCTTGTACTCACATGCTAGTGTCCCATTACACATGGGGATAAAAGATAAAATAGCCTAGCCCCTCAAGGAGCTTACATTCTTCTGTGGCAGAGGAGTGAACATATATAAAAAGAAATTTAATAAAAGGAAGCAGAGGAGGCAGAGGGCAGTAAATATATGTGGGGATCAAGGAAAACTGTATGAAGGAGATAACATCTGAAATGTGTCTTGATGGAAATAAGGATTCTGAGAAGTGGGGGGGAGAATATGTTCCAGGTTAGGGAATGAATTTAAGCAGCTAGCTATATTATGGAGAAGGTAGTGAGGTGGTTTGTGAGAACATAGTGTTCTTGAAGGGGAGTAGTGTAAAGTAAGGCTAAGAATGTTAGCCAGGTTGTGGAAGTCATCTAAATGTATATATTCTTTTTGAAGGAATTCATTCTTCTATTCTTCCAGTCCACCAAGTTTTTTGCTTTGGAGTAATCTTAAACTCTTCCTTAGCCTTCTCTCTTCAACACTGTTTCTCCCCCCACCCCATTTTCCAATCTAATCAGTTGCTAAGTCTTGTCAATTCTTTATACACAACAACTTTCACATCCATTTATTCCACTCACATGGCTACAATGTGAGTTCAGAACCTTGCTGATTCTTTTCTGGACTGTTATGCCACATCCTCATATTGGCCTCCTTGCTTCTCTCTCTCCTCTCTCTATTCTATCCTCTATGTAGAAGACAAAAAATAAGGAGAGGTAAGAGAGTTCCAGGACAGTCAATGAAAATACCTGGAGTCAGGAAATGGGGTGTCTTTTGAGAGGAACAACAAGGAGGTCAGTGTTGCTGGGTCATAGAATATATGAAAGGGAGACCCTGGAAGCATAGTAAAGGGCCAAGTGATGAAGGGCTTCAAGAGCCAAATAGACTAATTTATATTTGATCATGGTGATTATAGGGAGCCATAAGAGTTACCTGAGTAAGCAATGACATGGTCAAATCACTTTAGGAAGATCAATTTAGCAATTTATTAGAAAATGACCCAAAGTGAGGAGAGACTCGAGGTAGGTCTACTAACCAACAAACTATTACAATAGCAATACAGCTAGATGGTACAGTGGATAGCATGCTAGGCCTGGAGTCAAGAGGACCTGAGTTCCAATCCAGCCTCAGACACTTACTAGCTGTGTGACCCTGGGCAAGTCACTTAATCCCATTTGCCTCAGTTTCTTCATCTGTCAAATAAGCTGGAGAGGGAAATGGCAAATCATTCCAATATCTCTGCCAAGAAAATACCAAATGGGGTCATGAAGAGTTGGGCATGACTAATTGACTAAACAACAATAACATTGCAATAATCCATACATAAGTTGGATCTGTACCAGGGTGGTGGCAGTGTTAGAAGAGAGAAGGGGGCTTTTATGAGAGATGTCATGAAGAAAAATTGACAGGACTGGGCAACTGATTGGATATGGGGGTGTGAGAGAATGAGTTTACAAAACAGTTCATTATAGGGTTCTCTAAACAGCTGCTATCTTGTCCATTCAACTATGCTTTGATTAAAAAAAAAGGAATGAGGTCACAATTAAAAAAAACTATTGAATAAAGTAAGCTACAGTTTGAGAAACTATGGTAGCAACAAACCAAAGATGGACAACATTAAGTAGTATATTTTATTGGCTGACAATTTGCATATCATCACTCATAAAGCTTTATGCTGTGACTTTGCTCTCTCCTTTTGGCTCCTGGCTTGTATCCAGTGACATTTTCCTTATAGACTTCACTTTTTTTATAGAGTTGGAAGTATTTGTTCCTTCTACTTTGTTATAGCATTTTCCTTGGCATAATTTCAAACCTTTTACAGGAGTGACACAGCTTGGGCAGAGACATATGCAAAATATTAATCCTTGTACTTAATCACCAAAACAGATTCCTTGCATTAATAATGTGAACAACAAACATTCTCTGAAAGACCAAGACCTAGTTAAATAGATCGCACACATATCTATAAAGTCTTCAGGTTTATAAAGTACTTAATTTACAACAATCCCGTGAGGTAAGAAACAGAAGTATTTGTGAGGGACTGTCTGATGTTGGCAGCTGCCAGTTGGGTGCTGTGGCATGGGTAAGGTAAGATCTGGGTATTTTGGAAGTCGAGGCAGGGACTGTGGTAGGCAGAGTCGTGTGTACTGGGATGGGCTGGATTCAGAGAAGCCATGAGGCAATTGGGCAGTGCTATGAGATAAGCTGGGTTCAAGGAAGTAGCCGAGCCTGAGCTCCTGAGGCAAGGGGCGGTGCCACGTGGGAGTGGGATGGCAGAGGACTGAGTTCCCTCTGCTTAGTCCCCTCCCTATATGCAACGTCATCCCCAGATGCCTCTTGTGACCTTCCTGACCTTGTGCAGCACTGACCCAGTCTCCTCCTGAGTCTGACTTCCTAGGTCACGTACTCTTGTCTATGCGTCAATCCCAGATGCCTCCTTCCTGTATCCAATCCTGGCCTCCTACGTCACTCCCTCCCCCTTGGTGTGCTAAACTCAGACAGCCCCTTCCGGTATCTGACCCTACAATCATTGGCTAGTAGCGGGCTGGGGAGGAGGGGCTAAGTAGGTACTTAGGAACAAGCGTGGTCAGATCACACGTGCGCTCTCCCCTGGCTCCTGCCCTGTTGCTCTGGCCTTGCTGCTTGGGCTTGCTATGTTTGCTGTGTTGGCCTCTGAATAAAGCTCTGGTGTTGGCGCCTCCCGATGGCTCGTCTTTGTGTGGTGATCCGGCTGAGGACCGAGGACCCAGGCATGGGTAAGACTCTGGCAGTGTACTTCTTTTAAGGGAAGTAGGTACTGGCGCATGACTGGCAGAAGGTCGGCGTGCGGCCCGTATAAGTATTATTTCCAGTAAGCTTATGGTGGAGCTGAAGGTCAGAGAGGATAGGTGATTTATCTAAGGCCACACAGCTAGGAAGTGCCAGAGCTCAGTTTTGAATCTAAGTCCTTTGACTCATAAACTACTGCTCTTTTCACTACATCACTAGATAAATGATCTCTCTCTCTCTCTCTCTCTTGCTCTTGCTCTCTCTCTCTCTCTCGCTCTCTCTCTCAGCTTCCATGTCTCTGTGAGTAACTTACTGTTTTCAATAGCAGATGCTGGCGTCAAGAAAACTCGGGTATTTGCTAGCACTTTTCAAATTCCCCTACCTCCATCATACCCTATAAGTAGTAACCCAGCCTTTGCTTAAAAATCTATTTTGAAGTGGAACTCCCTACTTCCCAAAAAGGCCCATTAGACCTTTGGATAACTCTAGATAAATAGCTTTGGCAATATTCCCTGATCTTTTTTTTCTTTTTCTTTTTTTTTGTGTAGCTCCATCAGTCAAGTCATTCTAATAGGACTTGTTCTTGAAGTCATGATGGTTTTTTGTGGTTCTTTCCTTTTCTAGATTTTCATTAATCATCCCTTCAGTAATACATTCTTGGAGCATATGGGGTGTTCAGGAGGACTAGTACCTTTGGTGTAAAGGCTTGCTGAGCCCTTTTCAGGGCTGCTCATTCATCTTTGGTTTCTACCTGGCACTCAACTCTCACTTGTGATTCCAAGAGGTTGTAGCATGTGTAACAGCCACACCTAGGTAAACTGTCTTGGCAGTTGGGCCAAATCAAGTTGAGGTTAACTGATAGGCTTCAAACCCATTGGTGAGCTGGGGGGGGGGGTGTCATCTCCAAGCATGTGAAGACTTCCCCTGGTGGAATGAGCAGATGAGAACAATTTGCTCCAATGGCCTTGAAGACAGTTGAAGCAGGCATTGTGTAGTACTCCGAGTTTGGTCAGACAGCAAAGACACTGAGGTCATCCACTGCATCCTGGGCCATTGCCAGTTGTCTTGACTTTACCATTGGACTTCAATGACTCTGGAAGAGAGAGTGAGGCCGATGACTTGATGCAGCTCTGCCTTATTTAAATCCAGTTCACTCGTGAGTCAAGATATCATCCTGTGATATCATTGGTCATCTACGAAAAGCAGGAACAAGCAACAACAGTAATACATCCTAAAGTTTTGCTAGGAATTGATGCCATGCTCATTGATCTATAATTTGTATACACCATTCCCTTCCCTTTGGTGAAAATTAGGACAATATTTACCCTCCTCCAGTCCTGTGGTACCTCTTCTTATTGTTAGAGAGAAGTATAGGGATCTTGCCCTCTTCATAGGGAGACTGGGTAGGAGGGTAGAATAATTTTGTGTTAGAATTGGAAGGGAATTTAGAGGCTATCAGGTATTCTCCTTCCTTTTACAAATGAGGAAAATAAGGCTGAGTGAAGTCAAATTATTTATCTAAAATGTCTCAGCAACTTAGAGACTTTCCTACTTTAAAGTAGGAAAAGAAATAAGGTTTCTTGACCCATTCCCTTTCACCAAATAACAAGCATTTATTTTATTTTTCTCTTATTTCCTTCACCCCAATGGGAGGAAAAGAAAAAGAAGACCCTTGAAACAAATATGTGTCTTCATACAAAATAAATTCCCACATTATCCATATCCAAAAATGTATCTCATACAACATCTTAAGTCCATCATCTCTTTTTCCAAGATATAATTCTGGTGTTTTTTTTTTGTAACTTGTAACATAAAGGAGGCATGATTGGAGTTGGTAGGTGAGAGGAATCTGAACAAATTGCTGTCCAAAGCTCTTAAAAGCGGGCATTACCATGATGTCCTTTTCTCTATCATGGAACATCAATTTCTATTAAAGCTTAGGGTCTATCTAATGGAAAATCTGTTCACCTAAAACCAATTCCCTTCCAGAAGGACAGTCAGAGTTAATCCTGAACTTGCCAGTAGAGGTGTTCCTTAAAGAGAATAGCCATTCATTTCTGTATTGCACACACATCCTATATCATGGCCCTGTTTTTCACATCAGATTCTCAGTTTCCATGAACTTCAAAGGCCATCTAGACCAACCCACAAGATTACATACCCAATGAGCCATTAACCAATTTTGACTGGGAGAGCTCCAACGAGAGGGAATCCACTATCTCCCAATGAAGCAATTGCAGTCTTGGATAACTCTAATTATTGGGAAGTTTTCCTGACATCTACTTTCAATTCATCCCTTTGCATTTCTACTCATTGCTCCTGGTTCTGTCCTCTGGAGTCAAGCACTCTACGTGACAACTTGCATGTCAAAGACTTGAAGACCACTATCATGCCCCCCCCCCCCCGCATGTCTTTTCTTCTCCAGGCTATTCCTCAAAACAGATCAGTCTAATCAAGATTCAGTACAGTGTGATTATTACTACCCAATTCTTAGACACTATTGATTTCCCAATATAGGCTTATATTTCACAAGTTTTCTTGGCTGCTGTATCACACTGGTGACTCATTCAGCTTGTAGTCTAATCAAAACAAAACAAAATAAAACAATAAAAGGAAACCAAGATCTTTTTAAGAGGAAGTTCTACTAGCCATATTTCCTTATCTTTTATTTATAAAGTTGATGTTTTAAACCATATGTGAAGCTTTATAGTTATCACTATTATATTTCATCTTTTTCAATTTGGACCAGAGTTCTAGATTAGGGGCTGACAAACTATGGCTCATGTGGCAAGAATGGTTTTTGCATTTTAAAATACATTTTATTTAAAATACTTCAATTTAATATATTTTATTTAAAAATGTGAAATCTATTCATAGCTTGCACGAGTACAAAAATAGATGGAGGGTCATATTTGGCCCTTGGACAATAGTTTGCTTACCCTGGTTAAGATTGTCAAGAAGTTTTTGTTTTCATTTGTTTTCTTTCACTCCTTCCTTCCTTCCTATCTTCCTGTCTTTGTCATACAGTGTGTAGCATTCCTTCCCAGTACATTTGATAAGTATGGCATATATACCTTTATCTATGACACTGATACAAATTGGAAATGGTTCAAGGCCAAACTCAGATTCAAAATGCTTTCCCTCAGGTTTTCCTTTATGGTTCTTGATTTCCTCAAAAGTGTACATTCAATATACCATGCTATTTTGCCTCCCTTTAATCTATTCTGTACCTTTTAAATAGTAAATAGTTTTCTAGAAGCAGCTAGGACTGAGTACTGGACCTTGAGTAAGGAAGACATCAATTCAAATCTAGCCTCAGACACTTACTAGCTGTGTGACCTTGGGTAAGTCACTTAACCTATGTCTGTCTTAGTCTCCTCATTTGTAAAATGGGGATAATAATAGTACCTACCTCCCAAAGTAGGCAGATACGTGGTACAGAGTTTAGAGCATTAGTCCTGGAGTCAGGAAGACTTGTCTTCCTGAGTTCAAATATGGCCTCAGATACTTACTAGCTGTGTGACCCTTGGAAAGTCACTTAACCCTGTTTACCTCAGTTTCTTCATCTGTCAAATGAGCTGGAGAAGGAAATGGCAAATTGCTCCAGTATCTTTGCCAAGAAAACCCCAAAAGGGGTCACGAAGAGTCAGACATGACTGAAATGACTGAGCAGAAACTCATCAATTACCTCTTGATGGTAACTAGTTTGTTGTATAGGCAATATTTCCCTTTCACTTCTTTTTCAGTTTAAAGACCTTTTGATGAGATTTCCAAGACTCCAGGCAGATGTATTCTTACTAGCTCTTGTTAAGAACACTCTTTCCCTGATCAGAGAACTTCCATTCATATGTTTTAAGCCATAGTTGAGAATTCTAAATCTCATTCTTAGATACTGCCTTTCTGACCAGATGACTTAAATTATTTCATTTCATCTATAAGATGGGACTAAGAATACTTACTTCATATGGTTTCTATGGGGATCAAATGACTATATACATATATATATATATATACACATATACATATATATGCATATGTATGCACACACATATATACACACATATATAGTGCTTTGCAAACTTTATAATGATATATATTATTTATTCATTTTTTAATCAAATGACCACTCTGTAGCATTTGATACAATTGAATCTATCTTACTGTATATTTTATTTTGTTTGAGTTTTTGTGAAACTACTCTATTGTGGCTCTCCCCCTACTTTCATGGCTACTCCTTCTCAAACTCCTTTGAATGACCATTTCTTCCATTTCTTAAATTCTAAGCATGGATATCTCCCCAAAGCTCTGAATTTAACCTTTTATTTTTTCTTTCTCTATACCCTAACTTTTGATGATCTTCTCAAATGTTTCCCCTAACCCCTCCCCACTCCCAGCAATGTACAAATTAATCTCTGGGACTTTATAAAATGCAAGATATTTTTGGAACATATGATCTGACTAGTGCAATAAGAACTAATAAATAGAAGTTTATGTAGAATAATTTTACATATATACCTATTTGTATCTAATGGTAGTGATCTCTAGGGCAGGGCAGGGGAGGGAAGAAAAAAAAGAAAAAATTTACATGATACTTTTGTTGTATGTTTGAAAGGAATAGCAAATTGTGCATAGTAGATTTGCAGTTTCATGTCCAATGATTTTTTTATTATACTTTGTTATGGAAATACTTGTCTTATTCCATAAATAAAATAAAGTAACCTCAAAAAGAGTCTCATGTAAGAACTTTAAATTCAAATATATTCCTTGGGTAATGGTTTCTATGGAGATCAAATAACTGTATGTATATATCTACATACACATATGTATATATACACATGTATGTATATGCATATACACATATATGGTGCTTTATGAGCTTTATAATGGTATATTTATGTTAGTTATAATATATTTATTTTAAAAAATCAAATGACCATGTCTTGACCACTCTGCTAGGTATTAAGTGATGTGGGAGATACAAGAGTTGGGAAGTTAAAACTAACAGAATATAATGAAATACTAAATTGTATGTTATTGATAATGAACTTTGGAGGGAGTTCAGAGGAAAGGAAGATCAATGAGTACTGGAGTGATCAGGAAGTGATTGATGGAGAAGGTGAGTCTTGTATTGGGCCTTGAAAAATGGAGAATAGGTGTTAATTGTTCCCTGTTAGGAACATGAAGATCAAGGTATTCTACTATTCCATTATTTTATTCATTTCTTTCATTAAACAAGCCATTATTAATTGGCTGCTAGGCAGTTTTAGGAGCTAGGTCCTAGGTTCTGGGGGTACAAAGACAAAAATTAGTCCTTGTTTTCTTACAAAGATTATAATTGAAACTATGGAAGTTGAGGATATCAACAAAAGGTAGGGTATAGAGAGAGAAATTAAATGAGCCTAGGAGAGAGCTTTGGCAATTACTGTGGTTAGGGGGTGAGTTATAGATGATAATTGTGCAAAGGACACTGAAGGATGGCCGTAGAGGAAAGAGGAGAGCCAGATGTATCATCGAAAGGAGTATAACTTGTCCAACAGTGACTAATGCTGAAGAGAGGTCACTAGATCTTTGCTTACTCTTTGTATGACCTTGGACAGTTTGCTTAATCTTCCTGGTACTCATCTTCCTCATGTATAAAATAATGGAGTTGTAATGGATGCACTTTAAGGTCCCTCCTATCGCTCTAGATCTGTGATCCCATCATTTAACAATGTAAAGACCTTGGAAAAGGCCATTTCAGTTAAATGATGAGATCAGAAACTAGATTGAAATAGATTAAGAAGTGAGTGACAGGAGAGGAAGCGTAGGCAATGATAGTATTTTTTTTTGCTAGTTTGTTTAAGAAAGAGAGGAAAGATAGAGGACAAAAGTTTGAGAAGATGATAGATTCAAGTGCAGGGTTTTTTTTAATGAAAGGGAAGACTTGGGTATCTTTGTAGTTTATATGGAGGGAGTCAGTGGAATAAGAGAGACTGGAGATTATAATGAAATATGTTTGAGGGAGGGCAATGTGCCAGAAGATACAGAGGCACAATTATATTAAAGGTATACTTAGAGAGTTGGCTTCAGTGAGGAGAAGGGCTACCTCTCTGTCAGAAAGTGACTCAAAGAAGGAGAAAATGTGGAGTTTTGAGGTATAAAATGGTGATGAAGAGGCAGTTCGTGATGAATGATTTCCCTTTTCCCAGTAAAGTATGAGGCAAGGTCTTCCAGTGAGAGTGAGAAAATAGGAGACAGAGGAGGAAGCTTGATGAGAGAAGACCATGTTTAGAAAACTCACTACTTAAAATGTGATAGTCAATAGGGAAAAATAAAAGAATTACCATGCAGCAGTGTTAGAGAGCAAACATTTGTAGTGGACCCAGGCAGCTTGGTTGTATGATTTCCTCCATTTAACTACTCTTCCATTTTCACCTGTGGATTGTGTTATATTGTATCTTGTAATGATTCTCCCTCAAGTAAATGTTCCTCCAAGCAACCCTGCTACATTTTCTGCCCTAGGTAATAGACTGTCTAGACAGTGAGAGTGAGTATTGATTAAGGCTCAGTAAAAGTAGTGGGGCATGACACAAAGCTTTTCCTTAAGTGAAAAGAAGTGGATTGTTTTTACAACCATATCTAGTCTTGTTATCAACAGGGAAGCACTGTATGACTCTTGGAAAGGAAAGACTCTATTACAGCAATATGACTTCTGCTATATGGATGCAACGAGGAAAGGCTTTGAGCAGAGAGAGAAAGCTATAGAGAAAAATAGTGTCTGAGAAATGAAGTTCACAAAATGGTTTATAATTACTGTTCAAAAATCATAGGAATCATAGGATTTAATTTAGAACTGGAAGGAACCACAGAGGTCATCTAATCCAACCTCTTCATTTTACAGATGAGGTAACTGGGTTCCAGAGAGGTTGTGACCTGTCTAATATCACACAGGTAGTGATAGTGCCAGGATTTGAACCCAGATCCTTTGATTCCAAAGTCAAGATTTTTTTTTGCTATTTTTTTTTTTTTTGCTGTATCACACTGCAGAAATGAGCCAGATGCCGGGTTAAACATTTTCAATTTTAGGAGGATCTTAATTTTTTTTTAATTGAAGAACTTTATCCCTCTTTACCTCCTGTTTCTTTATTCTCAGTTCTTGACTATGTTGTGTCAGCAGGAAAGGAAGCACAAATTGTTTTGCATTTCTCTTGATTTACTTAAAATCCTCAAAGAAAACATGCAGATTAAGTCAAATCAATACACAATAAGTCTCCAAATCACAAGCAAGGTTCTCCCTGCCCCCTTCCTTTTTCCCAGTCAAATATCTATCTATCTATCAATCTATCATCCTGGTCAAATATACATATACACACACACATATATATGTAATCATTTCACTTATACATACATACATAACAGACACATATACACATGCATACATACACAAACATACACACACCTATATACACATATACATATACATATATGTATATATATTATATATATATATATACGGGAGAGAGAGAAAGACAGAGAGACAGAGAGAGAGAGAGAGAGAGAGAGAGAGCTGAGAGAGAGAGAGAGAGAGAGAGAGAGAGAGAGAGAGAGCGTATTGGAGTAGGTCAGGGACAAATTTACTGATGTTATGTTCTGATAAGGTGCATGTTAATGCCACTAGGAAAAAGAGTTAATTTTAGGCCCTGAATGCAAATACTTTCCTTGCTTCCCATAGTCTTGCAGTTTTTGAGATGGTGAACAATTGGATTTTTCATATTTCCTCACATTTCTTAGCTTAGTTTTTAAGCTAATGAGATATCGACAACTCTTTTGCTAGCGACAGCACAACTGTCTCAACATTTCTTTTCTTTTCTTTTCTTTCTTTTTCCTTCCTTCCTTTCATTTGCTTTCCATCTCTGGAAAGGTTTAACTTCAGAAGATTTACTTGTTGCTCAAACAAGATGGCCCAGGGGTTAGGACAACTGAATGATGGATATGGGACTTCTGTTCAGAGGCCACAACTCTATGACAAGACTAAGTAGGTCATTGGATAATTAATTAATTTAAACACATTACTGGCTCTTCAAAAATATAAATGGTTCTCCATTGAAGTTCTGCCTTCATTCATTCATTCATTCATTCATTCATTCAACAATCATTTATCTGACTTTCTTTAACTTGGCATTTAAAGCCTTTGACAATCTTGCCCTGCCCTATTTATCAGTTTTACCTTCCACTCTTCTCCCAAACAGTATCTGATCTAGCCAGATAAGTATTGGTAGATTCCACATAAGGCTTCCACATAAGGCTGGAATTTCTTCTTCCTACCCATGCTTTACATGCTGCATCCTACCCTTTGTTTTCCCTTTTCCTCTCCAATCTCAATTCATCTATTTTAAAAGTCTAGTTCCAAATCTGTCTTCTTCATGAAATCTTTCTGACAGACTACCCATGACACATACATGTATCATATAAACATCGGCTATTGTTATAATACTTATTGGCAAAACCATATATTTTGACACTTAAATTATAATGTGAGGCAGTTAATGAATAACATTCCATGTGTATATCCTTTCTCATCAGCTAGATTTGTTACTGTTAATGTCATTTTATATATATATATACATATATATATATACATGTATATAATATTTGTACAGACCTATGATTTCATTGATGTTTGGAATGCTCCATTCACCTATGGTTTAAAACATGACCAAGTTTTCCCCACACTAAAAACCTTCATTAGAACCTTCCTTAAGCTATTGTTCAATATGTTTCCTCTTTTACCTATTCTCTTTCAAATTCCTAGAAACAGTTGCTTATGTTTATTATCTCCACTTCCTCTACTCTCATTTACTCCTCAGCCCTCTGTAATCTGGTTTCTGACCTCACTGCTCAACTAAAACTGCTCTCTCCAAAGTTAACAATCATCTCATAGTTATCAGTCAGATAGTCTATAAGCATCTATTAATCACCTACTATGTTCCAGGCACTGGGCATACAAAAAAAGACAAAAGACAGTCCCTACCCACGAGGAGCTCACCATCTAATGGGGGAGACGTAAGTATGTGCAGATAAGCTATATACAAGATAAGCAGGAAATAATCAACATAGGGAAGGCATTACTGTAACCTGAGACTCAAAGCCCATTGGTATGGGACTCTCTCCTCATTGATAGACAGCAATGCTCTGCACCTGTGTGAGGGGTGGGGCAGAGTTGGTGAGATTGAGAGGAGAGAGCTGCTCCCTTTGTGTTGAGGAATCTTTTTAGGCTCTTTGGGTTTAGCTGTCACTTTGGGCATTCTTGGCTTTCAGTTTTGAGAGAAGAGATTTAAGATATCAAACCCACTTCAGGTTGCTGAAAGAAAAGGCTGATGTATATTATCCTATGTGTACTTTCTCTAATTTCTGTTTTCCTATTGAATTGGAAAAATGAATTTCTTTGCTACTTACTATATGTGTTTATTGTGGAACTAGTATTTGGTGGGAAAGAAGTCAAGACTTGAGTGTAAAGCTTGCAGTCATCCTCCCCCACTAATAAACAACAATCAGAAGTTTAACTTGAACTTGAAAATCACATCCCCCAGACTAATAATATTTAAGGGAACAGATATTCAGCCCTGTATGTACTCTCTCTGAAGAGATCAAAATGGTAGCCTCTGTCCCCAAACTCTTACTTCCCCTCCTGGCAGGAATTAAAGTCTCTTTCATAGCTTCATTTCTAGTTTATTAACTATGTACAGTTATCCAGCAACAATTAAAATCCAGTTCATAATGGTCAAATTCTCTTCTTTATAACTTGATTGATGGATGGGGCTTATTTTTTTAACATTTAAAAATATTCTGAACTTTGCTAAATATAATCCTGACATAGTCCAATAAATTTAGTAACCTTTTAATCATAATAAAATTAAGTTTTTTTGTTTGTTTTGATTTGAGATTTGATAAGATTATTAGGTATTACTGTGCCTCATTGAAAAATGAATTAAAATATGAAGTCTAAGCAGAACAGTTTTGGCCTTGTTATCTGGACTGTAGCTGGTGGCTACAAATATTGGCCAATGACTTAGTCTCTAGAAGTCTTTGTATTTTCTCTTTATTTAGACACCTCACATTCTTAATATAATCAAGCCAATGAAGTGAACCTTGATACAACATTGGAACAAATCTGGCAGTTTTGTTTTGTTTTGGGCAAGTTTACTTCTTTGGGGTTATTTGGGGGAAGACCTTTTGTATAGAACCCCAGTGAAGTACCAGATATTATTTATATAGTGAACAAATTCGCTGTCTCTCCCCATCACCTTTTTTTTTTTTTAGTAAAAAAAAATCATAAATTTCATGGTCTTTTTTTCCTAACTACTTTGTAACTACATGACTTAACAGGTTGATAAAAGCAGTTATTAAAAATTCATCTTTTTTTTAAAAAGAAGAGTTGGTGGAGAACAGACTACAGATGTCTATTTTACCTCCCTTCAAGTCACACATTAACACCCTCAACCTACATATGAGAAACAACCCTCACTACACCAGAATTAAGAGGGATTGGAAACCATTCCCTGAGAGATAAAATAGATAAATGGTCAAAGGATATGAACAAGCAGTTCTCAAAAAAAGAACTACAAAATATTCACAGCCACATGAAAGAATTCAGCAAAGCACTAATGATAAGAAAAATGCATAGCAACGACCCTGAAGTTTCACCTCACACTCTGTAAATTGGTTAAAATGACAAAAAATGTCAACAGTCAATGTTGGAGGGCTAATAAGATAGGTACACTAATATATTGTTTGTGGAGCTATGAAATGGTTCAACCATTTTGGAAAGCCATTTAGAATTATTCAAATAAAGTGACTAAAGTGTCCATCCCATTTGAACCAGAGACTCTATTACTGGACTATGTTCCAAGGATAAGAAGAAAGTCCCCCATACACTTCCAAAATATTTATAGCAGCACTTTTTGTGACAGCTAAGAATTGGAAAAGGGCAGGTAGGTGGCATGGTGAATAGAGCACTGGCCTTGGAATTAGGAAGACTCATCTTCATGAGTTCAAATCTGAACTCAGGCACTTACTAGCTGTGTGACCCTGGGCAAAGTCACTTAACCCTGTTTGTCTCAGTTTTCTTATCTGTAAAATTAGTTGGAGAAGGAAATGGTAACCCACTCCAGTATCTCTGCCAAGAAAACTCCAAATGGGATCTCAGAGAGTTGGACATGACTGAAATGACTGAACAACAACAACAAAAAGAATTGGAAACAAAGTAGATGCCCATCAATTGGAGGAATAGCTCAACAAATTGGTGCTCATGAATATATTGAAATATTATTGAGTTGTAATAAATGATGTGAGATGACAGACAAGATCATAAAAAGATTGATGTGAACTGATGCAAAGTAAGCAGAGCCAAGAAAACAATATACACAACCATTTTGCTGTTGTTCAGTCATTTTTAGTCATATCTGACTCTTTGTGATCCCATTTGGAGTTTTCTTGGAAAGATATTGGAGTGATTTGCCATTTCCTTCTCTAGCTCATTTTAAAAATAAGGAAACTGAAGCAAACAGGGTTAAATGACTTGCCCAGGGTCACACATCTAGTGAGTGTCCAATGCCTGAGATTTGAACTCAAGAAGATGAGTATTCTTAACTCTAGACCCAGTACTCTATCCACTGTGCCATCTAGCTGTCCAATACGCAGTAATTACAGTACTTTAAATGGAAAAAATAACACACTAAAAATAAAAAGTAAATGTAACAAAAGTATAGTGATCAGGTAAGATTCAAATGAAGTGATAGGAGAAGACACCCTCAAACCACACCTTCACCGAGATGGGAGATCCACAGGTATTATTGGTGCACATGGTTTGGAATTTTTTTAATGTGTCAATCAGTGGTGCTGATTTTTTTCCTCTCTAAAAAAATACCGTATCTCACGTGGGATGACTCTTTGGGAGGGGGTGGAGAAGGGATACTTGGGACGATAAAAACTTATTTTAAAATATTTCCTATAGAAGGTAAGATTTTAGATGGGACTTAAAGGAAGCCAGGGAAGCCAGGAGGTGAAAATGAGAAGGGAGAACATTCCAGGTACGGGGAACAGACAGAGAAAATGGCCATAGCTGAGATAATTATACCTTGGTTTTTTCTCAGTCCTCATCCTACTTGAGCAGTTATACTTGACTTACTCACTACTCTTTCCTCTTGATTACTCTCTTCTCTCAGAGAGTGTTGTTTGTGAGGCTACCTGTTTGATTATTTCTTCTCATCTATATCCTGACCTTTAACTGTATACCCCAAAGCTTTCTCCTGGATCCCTTTCTCACTCAATACTTTCTCTCTCTTGGAGAACTCATCAGCCCCAGGCTTTATTGCTAGAGGCTTTAATTGCTACCAGGCAGCTGCATGGTGCAGTGGATAGTGAGGGAATGTATCCCACTGTGCAGAAAGTCAGGAAGAATTGAGTTAGAATCTTGCCTGAGACACCTACTATTTGCGAGACCCTTGGCAAGTCACTTAACCTCCATTTGCCTTCTTTTACTTATCTACAAAATACAGATAATAATAGCACTTCTCCCCCAGGGTTGTTGTGAGGAATAGATTTAGAAAAAATTGTAAAAGTCTTCCAAAACCTGAAAGTACTATATACAGATGTGAGATTTTTCTTATCATCTGTAAAACTGAGTAGATGCCCCCCTCTTTTTTGATCTGATGACTCCAACTCCAGTGCTTCTTCAATTGCTTATATTGCTCTTTGAAGGTAGAGTGATAACTTATATTTCTTTTATATTTCACGTAGTACCCAGAATGGACTTCTATACATAATAAGTGCTTAATTTTTTAACTCAATCAATTGCAAATGAATCCTAGATCACTCATTAAGATGACTAACAACTTCGTATCAATAATGTTCTGATGCCTTTTTGCTGTCTTGACACAGGCACAGTATTTGTTCCAGAAGGAGCAGAAAAGTAGTTTTTCTTAAATCTTTGTTTGTGTTTTGATCCTGTAGATAAAAGAATCAAGACTTTTAAATTTAACAACTACTCAATAAACACCTACTGTGGGGAAATTAAATGACCTTCCTAAGATCAGACTGGTTACACGTGGCAGAGCTGAGCCTTGAACCTGTCCTCTGAAGCTGACCATGCTGTCTGCTGTCAAAAGGTCTGATTGCTAGAGATACAAAGTTGAAATACAACTCTTTTTTTCACCACTTCTGAGGTTGTAGGTGGGAGAGTTTTTAAAGGACAGGTAAATGGATGCAGACTCAGTCTCCATCCCTGCTTTATCCTCCTCCTAAATATTTACTCTCCAAGAGGGAAGAAAGAAAGAAAGAAAGAAAGAAAGACTAGGCGTTCATTTATTTCTAGGCTAGCAACTATGCGTAGTAAGGGGCTGCTCTGGTGTTAATGGCCTAGAATGGAGTCCTGGGGAGAGACCTGACAAGAAATGTCTTTATTTATTTTACTTTCCCTCTTCCACTATTGCATAATTCTAAGCCCTAACTTTGTGCAGTGTGTTTCCTCCTTTCAAGCAAGTTGGTGAAGAGATAATTATTTGTCCACATTTAAGTGTTTGCCTATGTGTGTGTGTGACACAGCTCCTAAGGTCTCTCAGCTCTTTCCTCAGACTTCTCTATTGGAAAAAGAGGCAGCAAAAATCTCTCTGTTCCCAAACTAACCACAATTGGGGCTCTTCAGAGAGATCCATGTATTAGCCATTCATAGCATGTATTAATCTTCTACTTCCAACTTAGTCTTCTAGTTTGTTTTGACATATTTTGTTGATATGTTTTGTTCTTACATTGCTCAGATTTCCATGTGTATCCCTACCTTTATCTCCTCTGAGAGAGCTATCCCTTATAACATTTTTTAAAGGAAGAAAAAAAAAGAAGAAAAAAAGGGTCAAAAGAGAGAAACCCTGCCCAGTCAAACCAATCAATACTTTGAAAAAGTTTCCCATTATATGCTGTGTTCCACACCCATAAACCTCCACAACATCTCTCCCTCTCTCATCTCTTCAAAAAAGCAGGAGCAGATATCTTCTCATATTTTTTCTTTGGAGGCAAGCTTGCTCTTTATAATTCTATAATAGTCAGTTTCAATTGTTTTGTGATTATTGTTCTGTCCTTTTACATTGTCATTGTCATTGTGTGTATATTTTCCTGCTTCTTCTTACTTTATTGTGCATCAGTTCATGCTTCTCTGTATTCATTATGTTTGTTATTTCTTATGGTACAGTAATATTCCATTACGTTCATGGACCATAATTTTCTAGACATTCCCTAACCCATAAGCATCAATGTTATCACCAGGTCTCTGCTACCACAAAAAGTACTGTTATAGATATTTTAGTGTATGTGGAATCTTTCTTTTTTGTCAAGGACCTTCCTTGGGTTTAGGCCTAGCAGGGGAATCTCTGGGTCAAAGGGTATTTAAGTGCGCAATTCCAAACTGCTTTTCAGAATTCACCTTAGTCTTAATCATAGATGGTATTTGATGGAATCATGGAACACCACAATCTCAGAAGGTCAATATTATAAGTCACCCAAAGGATAATAGAAAGAGTCATAGTTGGTATTAAATAGTCTACGTTATAAAGGTACTGGGAGTCAGTATAGTACAATAGAAAGAGCATTGGTAATGGAGTCTTTCTTTTTGTTTATGATCAAAAGACCACTAGCTCTGAAGCTTTGGGTTCAAATCCTGCTTCTAATGTATGAACTTGGATAAGTCATATCCTTAGAGGGCTCAGGTTCTTATCTGTGAAGTGAGAGGGTGGTATTAGATGATTATTGAGGTCCCTTCCAGCTCGAGGTCTAAAATCCTGTGGTATATATGGTGGGGAAAGGGAGTGAACCAGTTATATAACAACAACAGATGCATAGCCTGAGAAAAGTAGATATAATAAAAAGAGACCTCAGCACCATCTAACCCTACTCTCAAACTTTATAGATGAGGAATCTGAGGGTCAAGAATGTTAGGTAACTGGCTCCAAAGCATACAGATAGTGAACTTCAAAGGTGTGTCCTGGGTTCTTATGACTCTGGTTCAATAACACCAGGCACCCTTTTGCATTGATAGCTTCTGAGATATTAAATAGATGAAAGGAAGAGCTTTCACACATTGAACAGATCATTTATGGATGGTTTATATTAAAATATAGACTGAGAATTATACGAGATGAGAAGGCATGAAAAGAATTCTATCTGTATTGGTGGAGGGAGGAGCTGCACCTACAAAATCACTGATCCATCTAAATCCCTAGTGTTGCCCACTATAGATTTATACAAGTATTTAGTTACTTTACTTGTTTGTTGGTCTGTATATTTTTAAAATCTGTCTCCATTAATTATATCTCTTAGAGTATAAACTTTTCAGAGAGTGGGAATTACACATGCTAACACATGTGTACACTGGGAGCTTAGCAAGACACCATGAACTTCATACAGTAAATACTTCTGTTTGTCTGTCCATCTGATAATGATGACATGATGATGACAACATATGTCTGTTAGCAACTAGTACATCATGCCAGTGTATCAGATACAGATGGTGAGGAAAGGAATGGAAATTATTTGAGATGATTCAGCTCTTTGACGTGTAACAATGAAGAAGGAACACTTTATGGAAAAGTGAAAGGGAAATGGTTTCCAGGAAGACATGGCCATAACTTGCTCCACCTGTACCATCTGAGGTTGATTCTCAGACTCCATCTGCTTAGCTTGCCCATGCGGGGCTTGTTGAATATCAGTGATGAGAGTCAAAATGACAGATCAGGTTTCAATATAATTCAGAGGCCAGTAATAAACAACAAAGCTCTTGGATGTTTGGGATCAAGGTAAGATATTTTGTTTCCTTCTTTGTACCACCTTTCCTTGGCAGACCAACATCTCCAGATCTGAATTGTAAAAAAGCGAGAGCCTTGTTTAGAAGAATCCTTTTTTCTGCAATTTCCTACACTCTTGTTCTGATGGGACAATTAACAAAACTCCAAGATGTTGCCTGGGAATGTCCTCTACTTGTTATTTAATTAGCTTTCCTTTCCATTTCCTTTTTTTTTTTTTTTTGCTCGTGTTCAGACTGGCTGCAGTCCCTCCATTAAAAGTAGCTAAGTTAACTAGGAGGGCGAATAGATAGCTGTCAGTCTTTGTACTTTGTTCACCAGAGATTTCAACTTGAAATCTTTCAACTTCTTGCACTTGGGATTTTTTTTTTCATGGTATAATAGATAAAGTTCTGAATTTGGAGCCAGGACTATCTTTGTTCAAATCTTCCCTTAGATATTTGCTAGTTGTGTGACTGAGCAAGTTTTAAACATCTCTCGAGCTCAGTTCCTCATATATAAAATGAAGCAATTGAACAAAATTACTTCTAAGGTCTCTTCCAGACTGAAATCTATGATCCTATGGCTATTCTCTTGTTAAAATGAACTTCTTAAGTTATAATACCTGGCAGCTTATTTCTTTAAATAGGTAGATTATTCTGCTCATCTCTATTGAGTATGTACTGCCCTGAGTCACTGGTGACCAGATTTCCACTCCGCTCTCCTCCAATTTCCCCAACACAGAGCAGCATTTGATTTTATTTTTATAATAAATTTTAATGATTTTTTCTTTACATCACCAAAATTTTCCCTGGTATCTTTTTCCTTCTCCCAGAGAGTCATCCAATATAACAATTTTTTTTTTTAAAAAGACCAAGAAAAAAGTAGCAAAACTGATCAAAACATAAAAAAATTTGAAACTATGTGCAATGCACCACATTCATGGGTGTTCCACCTCGGCAAAGGGGGTGAGGTGGAGGTATTTCCTCATATTTCTTCACCTTTGTAATTTTGCAATATTCACTTTTGATTGTTTTATGCTTGTTCTATCTGGCTAGCCCCCACTCCTAGAACACTCTCCCCCTTCCTCCCTGACTACTGAGTTTCCTGGCTTTCTTTAAGTACCAACTAAAATCCCACCTTCTATAGGAAGTCTTTCTTAACCCCTCCTAATTCTAGGGTTTTCCCTCTTTTAATTATTTCCTATTTATCCTGTATATAGCTTAGCTGTATATGTGTTTGCATATGTTGTTTCCTCATTAGACTGTAAATTCCTCAAAGGCAAGGACTATCTTTTGCTTCTTTTTGTATTCCCAGTGCTTAGCACAGTGCCTGGCACATAGTAGGCATTTAACTAAATGTTTATTAATTGATTGCATTATTATAGTTGTGTATACTATTTTGTAGGTTCTGCTCACTTTATTCTGTCAGTTCATGTAAAACTTCCCATGATTTTCTGTATTCATTATGTTCATTTTTTTCTTACAGCACAGTAATATCTGTTACTTTCATGTTCCATAATTTGTTTAACCATTCTCTACTTAACAGACAATATTAATTGACCTAAGGATTTGCCCAACTGTCAGGTCCTTTAAAAGAAAGAAAAAAGCAAATAAACCATGGGATTGTTTTTAAGGGTTCTCAAATTCTGAGTGTGAGTAATTCATGACTCCAATATACTGGCCTTCAAGAAAAAAGAATTATCTCTTATGTCCTTAGCTGGTTTCAAAACCAACTAATTTCTAGTCTCTATAAATGCAAGAGACAGTTGTGCATCCTACAATAAAGAAAAGGAAAGAAGAAATTGTTTTACTTGCCCTGAATCTATGTTGCTTTTTATTTTTCCCAGGAAGACTAGAGTCTCATAAATAATTAACTCTCCAAAAACTGAATAACTGATCTTATTTAGTGGATTCATCCTGAAAGTTTATATGATTTGTTAAAGTATGTTTTATTTATAAGTGTAGTGTTCTATGGAACATTGTGGTTCTCTGATAATACTCTTCATTTATTTATTTATTTATTCATTCATTCAATCATTCATTCATTCATTTGTTTATTTATTTTAATGAAGTGGAACTATGTAGGCATCTAGATGGCACAGCAAATAGAGCACTGGACCTGGAGTCATGAAGACCTGATTTAAATGTGACCTCAGATACTACTAGCTCTGTGACCCTGGGCAAGTAAATCACTACATGCCTCAATTTCCTCATTTGTAAAATGGAGATAGTTGCTACCTCCCAGGATGATTGTGAGAATCAAATAAATTAATATTTGTAAATCATTTTGCAAGCCTTGAAGTACTATATAAATACTAGTTTTTATCATTATTTAAAAAATTTCAGCTTCAATCCTAATAGTGTTCTGCATTATAGACCCTTGGGAACCTTTAGTCTCTGGGCACTTTTACAGGAGTGGATTAGTGAGTGGCTGCATCTATGTATTGGGACACATAACTTACGTAACTATTCATAGATGAAAGAGGCAAAGACAAGGCTATGTTTTTTTCCCCTTTCTTTTTGTTCTTGATCAAATGAACATAAGGATGCTCTCCCCTTTTAGGTCCTCTATGGCAGATTACCAGAAAGCCATGAGTAAAATTCTACACATTGAGAAAGGGTTGAGGTATTTATGAGTAAATGAAATAGCCCTATCAATGATATAACATATGCATTGAATAGGTGAAGTAAGTTTTAAGGCAAGTTCTTGAGTCAGTTTCATGACTAACGACTCTTGTTATTAAAGGTCAAACTGGATTTGAACCATTCCAACTACTTGAAACTTGTTCTTTAGGGCTGGAATTAGAATGGAATTAGGAGAGACAAGTTTGAACCCTGGTTATTACATTTATTAACTGTGTGAACATAGGGAAGCCATATAATCTCATCTTAGCTTCTTCATAAGTAAAATAGAGATAATTCTATACATCACAGAGTTGTTAGCAGTTAGTCAATAAATGTTTATTAAGTGCCTAAACATTAATGCTTAACATCAACCAATTAAATTATTATTTATTCATCATTTATTTATTATATGTTATTGTATACATTATATATTATTATAATTGGTTAATTAATTGGTTGATGCTAAGCATTAATGCTGGGGATACAGAGAAAGACAAAAGACAGTCCCCACCCTCAAAGAGCTCAGAGTCATATGGGGGGGACAACATGCGAACAACTATGTTGGAGGTAATAAATAGAAGGAAAGCACTATTAAAAGGGGGAATGGGGAAAGGCTTCTTGTAAAGGTAGGATTTTATCTGGGACTTGAGGGAAGGCAAGGAAGCCAGGAAGCAGATATGTGTAAAGAGAACATTCCAGGCATGAGAGATTGTTAATCAAGGGAGACAATGCATGTAAAATGTTTTGTAAATTTTAAAGAGTTATGTAAATGGAGACTATTATTATTGTTGTTGTTGTTGTTGTTTATAAAATAGAGATAGGAACTAGACTTGTGCTTTCATTGATAAAAGGAACTCCCAGATGAGTAAATTCCTTCAACAAATGAAAATTCACACCTTAGAGAGAGTTGCCAAGATCACTGAGAGGTTAAGTGACTTGATTATACATATGTTAGAGCAGGAGCTCGAACCAGGTCTTCTTGGCTCTTAAGCCAGCTTTCTATCCTTTATACCATGGATGCCTTTCCATTATGATTTATAAGGTGAACTATTTTTTAGAATCAGATATTTTGGATGTAGAGATCTCAAACAAGAGCTTTTAGATACAAATGTGAACAAAAGAGGAATAATTTGTTTGAACTTACCACCCTGTAAGTCAGAGAGAATTTACTCCACTTTAGGAAGCCTGTTGAGGATCCTACAAAGAAATTTTGTAATGAAGTGTTTGGCTTGTTGCAAGATGGCTAAAAAGTCAACTGGCAGTATCTCAGTTCCTGGAGCACTAAATTCTCCTCTCAAATAAGGGATCACTGGTTGGCTTGACCAGGATATTTGTTAATCAGAGTACTGCCCATGACAGCCCAGTAACACCATCATCACCTGAAACACTCACAAATATCTACCTCATGCACAGAATGAAAGAGTTACAGACTTGAGTGCTGGAATGTATTCATCTCTACTATTTGGAACTAGAAGATATCAAAGGAGTTTGGTGGCATCAGGCAACTTTCACTCTTTTTCTCTTGGTCAAATTTCTACTTT
Source organism: Vombatus ursinus (assembly GCF_900497805.2). Taxonomy (NCBI): domain Eukaryota; kingdom Metazoa; phylum Chordata; class Mammalia; order Diprotodontia; family Vombatidae; genus Vombatus; species Vombatus ursinus. The sequence goes on from NW_020954610.1 coordinate 42,177,464, forward strand.
CTTCTCTATTTATTCTTCCTTCTAGCATTTTCTTTGGCATTTCTACAAAAGCTAAGCTGTTTAATTCATATTATTATCTAAGTCTTAAAACTGGGTTTTGCTCTAAATGGCCGTAGTTAATAAATATCCCTAGTTAATAAACTCTAAGGAATCATATCTCTTCAGGGCAGTTACTGAATTAGCCCAACTAAATAGTCTTGCCTCTTCTCTTGCCCATCTCCTTCCCTGCCTGTTCCATAGGCAAGAATCAAATCTCCACTGTCCTGCTTTCATTGGATTGGATGGTGGTGAGGGGGATCATAGCCTTACTGATACAGGGAACCAAGATGCAGAAAAAAAAAAAAAACAATAACTAACCTAGTTGTTTGCAGATTGTTGAATAGATTTTCTGAACCCTCTTTTTTATAGTTAGACATATAAAGGTTCATCTGGAAGTGGAGACATCAGTGATCAGCTCTTGGCTTGTTCCTAGATAGGCAGAATGAGAGTCAAGTCCCAGACATATGTATGCTATTAAAGCTTTAAGGAGAGCTCTCAAGAGTCACATGCAGCCTTAAAGCCAAGAGTTGAGGTTCTGGACTCTAAGTCCTCTCAGGAAAGCCTTAGAGGGTGGGGAAATGTAAAATGCCACAGGTCTGTCATTTTATTAAAACAAACTATTGGCCAATTTGCCGACAGATCATGGTGCGTTGGGGAGAAATCAATATGGAGAATCTTTTTAAAAATCTGTTTATTGAACATAAAGTCTTTATAGTAAAGAGCCACAAGGACATTGGGAGCCAGGTACATCACTGAATATTTCAAATAAAAGTGGAATTTCCTAAACATTGGCAATGACTTTCTTTGTAAATAGATTTAACCTTTGCCCTTCTGTCATCTTGCATTTTTATACAGGAAATTAATTTTCTTTATCCTCTTGGTGTTTGAGAAAAGAGAAAAAGTTGAAAAACTCTCAGGGATTTCAAAAAGCCTCCACATAAACTTTAAAATTAAACAGATGTTAGATGATCACCATTAAATCAGAGCTCTGGGATCCTAGGGTCGTAAACTATATATGATGTTCTGAGGCAAGAGATGAAATGGATTTTTTCTCCCAATTACCGGAGGTCTCACAGATCAAAAAAATCACAGATTAAGGTGAATTCTTGGGCCCTATAAAAAATCTGAAGATAGCACAAAGATGTAGATATTTCCAAAAAAGCAGGTAAACTGTTATAGAGGGAGTTGGAGACACGACTTTGGGGCCAATGTCATTTTGGTTGAGTTACAGCCTAATTACTCTACTTTACTAAAACATTCTTCTTCCTCTTCCTCCTCCTCTTCAACAACAACAACAACAAATTAATTGACAAGTACTTATTAAGCACTTGTTTAGGCATTGTACTAGGAGCTGAAGATGATACAAAGAGAAATATAAAAGAGATCTTGCCTTTCTCTCACCTTCTTAAAGGCGTGTTGCCTGAATTTGCTTTAAACTGAGTATGTCAAAAGGGCTATACCTCAGATACTTGTAGAACATTTGCCAAATAGAGAATCACATTTCTATTTTGTTTTATGGGATTATTGTAGGCTCATAGATTTGTAACTGGAAAGGACCTTAGAGGCTCAAAAGGCTTGGCCACAAAACAAGGGAAAACAGGAAACAGTCTGCTGGTAGGTAACTTTCCTGCCAATACCAACTCCACCACCACCACCAAATCACAAATAAATGACAAATCACAACCAACAACCAACAAACCACAAACAACTAACATTTATACATACCCCTTTATGGTTTGTAAAATGTTTTATACATATACTCATATATGCATATGCATGTATTTGTGTACATATGTGTGTATATACATATGTGGTATGTAAGTGTGTATGTGTCTGTATACACATACATATATATATATACATACATATATAGTCTCATTTGATCCAAAGAATCTCTCAAATCATAGAGGCAGAGTATCTAGCCTTGAGGCCACAGGTTCCCCACCCCTGATCTAGAGTTTCTCTGACTCTGATGTTGCAGGAGAGGTTTGTGGGAAGGATAATCCAGCATTATGGTAAGCAAGATAGAGGAAAAAGCCATCACATGCAGACCCATATTTGGGAGCAATTGCTGAAAGAGAATCCTTGAGATTTTACTGGAAGGTGGGACTTCTCTTGTGCTGTTCCTGAAAGTTGAGATAATTTAGTGATGAGTTTTATTTGTCAATGCAGTGTTTCCTGGCCTAGAGCACATAATTTCTCTGTAAATATTCTTTATTGGACACCAGCTAGAGAAGCAGTGTCAGGGATCCACAGTCCCATGGTGGTGAGAACCAACCAGAGAGTTGGAATTTATTCCTATAACCCCTTTCACCTCCTAGTCAAATAACTTGTTCCCCTATTCTGGTTATTTGTCAAAGTAGGCAGGTGTGCAAACTTATTTTTCCTTATCTCTTATTTTCAATTTAGATTTTATTTACCTATCAGAAAAACACTGTTGGCCAGCAGAAATTCTGAGCATTTTAACCTATTTAGTTTAGTGTTCATGTATTTAGATGAAGGGGAGAGAGAAACCATTCCATTTGCTAGAGGCAGAAGCAACTAGACATGGGGGTACAGCAGGTAGAGCAAAATGGGAGCAAGACCAGAATCCCTTAATGTTAGTGCCTTCCCTCAGTTGGTTAGCCCTAATTCATCTGTCTTGCTTGTACTATTTCTCTTTATAAGATCGTGACTTCTTTGAAGTCAGATACTGTCCTTTGCCTTATTTTGTGTCTTCAGTGCTTGGCATAGTGCCTGGCATAGTAGTTGATTAATAAATGGTCGCTGATTTGGCGCTTTTAGATTGTTACAAGACTTGCAATAAATAAGAATTCCAGATAAGCCAAAATGATAATAACCCAGGCTACAAGAATGAAAAAGCCCTGTACCCACTTTATTCTACTAGTTCTACCCTTATGTTCAGTTGCCTCCACCTCTGGACTAAATAGCTCATTTCATCTTTCCAAATTTTCTCTCTGTCTCTCTCTGTCTCTGTCTCTCTGTCTCTCTCTGTCTCTCTCTCTGTCTCTCTGTCTCCCTCTGTCTCTCTGTCTCTCTCTCTGTCTCTCTGTCTCTGTCTCTGTCTCTGTCTCTGTCTCTGTCTCTCTCTCTCTCTCCCTCCCTCCCTCCCTCCCTTTCCCCCTTACCCATAAGGCACTCATTTGGTCACCTATCTTGGGGGCGGGGTTGGGGGGAGCTAGGCTCTTGAAGGGTAATGGACTTCAAGGCAAACCTTACCCATGTAAAGGTAGGGGGAGCAAGCTGTCCAGTCATGCCCAAATGTCCTTGGGTTCAGTGAATGCTAGCCCATTATTGCCTCACTAGTGCCATCTGGTGGTTAGATACAGAGATAGAACATATATTGAGCACTTACTGTGTGCCAGATATTGTGCTTAGTAGTGGGGATAACAACAAAAAACCCAAGAAAACAAAGTGATACCTAGTCTCATGGAACTCAGATTTTAATAAGGGAAGACAAAATATAAAATAGAGCTGGAAAGGATTGAGACGGGGAGGAGAAGAGGGTATCTGGGTTGGGACAAGACAAGTTGGGGCAAAAGTAGGCTGGAAGTAGAGTGATTGTATTAGTCTACTTTCCCTCTCCTCCCCATTCTCGATCTTGGAGTAGAGAAACTGAAACCTAGACTTGCCCAAGGTCATACAGCTAGTAAATGCTGGGAATTGAACTCAGCTCCTTTGACTCCTGATCTAGCATTCTTTCCATTATATCCCACTGTTCAATTGTGACATTGAGAGAGAAAAATAAAGGAGATGAAGAAAGGGTGTCAGAAATTCTCATTAGTATACCCTGTCTTAAAGTATATAGTTCTGGAAATTTAGAAAGCCCCAAGAATAAGCATGGGATAAATACAAATGATAAATATCGGCTCTTGACCAAAAGGAAAGGAGGGGTAGGCATCAGTTGATAGTTTATTTCTACCACAATCATCTAAGTTTAGAATGCATTTTTATACAGTATTGTTGTTCTGATTGTCCTACAAGGTTTCTAGCTACTTCTCTTCATATCTCCTTTTATTTGACCTGGCCTCTTTTGGTATTTGTTCCAGATTGATTCTTTAGATTTGGCCCAGGTTCTTTTTCCTATCAGTGGATTTCCTTTGGAGTGGGAGAGACAACATTCCTAATTTCTCCTAATCTCCTGCATCATCCTGACCTTCAGGACAGTTTCTGATCACCAACCTTAGCTCTTCAGCTTGAGTCAGAAAAATAGGTTTTAGTAAAAGGAGCAACAAACCATGGGACTGAAATTAAAAGGTGATTTTCTATTGTTGGTTATGATTGGACCTTCTTGCTTCAAAACTAAAATTAACTTCTTCCCTAAAAGGGAAAGGGAGAGAGAGAGAGAGAGAGAGAGAGAGAGAGAGAGAGAGAGAGAGAGAGAGAGAGAGAGAG